>NW_020954751.1:22031564-22078144 GCF_900497805.2 Vombatus ursinus | reverse complement strand
TTCTTTCTTTCTTTCTTTCTTTCTTTCTTTCTTTCTTTCTTTCTTTCCTCCCTTTCTTCCTTTCTACCATATGGCTCCTTTGCTTAAAATATTTAATGGATCCATTCTGCCTTTCAGAAAAAAAAATATAAAATCCTTATATAATGCCCTTCACAATCTGGTGCCAAGTTATCTCTCAAGCCTTATTTCACAAAATTCCCTTTACATTCAAAATGAGCTACCTCTTGAAGCAACCCACTTGAATTTTGGATAGCTCTAATTGTCTGTCTCTATAACTTCTACCCATTGGTCCTTTTTTAGCACTCTGGTACCAGATAGAGCAAGTCTAATCTCACTTCCAGGAGATAACTTTTCAAATACTTTAAGATAGCTATGAGTCCTCAAAATATTTTATTTTCTAGGATAATATCATATTCAGGTGATCCTCATATGTCATGGACTAAAAGCCCTTCACCATCTTTGCTGTCCTCTTCCGTATGCTCTCCAAATGGTCAATGGCCTTCCCAAAATAGAGGATGACCAATCAAACACAATACCAACGTTATGCCTTTTAATGTAGCCCAAGAACATATAGGTTGTTTTGTCTGTCATATTATCCTAGAGACTCATATTGAGCTTTCAGTACACTAATGTCTTCAGATATTTTTCAGACAAATTGCTAATTATGCCTCCTCAATATTATTCTTATGAAGTTGTTTTTCAACTTAAATATAAGATTTTACCTTCATCCCCATTTGACTTTCATTTTATTACTCATTTTTAGTGTTCAAGCCTATCAAAATCTTTTTGAGTCCTGATGTTGTAATCAATGTTAGCTATTCCTTCCATCATTGCATTATCTCTAGGTTTGCTAAGTATATCATCTCTGTCTATAGCCAAGTCATTGATAAGAAATGTTAACTAACACTGGGCCAAGCACAGATCCATGACAAATACTGTAAGACCTGTAGTCTAGATGGCATCTAATTATTAATGACTATTCTTGTAATCCTTCCATTAAATCAGTTATAAATCTATCTAATTATAATATTATCAAGCCTATAGTACTCCATCTTTTCACAAAAATAATATGAAATTGTTGCACAGAGGTACCCTTAGTACAAAAAGGCTGTATTTCCCTTTGTTTTCACCCTACCTACTCATCCTACATGTAAGAATCATTTGGGAACAATGAAATTGGCCTCTGTCACTAGATACAGCAGACATATAAAGTAAGTGAGAATTTGGGTTTCTGGTTTATGAAGCCTATAATATGTAATACCAGGCCCCAGTGATTTCAAAAAATGCCTTACAGGAAACTAGAATTGTGCCTTTCATCTCTGTGAAGGGCATCCATGAACAGACATTGAAAACTGCCATAATCTGTCAAATAGACATACAATTGTAAAGTCATTTCAAAACGCATACGATCATGTAGGGAAATTGGTTTGCCTGGGTCAATGTCCCTAGATGCAGCCAAGAGTAAGAATACAGAAGAATCCAGAAACTATACATTATTTTTTACCAGAGCACAGGAAGAGCTGACTCTCCAAGAAATTTAGGAGTGGAGATCTTCCTTTCCCAAGAGTTCCTAAATAGGGTCCTCTAGCTAAAAGTTAGCCTTTTCTTCCCAAAATTCTTGACTGTCCCTAGTGAATATCTGTACAACACATTCTAAGTGATACTATAATTATTTGAACTTTCCATTCTACTAGAACAGGGGTGGAGAACCAGTGGCCTCAAGGCCACATGTGGTCTTCTAGGTCCTCAACTATGGCCCTTTGACTAAATTCAAACTTTCCAAAACAAATCGCCTTAATAAAAAGATTTGTACTATAAAACTTGGATTCAGTCAAAAAGCCACACCCAAGGACCTAGAAGGCCACATGTGGCCTCGAGGCCACAGGTTTCCCACCCCTGTACTAGAATGTAAACTCTTTGAGGGCACAGCAACTATGGTTTTGCATTTTTGTACACCCAAAACGTTGCAATTCAACTCAATTCAATTTCTCAAGCATTCGTTAGGGACTTCTCTGTGTCAGGGAGTCTACTAAGTATTGGTAATATAAAGACAAAAATAATAGTTCCTTTGCTCAAGAAGGTTACATTCTACTGGGGGTAGCATCCATGCACATATAAACAAAAACAAATTACATATACATAGTAAATTTAAAATATTTTGGGGGGATACTAAGACAGAGAGAAGTTAAGTGATTTGCTCAGAATTGTATCTGAGGGATTTGAACTTGCATCTATCTTTACCAGCTCTAGCGCCCTATTCATTGCACCACACTCCCTCTCTAGGTCAAAAAGAAAGAGTAAGGGAGAGTACTTTTGGCTAAAGGTTTTGGAGAAGGACCCTTGGAGGAGACTGTACCTGATCTAAGTCATTACTATCTCATATTATATTTTCTTTTATGAAACCTTTTAGGATGTGTAGTGGGAAGTGATCTCCCCTCCTCAGTATTTATGTGGTACTCTGTAACTTTCTTATGCACATTTGTAATACATTCTAATTTGTCTTGTGTCCCTATCCCATGGAATGTGCCTCATCCATGATCAGTTATAATCATCAGAGCCTGAGCCGAAGCACGCTTCTGAGAAGTGAAGGCATGTTCCAAAGTTGCCATCAAAGAGAACAAATGGAAGGTTGTACTGAGTGAAGTCCTTGTATACCAGATAACCAAACTGAAGATCTTGGAAGTGGGTAAGAATGGAAATTTGCCACAGTGGTCCAAAACCGGGAAGTCAGCACAAAGTCAGGGAGAACATATTAGGATGGGGAATGGTGGGCACAGTTCATTAAGTTTAGCTTTCTGTACTTTTTCAGAGACTAACTCAGTGCTGGGCAAAAAGTAGGTGCTCATTAAATGGTTACAGGAATGAATCCAGTTAGCCCATGTTCAGTTGTCTTCTTAGAGTATTTCAATGAACAGACAAGGAGAATTAACATTGAATAACACTAGTAGTATGTCAAAAGGCTTTGGCTAAAAATGTCCCATCTTCATCTTAATTACAATCTTAATACAGTTCTTCTTCACAGGTACATAGGATAATGTTAGTCTAGCCGTGGTTGAATGATTACAAATTTGGAATTAAGGCACTTTGTTTTCTGGGAAGGATCAAATATGAGCTAGTCAAAATGTTGCCATGGATTTATTGGATAAAAACCAATACCACACATTGTTATCTGGCAGAGAGCAATGCCTTAGAGGAAATGAACCTTTTATCTTTGCTGAGCAACTACTAACACAAGGCTAAGCCCTGTGGAAGGAGGCAGAATAGTGATATGTGAGATGGTCTCTTACACTGTTGTTCACAAGAGAGATCTTAGGATCTTGGGAGCTAACCCTTACAGCAGAGACCTAACTAGGGCACATTTACCAGGGCTTTATGCCAACATATAGTGGAAGGAGTTTTTTTCCCAATGGTAGTCCTCCATCCTGATATCTCAACACCTACTAGTCCAGTTGATTCTTTTTTGTTGGACCTACCTCTCACCATTTCCCCTGCCTACAATCTTTCCTCCCCTATTACCTCATTCTCAGGTTTGGGAAATCAGGAATCATTAGCAAATCATTCTCTGTGCTGTATCTTTCCCTAATTTCAACTGAATTTGCTCTTGGCACAGGAAATCCTCCTGTCACTCTGCCTTAGAGGTCATTTAGTTGAATCTTAATTTTACAATGAGTAAGTTGGAGCAGAGAGAAATGACTTATTCAAAGTTACAGAGGTAATAAAGTAGTAAATCCAAGATTCAAATACAGATCCTCTGAATCCAAAATCAGACTTCCTTCCAAAATATCACATTACTTCTGAAATTGCACAAGTGCAAATATTAGAGAACAACACAAATATTACAGATTTGTAGTTACAGATATTACAATTTACACATATGCAAATGTTAGAAAACACAAAGTATAATTACACATTCAGAGCCTCCATTTCTCCTCTCTCTTCCCAACCTTTCACAGTCTGGCTTCTAATCTCATTATTCAAATAAAACTTCTCTTTCCAAAGTTACCAATGATTTATTTATTTTTTGGTGAGGCAATTGGGGTTAAGTAACTAGCCCACAGTTACACAGCTAGCAAGTGTTATGTGTCTGAGGCTGGATATGAATTCAGATCCCCCTGACTACAGGGTCAGTGCTCTATCCATTGCACCACCTAGCTGCCCCTACCAATGATTTCTTAATGGACAAACAAAACTTTCTGTTCTCAATCCTCATTCTTCTTGACCTTTCTGGATCATTTAACTCTGACTTCCCTGAGTTGATTTTTTTGACATAGATCTCTTTTTATCCTCCACTTATCTGTCTGGAAGATTCTTCTTCTTTGTTGGATTATCATCTGTGTACCGCAACCTAATTGTGGGTGTAACCCAAGGTTTTGCCCTTGGTTCTTTTTTCTTTTCTCTCTATAATCTAGCCTTAAAGGTCATAAGACTTTAAGTTGTAAAGTACCTTACATACCATCTCGTTCTTATACAGTGATCTGCATATGAAAACAGAATAACAGCTTCCATTTCAGAGAATCACAGAATTTTCTGTGGGAAAGATCCTCAGATTTCATTTCAGGATTTCATAGGTGTGGGGAGGGGAGGAGATTGAGAGAGAGAGAGAGAGAGAGAGAGAGAGAGAGAGAGAGAGAGAGAGGTGGATCTCTTTGGCAGTCTAGTCAAGCTTATGGATCCTCCTCAGAAATTGTTTCTAAATGCATAAATACATAGGATTACAAAGAAAACCAATTACATTTAAATATAAATTTCAAAATATACAAAAAAAACCTTATAGACTTCCCATTGAGAAGCCCTGTTCTACCCAATAATGTACATGGAAAAGAGTTCTACAATTCCTGGAAAGGGAAAATGTGACTTTGGAGAAGTTTAATGATGGAGGACTAATCCCTCTTGAGGCCATCCATTGCATGTTTGAACAGTTCCTATTTTTTAGGAAATTTTATTTTTTCCTTATATTGAACCAATATGTATCTTCTTTTCTGAAGTTTCGACTGAGTTTTACCACATGGTACCACATAGAATGTTGGGGCTCTTTCCCATGTGACAGCGTTTCAAATACTTGTAGATGGTTTTCACATCTCTTCCCTGAAGTCTCCTCCTCTACAGGTTAAACATTCCTAGTCACATCAAGAGGTTCTCATGTAGAATTAAATTGAATTCAACAAACATTTATAAAGCACATGTTATGAGCAAGACATTATATTAGGCAACTAGGGAACAGGGGCACAAATGCCAAAATGAAACAGTCCCTGCCCTGTGCCACTTTCATGATCCCCATGGGGATGATTCCACCCTGAGGTCCATTCAGTGGTTGGTGAGTCCTTGCCTGAAATTCCCATATTATGAGCAGGACCAGCCACATTGCTTACTTTCCACTTCTTGCTTACTCTCTGGTCAGTTCCACCTCTATCTAGGCTGCTTGTCCCCCAAACAGGTACCCTACTTTCCTCTTCAGACCCTTTACAGCACCCTTTTATGTATTGTCTTCTCCTTTTAGAATTTAAGCTACTTGAGAGGAAGGATCATTTTCTTCTCTTGGTTTTGTATTCACAGCACTTAGCATAGTGCCTGCTTTCTCTCTCTCCCTCACTCCCTCTCTCCCCACTCTCCCCTTCCCTGTGTCTCTTGCTCTTACACACATAGTTAGCATTTAATATGCTCTCTGTGTCTCTCTCATCTATCTTTCTTATCTCTCTCATCTATCATATCTCTACATTCTTTGTCTCTGTCTCTCTCCCCCTCCTCTCTCCTTTATCATCTCTATTCTCTTTCTCTCTCATTTCTCTCAACTTGCATTCTACTGGGGTGGGTAATGGGTGAGGCAGAAATCATTTACACAAATAAATCTAATATAAGGTAGGAGAAGGTAAAGGAGACGTGAGATAAAATACTCAGAAGGAAAGAGAGGATGATTAGATTTGGGGAGATTGGTGAAAATTATATAGGAGGTAAAACTTGAAGTAATTCTTGAGGGCAGATGAAGGATCTACAGGGTGGAAATAAGGATAGTGTGTGAATGCCTAAAGGCAGGAAATGGCATATTTGCGTGAGGAAACAGCTAGTGGTTCAACATAGCTGTAACAGAACATATGAGGGAGATCTAAGTGAAATTAAGCAAAGAGGGGAGGAGTTTGGAACTGGTCTAGGGAGCACCTTGAATTCAAACTAAAGATAAAGAGTCTGTGTTTTGTTTGAGGGTAGGAGGGAGCCATCAGAGTGCATTGTATATGGGGAGTGCATTGTATATATCTCAGCAAGTTCATTTTAGCAGTTATGTGAATGATGGATTTGAAAGAGGGAGACTGGAAATCAGGAAGCCATTTAGAGGCTACTACAACAGTTGAGGTAAGTGGCGGTGAACATAGCATTAGATTGGTGGCCATGTTAGTAAAGAGAATGGGAATGATACAAGAGATGAAAAGGTAGAATAGACAAATTTTGGCAGTTGATTAGATGTGGAGGGGAAGGGAAATGGGAAGACTCAAGGATGATTCAAGATTTAGAGCTTAGGTGACTATTTTAACATAGAAACAGAAGTTTGGAAAAGGGGCAGATTTAAGGGGGAAGATTATGAGTTATATTTTACACATACTAGTTTGAGATGCCTGTAGGAGATCCTGGTGGAGACATTTAGCAGGCAGTTGGCAGCTCAGGAGAGAGATTTAAGCAGAATTTATAAATACAGTATCAGTTGCATGGAGATAATGGAACCCACAGGAGTTGTTGAGATCACTATAATAGTGGAGAGAGAAAAGTAAAGAGAACAGGATCTAGGATAGCCTTAGGAGTTCCTGTTGTTTAGGAGGGTAGGAGATAGGTGAATCAGACAGCAAAGGAATAGTTAGCCAACTGGGAAGAAGGAGAGAGAGAGACAGAGGCAGAGAGACAGAGAAAGACAGAGAGACAGAGAGAGATAGAGAGAAAGAGAGATAGAGGGAGGGAGGGATGGTGGTAGGGGGAGAGAGAGAGAGAGAGAGAGAGAGAGAGAGAGAGAGAGAGAGAGAGAGAGAAAGAGAGAAGATACTTAGAGACAGAGAGAGAAACACCATAACACCAAGGAGAAGAAACTACTTAAAATTATAGTATAGGGGCAGCTAAGTGGCACAGTGGACAGAGCACTGGCCCTGGATTCAGGAGGACCTGAGTTCAAATCCAGCCTCAGACACATAACACTTACTAGCTGTGTGACCCCGGGCAAGTCACTTAACCCCATTGCCTAGCCAAAACAAAATAACAAACAAAAAAACAAAAAAAAAGTATAGTATACAGTGGTCAGTAGTGCAGTAATGTTAAATTTTACAGAAGAGTTCTTAGAGAACTGAATAATGCCATTGGCTTTGGTAAATAAATAATTAAGAACTGAAAATAGATCTAGGTTCAAATCCACACCTGACATTTAATATCTGTTTGGCCTTTGACAAGTAATATACCCTTGTGGGGCTCAGTTTTTGCATCTGTAAATTGGTGATAGTGATTTACACAGTGCTTACTTCACATATTTGTTGAGGACAGTGATTTTCAAACCATAAAGTGATATGAAGATGTGAGCTGTTATTATGATTACTGTGATACTGGCAATGTATGGGTTATTGTACCTACACAAAGACTCTCATCTTCCTCTCTATTCTTAGACTTCAGCCCTATTTTCCATTAGTTTATTCTTCTCAGAAAATGTAATAGAAGATATGGAGGTTGTCAAGAAAAAAAAAAGATAATTCAATTAATGTGTAATCAAAAGACAGAGGCACCTGCTGTGCATCATACATTTGGAAGCAGACTCATCAGTTGGGTGCTAATCCAAGAAAACACTAAAACCCTGACTTGGAAAATTGTTGCATTATAGAGGGGCTCATATGGAGAGTGAAAAATTAGTGGGATGGTAAAAAAATCCTTTCCTGAGAAACTGAGTTGCATAGAGAGGAAGAAAAGGGTTGATTTCAGTCAGAGACTTG
Source organism: Vombatus ursinus (assembly GCF_900497805.2). Taxonomy (NCBI): domain Eukaryota; kingdom Metazoa; phylum Chordata; class Mammalia; order Diprotodontia; family Vombatidae; genus Vombatus; species Vombatus ursinus. Next base: position 22,070,192 of record NW_020954751.1, on the reverse strand, counting down.
TCCCCCGACCTTAACCAAAATGAACCATGAGCAATTTGTTGAACTGATGACTTAATAAAACTAAGTTTTGCCTTAAGGGGGGGAACCTTCATACTACAGATTGAGCTGATACACTTTCAAAACAGCCACCTAGTAAGTCATTTCAACTAGAGCTAGATCTAAATATTTCTCATGTTTAGTGAACTGGGCAGGGTCAAGGCTGCTTGGAAGTAGCCAAACATCAGCAGTTGCTCGGCATAAGTCTAGGTCTTGTGTCTATGTTGAGAACATAGCTAAAAACTGACTTTTGGAAAGGGGATGCTGGGAAGTACCATCCTCTAGAGTCAAACCAGAAATCTGAAATACCAGGGGAACTGACAATAGGAGAGAATGTGAGCATTGAAGGCTGGGTTCTAAGAATAATCAGAAGACAGAAATTGTCAAGTACGTGGAGTCATGAGAATTGGGTTCAAGGCTTGGCTCCACCGTTAACTAACTATGTGACCTTGGACAACTCATTTCTCCTATCAGGGCCTCAGTTTCCTCATCTGTACAATAAAGGGACTCTGAGAAAATTACCTTGAAGGCAATCAACAGCTCTCACATTCTATGATGGTATGATTTTGTGATCCAGAGACTTCACTCTCAGGAATGTTGTTCTCTTGTGGAGTCTTCAAGACTATACCAACACAAAAAGAATCCATTAATTAAAGAGAAATTTCATGAATATTTTCAGTGTATGTGCAGGACTGCTATTGTCTTTCAATAAAAACCCTGCTAAAATTGTTTAACTCTTAATCCTCATTACCTCATTTTAAAGTTGTATGTTCTAAAGTTTGAACTCCCAATTCAACTCAATTAAGTTCAATTCAATCCAACAACTAAATGCCTTCTTTGTTCAGAACATTATTTCAAGACCAGTTCCATTTCTATAACAGGTTGTCATCTTTCTCATAATTAAATATTAACCAGGAGTTGAATTTTGAAGAAGGACTGAACTGCTTGGTTCCAATTTTTTCATGAAAAATTCTTAGAACAGAAATTATTGCCTATTTTCCTCTTAAGTAATTTAACTAAGCAACTCAATAGAAAAGAGAATAATGGAGACAGTCCACATATAAATAGACTATTTTAGCAAAAAAACTTGTTGTGTCTAAAAGTCATTGCTGTAAGATTGGGAACTTTTATTAAAAATTCCAGAAAGTCAGAGACTTCTGGGCAAGGTGCTGGAGTCTTCATCCTTCAGGGTTGGCTTTCTCATGACACAGTAAGGTCACAGAATCACAGTGGCTTATAAAATCTCAGAGTTGGAAGAGACCCGAGAGGACATGTAATCAAATCCACTCTCAGTTCAAGAATCCTTTCTATATAATCCCTAACAGATGTTCATCCAGGTTTTGCCTGAACACTGTTGGCAAAGGCAGGGTGGGGGTCGGGGCTACCTATGGTTACTTTATTCCTGAGACATTCCAGAGAGCTTTGTATCATTCCAATCTGGTACCTCAGCCTGTGGTCTCTGTCTTTGCCATAAGGCCTTCTTCACTACTCAGGAGAACTTTCTCAAATCTGACCCACATTAATTACCAGCTCTTGCCTCCTACCTAGACTTTTCTAGGCAATCCCTCTATTAATTCCTTCCTGCTATGATTCAGGCCTCCTGGCCCTGGCATTATCACCTGGAATAAGGATATACTACAAGTGAAGTTCTTGAATAATTTAATCATTTCCCTCCCTCAACAGAATTCCCTCCAAGCACTGGTACTCTTCTTGGACTCACCTCTCAGTGATTAGCATGCTTTTACTTTATTATATTCTCCCCCTGCCTATGTATTTGAACCTCTAGCTTCTTGTACCAATCTTGTTGTTCTCTTTCCCCAACTTCCTGCTCCATTATTCCCAGTCTTTTAACCTTGTCTACTTCCTTATCCTTACCCCTCACCCTAATTGTCCTACTCCAGATGTCCAGAGCCATTGTGCTCTCTGGAAGGCCTGCTCCTTAGTTAACAAAATTGTTTTCATATGAAAAACTTTCCTTTACCACTTTCTCTATCTTCTGACTGTAATTGATACCTTGTTCACCCCTATGACATGGTATTAGTGGTTACGCTTTTCAGTATCAGTTATATTTTCATTCGTGCCTCTTTAGTTGATAGTTATGGTGAAGGAGTCTAAATATACCTTGCTCCTTCTTACAAGTCATCAAAATCTTCTCCTCTGAAGTTTATTCAATTCAAATTTATCTCGTAATCCAGATTTTGAAGGCCATTATATTTTGAACCTCCTGGATAGTCTTTCCTTCTTCAAATGAGCTCAGTGCCTGCCTCACATTCTTCTCCCTGCTCCACCTTCTGCCCTCATATGAAGGGATTACAAGAAATATATTTATATATTTCCTTACTCTCTAAATTCTTAGTTCCTCAATCGACTTTACCATGAAAAAGTTTGGAATACTAACTGTGATGTAAGGATGAATCAATTAAAAAATGTAAAAGAATTGCCCTGCTACAATGAGGGGCCAGTTGAGATTATGTAACAAATTTGTAGTGGATCCAGTTAATAATGCTTCAGCATTTTTCCAAGTTCTATTCAGAATCATATTGAGATGGGGAAGGGAAGAATGTATGAATGAACAATGAAGGGGGAATGATCTAGGAAAGAACTGAGGGGTGAAGAGGTTGGATCAGGGCAAAGAACAGGATTTAGAGTTGTAAGGCAGAGGGAAAGAAAGAATGATAAAAGATTATGATCTAAATTTTGGAGTTCATGAACATGGAAGTGGAATACTTGTGGGTGACAGAAAGATCAAGAATATGACAATATCTGTATGTAGCTGAAGTGGGCTGGAGGATTAGGTCGGGAGAATTTTGAGTCAATTGAGGAATTTACTATATATCTTGGGTTCAAGATATATATATATATATATATATATATACACACACACATATATATATACATATACATGTATATGAGGTATTCTCAGAGGGAAGGCATTAGCAGTGGGGATGGCGGATGTCTCTTACAGGAAGTTGGATTTGAGATGAATTTTGAAGGAAGCTAGGGAAGACAGGAGAGGAGAGGACATTTTAGGCATACAGGAGAACCAGTAAAGCGGCACAAGGTTGGAGGAGTATGCCTTTTGGATATACATAGTTGTTTACATGTTGTCTTCCCTTATTAGAACATCAGCTCACTGAAGGCAGGCACTGTGTTTTTTTTTCTTTCTTTGCAGGAGGTTTAAAAGTTCTTAGCACAGGTCGTAGAACTTAATAAGGGCTTAATAATTGTTTGTTGATTGATACTTCTTGAGGAAACCCATTACTCATTTGATCAATGCTAATTAGCCAATATCCTAAAAAGCAAACACATTGCTTTGCTGACAAAGGTCGGTACAGTCAAAGCTATGGTTTTTCCAGTAGCAATGTATAGCTTTGAGAGTTGGACTATCACGGAAACCTAAGTGCCACAGAACTGATGCTTTTGCATTGTGGCACTGGAGAAGACTTTTGAGAGTCCCTTGGACAGCAAGGAGATTAAATCAGTCAATGCTTAAATAAATTAATTCAAGCTATTTGCTGGAAGGTCAAATACTAAAGATGGAGCTTAAATACTTTAGCCAAATTATGAGAAGACAGGAATCATTGGAAAAGACCCTGATACTGGGAAAGATTGAAAGTAAAAGGTAATGTTATGGAAGTAAGGAATATGAGCTTAGACAGATTTTGTGAGTTAGTGGAGGATAGAAGGGCCTAGTGTGCTATGGTCCATGGAGTCATGAAAAGTTGGACACTATTAGACAATAAACAAAAAAAGATTTTTGTTTCCTTATCTGTAAAATGAAAAGTTTGAACCAAATGATCTGAATGGTTCCTTTTAGTTCCAAATGCTAAGACCATCCGACATAAAACAAAACAATAGAAAATAAAAATAGTTAGAAGACTATTGTAATCCTGGAAAGGAGCAATGATTGGAGCATGTAACATGGTGGTGCTAGTGAGACTAGAGAGGAGGAGATGGGGACAATAGGTAGATATGATCAACAAGACAGTGATTCTCTGGATGTGGGACAGTTACTGAATCACAAGTTCAGAAATGGAAGGAATCTTACAGGCCTTTAGTCCAACTCTTATTTTGCAGATTAGGAAACTGAGGCACAGAGCAGTTAAGCTACTTTGGGAAAGGGGAAAGGAAAATTATTTATATATACCTACTGTGTGCCAGGCAATGTGCTAAGTGCTTAATTTTTTTTTCTCGTTTGATCCTCACAATAACCCTATGCTGCTATTATTCCCATTTTACAATTGAGGGAACTGAGGCAAACAGATGTTAAGTGACTTGCGTAGGGTAACACAGCTAGTAACTGTCTGAGGCTCAATTTGAATTTGGATCTTCCTGACTTCAGGGTCAGTGCTCTATATGTTTTGTCACCAAATGCCACTTGTTTTTCTGGGGTCATATAGTTAATAAGTGTCTGAGAGAGAATTTGAGCCCAGGCCCTCCTAATTCCTGATTCTACTATCATTGTTGCCTCTCTGCTATTGGGAAGGAAAAGGAAAGTGAAGTTAATCTTCACAGCACATAAGTGGTAACTTTCTCTACCTGCAGAAGGTAAGGACAATACTGGTGTTTTACTGTTAACTTAGTTAACATATTCAGCACCAGATCTCTGCACTTTGACCTAAGACAAGGCTCTGAAACATATGCAAACTGAAACTCCAATTGTCCTGTCCTAACCTCCTAACAAAGACATCCAATAAGAATTTTCTTTGTAGACCAGTGGTCCCTTTTTGCCCCCAAAACAATCACTGGGTACTTTACTGATGGGTCTGGGAACTGACTTTTCTTTTGCTCCCTGCAGATACGCTATGGACTCTCTGATGGCTCTTTGTGGTGCCGAAGATACTACTTCTGAGGGAAGCCAGAGTCTGCTGTCCATATCTTATCAAACTGACCAGAAGGCCTTTCAGTGGGGATGATAACCAAGGTGTCCTTTAAAGATGGAGGATGCTTCTCTAGGCCAAAAGCAAACCAGAACCATCCCTACATCCAGTCAAAAGATGGTCAAATGATACCGTGAATAGAAGTAGGAAAAATTAGTTCCTTTGGATTTCTCTAGCAGGTTTCTTGGGGGAAGAAATAGCTCCTACCTGTCTCAGAAATAGCTTCTGTGGGAAGTCCTGCAAGCTGTCTGAGCTGTTTTTTTAAAATTTGTGTTATTTCAGACCAACTTTCCATTATTCCAACATGTTCATTGATACAATGATTCAATGACGTAGTTGCTAAGATATTGAATCACTGACAAGATACTGTCCAGCGAGTTGATCTAAATTCAGTGTCTCCCTTCTATATGGAAGATATATGGAGAATATAAAATCACTCATTAATATATTAATAACTTATAATGTGAAAAAAACCAACAGCTATGCTAGATGCTGGGCACACACAAATAAATTATAATGCAGCCTCCACCTCTAGGTTGCCCTGACTGTCCCCTATGCCTGAAGTACGTCCCTTCCCTCAACCCTACCTTCTGGTGTCCCTCATTACCTTCAAGACTCAGCTAAAGTATCACCATAAGGAGTTTATAATCTAAAATAAAATACATATATAAATAATCATATCTTTTTTGGTTCCTATGACATATTCTTGTTACATTAAGCTAAAAATCCACTAAGTAAGGGACAATAGTAATTCCTTCTATAATGTCTTTGACAAGTGGCTATCTAACCTCCACATAATTTCCAATGATGGGGACCTCCACTACTTTCCAAAGAAAGCTATATTATTCTGGCACCATTCTAACTTTAAGAAGTTTTCCTCTATATCAGAACAAAATTTGTTCCCTTATAACTTCTGACCATTGGTTCTAGTTTTGCTGTTTTGTAATGCCAAAGGAGTATAAGGGTTAGATACAAGCCTGTCTGTTTGACATTTAAGTAATTTCACAACCTAGCCCCCTTGTAGCTTTCTAACACAGTGGTTTCCTAGCACTTTCTAGTCATCCTGGCCTACTCACTATTAAATACTTTTCCACATACATGAAATCTGTCTCCATATCTGGGTTGCACCAAAATGTCTCCAATTCTGGAATGTGCTTTCTTTTTCACCTCTACCTCCTGGTATCCCCAGTTGACTTTAAGATTCAGCTGAAGCATCCCCTTTTACATGAATCCTTAACTGATGTCCCTAACTGCTAGCACATGCCTTTCCCAAACTATCTTGTATTCTTTTTTTTTTAAATATATCTTTATACATTTATATATGTACATCTTGTCTCTTCTGTTAGAATGTAAACTCCTTGATTTCAAGGACTGTTTATTTTGGAGTCTGCAATTTCAGTGCTTTTATGATGTCTGACACATAGTAAGTACTTAATGAGTGCTTTTTGATTGATTGATCCTATGTTCCTCATCCTTCTGGTTAACCTCTTCTTGACCATTCCAATTGTTCATGTCTTTGCACATATGTGCTAATGAGGATGCAACACAGCATTCCATATTTGTTTTGCCTAGGACATTGTGTAGATAGAATATTATTCCCTTGTTGTTTTGGACATTGTTATCCTATTAATAAAGCTAGATCACTTTGAATTTTTTTGGCTACCATGTCCTACTGTTAAGTTTCTCTGACCTTGACATCCACTAAATTACAAATTTATGTCAATTTCTTTTAGCTGTTTCTCTCCTCATTCTATACTCACACAGTTGACTTTTGAACCCAAGTTTTAAATTTATCTCTATTAAATTTAATTTATCAGATTCTGCCCATAATTGTATTTTTGAGACTCTATTGAAATCCTGTTCTTCCATCTAACATATTAGCTATCCTTCCTAGCTTTATGTTATTTGCAAAATTTGTAAGTATGCTCTCTATGGCTTCATTCAAGACATTTATACAACCATTGAACAGCACAAGGGAACAGAGCTAGAGACATACCAGAAAGAGGACATTAATTCATGACTACTCATTGGGCCTGATTACAAAACAAGCTATAAGGAGCATGAGGTAAACAGGGTTTTGCCCCAAAGGTACTAGTATTTGGGGCTATGGGTTTCATCCGCAGTGCTTCTTAAACTGGGGTCATGAAAAATTTGGTAACAGTAAAAGATTTCTGAATGTGCAATGACCAAAAATTAATTAAAAATTAAATGTAATGAATCCAAGGTATTTCTGACAGTGTTTGCCTGTGTTGCATCACACAACCTCACTACAGCCTTGGTTCTGAACACAAAGCATGCCCACTTTACACTGCACATGGCATCAGGCCATGCAATGCCAATGAACAATGCCAAAACTCGAAAAGGGGTCACCAGTGGAAAATAGTTTAAGAAGTCCTGTGGAGTACAGGGGATGTGTATAAACCGTTCTTAGTTTGCAGGACATATAAAAACAGTCAGAAAGCTGGATTTGTCTTGGCAGCAGAGAACAAAGCCCCCTCACCTCACTTTGACCTCCAATGATGATTGAAGGGGTAGCACTACTATATCAGAGCTGGACTTGCCCTTATGGTGACTGAATTCAACTCAGTAAGACTACCCCCTGAGCTGATACAACCCCCTCCTCTCTATGTTCTCCCACCCACTCAAGCAATTTTGCCCCAGGTGAAAATATTTCTAGTGTCTGCTCTGTGTATGATGACAGAATTTCAGATGCTTGGCATATATTGAAGTAAGTCATACTCAAATTGAATGTCAAAATTTTTTTTTAATTCAATTACAAAGTGCTTCTGTATCTTACTGTCTCTACACACATTGCTGATGTGATCACATCAAATCACTTGCAGCTAACTAAAAGTTTGTTTCCTTAGTTTCGCTCTGTTCCCTCCATCCACTGATGGATGCTCATCTCAAATTACCCATCCAGGACGTCCAATCCAAGTTCATTTGTCTTTCTCAATCCTGAAATCCCTGGACAGCATGTTATCTTTTGGTAAGCATTAGACTTGAAAATCCTGACCCTCTTCACTTCAGTAATTCCGTGGGTTATATCTCAGAAAAAAAAGGTACACTTAAAGTCTCAGCATCTGAGACTTAAATAATTTATGATCTCAAGTTAAAGTAGCCCTGTCAATGGCAATTTTTTTTCCCCAGTGGAACCTTAGATTAGTAGTCAATGCTGCCAGTCATCTCACCTCTCAATCTAAAGCCAAAGATAGCTGAGGATACAGGGAAAAAGAAGATAAGGGGGTATGGGTTCACAGCTGGAGGAAAGAGCCACACTTAAAGGACAGTAGGAAGACGATGAACTAGGAAAAGGGACTAACTCTCAGACAGATGAAAAAAGAGAAATGGTGTAGAATAGAGTTATGAATACTCTTAATAGAATGAGAGTATTCAGGAGAAAGAGGATGGTCAGTGGTGTGGAATATGGCAGGAAGGTCAAGAACAATGCCTTGTCTCATTCCAAAGAATTTTTGTGGGCTTCTCATACTTTTGAATGAATTTCCCCTATTGAATATCAGATGCTATTTCTTCTTTTATTGAACTATTTGAAATCTACCCTCTCAGAATGTAAGGTTTATGTCAATCAATATGCTGCTTTTCTTTCTTCTAACACAAGGGACAGGAGGACCGATGGTAATAGTTGACTTTAGATTGTGAGGTCCTTGAGGCCAAGGATTGTTTTTGCTTCTCTTTGTATTCCTAGCTCTTAGTACAGTGCCTGACACTTGACCAATGTTTATTGATTGACTGACTGACAAGAAGGTCTAGTAACAAAGGAAGCCTCAGTAGTTGCTATTTCCCATGTTCCAATCTCTAGATTGAACTCCTTTGACCAGAAACTCTTAATCCTTTGGTATGTTTCCTGATGGCAGGTAAATTTGTTCACATGTGAATCACCAGACTGCCAAGGGAATGATAATAATAATAATAATAATAATAATAATAACAACAACAGCACTAGATAACATTTATATAGCACCTACAACATGCCAGACACTATGCAAAGCACTTCATGAATATTACTTTATTTGATCTTTACAACAACCCTGGGAAGTAGGTGCTATTATTATCCCCATTTTACAGAGGAGGAGATTGAGGCAAACAGAGGTTAAGTGACTTGTCTCAGGTTACACAACTATCAAGCATTTGAGGCCACATTTATATTTTCCTGACTCCAGGCCCTGTGGTCAATCCATTTTGCCACCTAACTACTATGGAACAAAAATCTTCTACCTTAAAGGGTCTAGCTTTAGCTCAATCATCTATGGGGGAAACCTTATGCCTATTACAGAGTTACCAGTGGTCATTGATCCTTCTACCCTTTTTTTCTCTTTGTCACATTCCAATACCATGAGATGAATGCAGTACATTAGCAGTTGCCGAGCTTTGGCCCCCACACAAATGATAAATATTTTTGGTTCTTTTTTTCTTTCAGTTTCTGAATCAGGAAAGAACAATAAATATCAGACAAATAAGAAAACAACAAGGGAGAAAACACAGTGAAAGGAAGATGAAAATCTTGAGCTCAGTTCTTCCTGTCTTGTAAATTTCATTTATATTACACATACCTGGTAATGCAGGTGGTGGGATTCAAGTGGAAGGCCTCTTCTCTCCTTAACTGCCTCTGTCATTGTTCTTACCATTTCGCTTACTGATCATTTTGGTTTGAGGCACTGAAATCTCATTATTTAAAATGCAAATACTTGGAGAGAATAATAAACAGTAAGTAGCTAGTCAGATGCCAATGCATTTGTAGTCAAATGCTTCTTGGAAAGTGTAAAATTTGGCTTGGGTTTTCTCAATCTGTGGCTCTGGACAAGTCAGTTGACCACTCTGTCTCTACTTCCTCAATGGCAAAATTGGAATAACAGTATCTCCCTTGCCAACCACTTAGTAATGTTGTAAGGATCTAATGATATAATGTATGTGTAGTCCTTTTATAGAGAGTAAAGTGGTATTACAAGGTAGAATGGTGAGCAGGGCAGTGCCCTGGGTTCAGCAGACCTTGGGCCCAAATTCCTGCTCTGCAACTTCCTGTCTGGGTGGCAAGTCACTTAATTTACTTGACTTTTCAATTCCTCATCAGTAAAATGAGTGTTTGGCCTAAGTAGGCTTCTAATTTGAAATCTATGATTCTATAATCTTCCATTGTAATCCTCCTCTGATGCCTCATCATGTCATGGAGGCCACCCTGAGTTCTTAGGCTGTATATCAGTGAATCACTATGTCTGAATGATTCTAAAAGCTGAAAAAGATTTGGGGTGGACTTTTTGATGGTTTGTATGTATTTGTCCAAAGACAAAATGTATAGAGAGGCTCCTTACCTAATGACTAGGTCATGTTTTGTTTGGTTTGGTTTAGTTTTCACTTGTACTAATCCATGAATATTACCCACAAAAGACTATAATAAGGGTTCTAAATTTGAGGTCTATGGACAGATTTCAAGTTGTCTATGAACTTGAATGGAAAAAGTCGCAGATTTATTTTCACTAATTTTCACCTGAAATTTAGCATCTCCTTCAATTAGAAATTGAATTGTGGATTTTGTAAGTAACATTTTTCTGAGAAGGGTTTCATGAGCTTCACGGGATCCATGAAACAAATAAAATTTCAGATCTCTTTCTCTAGAGGGTTGAGGATATGACCTAGTGGAGGAATTACCAACACCAAAGAAATCAGGAATCCTTGAAGCATCATCATTATTATTAGAGTAAATTAATGTATTAGCTAACTCTTTTTGAGGGAAGATTAATTACACAACATACTTTAGAGCAAGGATTCTTAACTTTTTTTTTTTTGTGCTCATGGACTTTTTGGCAGTCTGGTAAGATCCATAGACCTTACCAGATAAATACTGTAAAATGCATATAATAAAATACATAGAATTAAAAGGAAAAATATTATATTGACACAGTTAGCAAATGTTAAAAAAAAAAAAACACAACTCATGGACTCCAGGTTAAAATCTCTGCTCTAGAGCCACATTGCTCTAGAATAAAAAAGTCTCCCTTGGTTCTTTAGCTCTCTTTCCTTTCCATACGTTCAGCTTTAAAATTGCAATATACAAAAGGATCATTAAAATTAAGTATTGGAAGGTACATTTGCAGCTATCAAATTGCAACTCATTAAAACCTACCTGAAGTGTTTGTCCAGCTTCTACCTGAAGACCTCTAAGAAGGGAGAACACGTTGCTTCCTGAGGCAGCTCAACTTCTGGACAGTTATAATTGTCAGGTTATAATTGTTAGTTTTAATTGGTCCTGACATCAAATCTAAATTTGAATCTTTACAATTTCTACCTATGGTTATACCTTCTGGTACCATACAGAAAAAGTCTAATCCATCCTCCGTAGGACAGACCTTCAAATATTTACGCACACTCATCATGATCATGTTCTTTCTAGGCTAAGCATGGCACAATTTCATGAACTAATTATCATCTGTAATGGATTCAAGTCCTGTCACTTACCTGGTTACTTTCCTCTGGACATTATCCAATTTATCAATACCCTTCTAAAAGCATCCTGCCCAAAACTGAACACAATACCCCAGATGAGGTCTGACAAAGGTGAGTACAGAGGGACAATTACTTCTGTATTCTTGAAAGGTGCACTTCTCTTGCTGCACCTCAAGATTGTGTTAGCTTTGCTTTCTTGGTGGCCACATCACGTTGCTAACTCATAGTGAAGTTGTGGTTCACTAGAAATAGTTTGATCTTTTCAGAATGCCTGATTCCTAGAAATGAATCCTCTATCTTGCGTTTAAGGATTTTATATTTTATGCTCAAGCATAAGACTAAAGCTATCCTTTCTAGCTTTATGTCATCTGCTAATTTCATAAGCATGCCTTTATAATGCCTTTCGCCAAGTCATCGATTAAAAAAAAGTTTTTTAAACATATTTTTATTTGATGAAATATTTACCAGTTACATGTAAAACAATTTTTAACAATAATTTTTAAAATTTTCGAGTTCCAAATTCTCTCCTGCCACCTATGCCTTCCACTTCCTTGAGAAGGCAAACAATTCGATATCAATTATATATATATGAAGTCATGAAAATGTATTTCCATATTAGCCATGTTACAAAAGAAAACACAAAAAATAAAAATAGAACAAGAAAAATAAACTAAAAAAAAGTTTGTTTCAATCTGCATTCAAAGTTCATCAGTTCTCTCTGTGGAGGTGGCTAGCATTTTTCATAGGTCTTTTGGAATTGTCTTGGATCATTGTCTTGATCACAGTAGCTAAATCACAGTTAATAACCCTTAAATATTATTATTATTGCATACAATGTTCTCCTGGTTCTGCTCATTTCACTTTGCATGAGTTCATATGAGTCTTCTCAGGTTTTTCTGAAATCATCTTGCTCATTATTTCTTATAGCACAATAGTATTCCATCAAATCATATATTACAACTTGTTCAGCCATTCCCCAATTGATGGGCATCCCCTTGATTTTCTATTTGTTGCCACCACAAAAAGAGCTGCTATAAATATTTTTGTATAAATAGGCTCTTTTCCTTTTTTCTTTGATCTTTTTGAGATACAGACCTATTAGTGGTATTTCTGAGGCAAAGGGTATGCACAGTTTTATAACTTTTTTTACATAATTCCAAATTATTCATCAGGAGGGTTTGACTAGTTCACCAGTCCAACAGTGTATTAGTGTCCCAATTTTTCCACATCCTCTCCAGCATTTGTCATTTTGCTTTTCTGTCATTTTTGCCAATCTGATAGGGGTGAGGTGCTACTTCATAGTTGTTTTAATTTGCATTTCTTTAATTAGTAGTTATTTAGCACATTTTTCATGTGACTATTGACAACTTTGATTTCTTATTCTGAGAATTGTCTGTTCATATCTTTTGACCATTTATTAACTAGGGAATGGCTTTTTTTTTTAAATAAATTGGCCTTAGTCCCTGTATATTTGAGAAATGAAGCCTTTATCACAGAAACTTGCTGTAAATTTTTTCCCCCAGTTTCCTGTCTTCCTTCTAATTTTGGCTATGTAAGTTTTGTTTGTGGAAATTCTTTTAAATTTCATGTAATGAAAATTATCTATTTTATTTCCCATGATTTTCTCCATCTCTTATTTGGTCATAAACTCTTCCATTATCCATAGACCTGACAGGTACATTTTCCCATGCTCCCTTAATTTACTTATATCACCCTTGATGTCTAAATCACTTATTCATTTTGACGTCATCTTGGTATACAATGTGAAAAGTTGGCCTATGCTTGGTTTCTGCTGAACCGTTTTCCAGTTTTCCCAAGAATTATTGTCAAATAGTAAGTTCTTGCTCCCGAAGCTTGGATCTTTGGGTTTATCAAACAGTATTATCAAATGATTACTATTGTCATTTACTACTTTGTTTTGTGTACTTAATCTATTCCACTGATCCACCACTCTATTTCTTAGCAAATACCAGATTTTAATTTTATGTTTGTTGTTTTGTAATATACTTTGAAATCTGGACCTGCTAGGTTGCATTCCTTTTCATTTTTTTTTCCATTGATTTCCCTGACATTCTTGCCTTTTTGTTCTTCCAGGTGAATTAAAAAATATAGCTCTATAAAATATTTTTTGGTAATTTGTTGGCATGCCATTAAATAAGTAACATAACTTAGGTAGAATTTTCATTTTTATTATGTTGACTAATCCTAACATTGAGCAATTAATATTTCTCCAACTGTTTAGATGTATTTATATTTATATGAAAAGTGTTTTGTAATTGTGAATCCCAGGGTTTGTCTTGGCAGGTAGATTTCTATCCCAAGTATTTTATCTTGCTTGTCATTATTTTAAATGGAATTTCTCTTTTTATCTCTTCCTGCCGGATTTTGTTGGTAGTATATAAAAGTACTGATGATTTATGTGAGTTTATTTTATATCCTGCAACTTTGTTAAAGTTGTTAATTGTTTCAACTAGTTTTTTTTTTAAACTGATTCTCTATGGTTCTCTAGTTGGACTATCATATCTGCAAAAAAAATGAGTTTTGTTTCCACATTGCCTGTTTTTATTCCTTCAATTTAATTTTCCTTGTTATATTGCTACTGAGCATTTCTAGTACAATACTGAATAATAGTGGTGATAATGGAAATCTTTGCTTCACCTTTATCTTAATTACAGATGATACTTGCTCTTGGTTTTAGTTAACTATTACTTCTCATTTTGAGAAAGACTCCATTGATTCTCTTGTTTTCTAGTTTTTTTTTTTTAATAAGAATGAATGTTACATTTTGTCAAAAGCTTTTTCTGTATCTATTGATAAAATTATATGATTTTTGTTGTTTTTGTTATGGATAGGGTCAATTACGCTGAAAAATTTCCTAATATTGAACCAGCCCTGCATTCCTGGTATAAATCCCACCTGATCATAGTGTATAATATTTGTGCTACATTTCTATAATTTCCTTCCTAGTATTTTATTTATTTATTTATTGCATTGATGTTCATTAAGGAAATCGATCTATGGTTTCTTTGTTTTTTTTCTCTCCCTGGTTTAGGTATGAAAGGAATTTGGCAGACTTCTTTGCCTGTTTTTTCAAATAGTTTATATAGTATTGGGATTGTTCCTTAAACATTTGATGGAATTCATTTGTAATCCATCTAGTCCTGGGGAGTTTTTCTTAGGGAACTCATTGATAGCTTGTTCAATTTCTTTTTCTAAGATAAGATGATTTAAGTATTACATTTCTTCTTTTGTTAATTTGGGCAGTTAATTTTTTTTGGTAAATATGCATACATTCCAGTTTTATTTTCTGTTCCACTAGCATGTTATTGGGTGAAGTAACTCTTAAACACTGCATTAATTTCATCTTCATTGGTGGTGAATTTACCCTTTTCATTTTTGATACTTTTGATAATTTGGTTTTCTTTTTTCTTTTTTAATAAATTAAGCAATGGTTTATCTATTTTATTGTTATATTCATAAAGTCAGCTCCTAGTTTTGTTTATTAGTTCAATTTTTTATTTCAATTTTATTAATCTCTGATTTTCAAGATTTCAATTTTTGTGTTTAATTGGGGATGTTTAATTTATTCTTTTTTTAGTTTTTTTTTTAGTTGTATGCTTACTTCACTTATCTTCTCTTTCCTTTCTTGATGTATATATTTACAGATATAAATTTTCCATTAAGTACTACTTTGGCTTCATCTCACAAATTTTAGGGGTATTCCACTTATATGTAAAGGAATCAAGACCATGTTCTTGTTTAAGAGAGAGAGAGAAAGAGAGAGAGACAGAGACAGAGACAGGGGCAGAGACAGAGAGACAGAGAGAGACAGAAACAGAGAGAGAGAGAGAGAGAGAGAGACAGACAGACAGACAGACACACACACACACACACACACACTCACAGAAGAGAGAGAATTGATGAAGCTGTTGGGAAAACATGAGACTGAAAGTTGGCCTGATTTACAATTGTGCCAATGGAAGATGATAACAACATATGCCCCATTGGTCCCATATCTGATGAGTTATTCATTTATTCATTTTCAAACATTCTCAACCTGGTGTTTTGGATAACCAAATCATTCTAGAGCTGGCAGTTTCATAGAATCATAGCATCACAGATTGTCCCAGTCAGAAGGGACCTTTTAGTCCCCATTTAGTCTAACCTGTAACTGAACTGTAATTGCCTCCAAAATCCCTTCAGAAAATCATCATTGAGCTTCTATTTGAATGTCTTTCAGTAAGTGGGAACTTATTCCCTCCCAAGATAGTCTGTTAGACTTTTGGAAAGCTCAAATTATTAGGCAGTTTTTTTCCGTTATATTGAGACCAAATCTTTTTTTTTTTAACTTCCTTCAATTGTTTTTGGTTCTGACCTTTGGGGCCAAGTAAAACATGTTTAATCCCTTTCCTTGCTGGCTCATTAAATGTTTGAAAATAAAGATCATGTCCTGTTGAAGACTTCTCTAGGCTAAACATTTCAACTTATTTCAAATAATCCTTGCTTATAGGCCAACATTTTCTATCCTTGTGACATTCTTGATGTGACTCTGGAAACCTCAGTTATTTTCAGAGCAGTGGCTTTAATGTCTAGAAATCTATTACTATCTTCTTAAGGGGACTGGAAAATGACCAGAATGTCCCTCTTACTATTCTCTTGGTCATTTAAGGATGCCTAACTTTGGCTACTTTTAGCAGCAGCTTTCCTTGCTACAAAAAGTAGATATAAAAGGACTATTAGATAGAAGGTCAGGTTTCATCTGAGATACCTTAAGAAATTACATGTGTGAAGAAAGTAAAAACTGTGTCATTCCTGTTCATTGGGAACTCATAAAACAATCTCATGCTCATCCTTTTCATTCACCTCCCATCTTTGAATATGCCCCTGGAACACTGGACTGCTATAAATCAATCAGTCAGTCAACAAGCATGTATTAAACACTTACTATGTGCCAGGCACTATGCTTAGTGATGAGGATTCAAAAAAAAAGGCAAAAACCTCAGTCTATTCCCTCCAGGGGTTCACAGTTTAATGGGGAAGACAACATGCAAACAACTATGTACATTGAAAATATATGCAATGTAAATGGACGTAATCTCAGAGGGAATTCTCACCAGAATCCAGGAGGATTAGGAAGGCTTCTTATAGAAAGTGGGATTTTAGATGGGATTTGAAAGAAGCTGGGGAAGCCAGCAGGTGTAAACGAGAAAGGAGACATTCCAGGAATGGAGGACAGCCAGAAGAAATCCAGAGTTGGGAGATGGAGTGTCTTTTGTGAGGAACAAGTCCGTGGATCATAGATTCTGGAGAGGAGTAAGGTCTAAAAGGACTGGAAAGGGGTGAAATTAGAAAGGGGTTCAAAAGTCAACTAGAGCTGTCATCTTAACTTAACTATTGGACCTAAGATTCCATATTATTTCATTTTGAAAATACGAAACTATTATCCCACTTCCCTTCTAGTTCCCCTTTATATATTATCTTCTCCCATTAAAATGTAAGCTCCTTGAAAATAGAGACTGCCAGGTGTACTTATATTTGTATCCCCAGCAATTGGCACAGTAAGTGTTTGATAAATGATAAGTGCTTAATAAATGTTTTAGCATCATCATTATAGCATTTATGTAGTGGTTTAAAGTTTGAAAGCACTTTACAAATTTGATCTCATTTTATCCTCACAACAACCCTAGGAGGCAGGTGCCATTATTATTCCATTTTATAGATGAGGAAATGAGGTAAACTGAAGTTAAGTGACTTGTCCAGAGTCGTATAGCCAGTAAGTATTGAGTCAGGATAATATTGATATCTAATCTAAGACTGAGCAGAGATTGCCTGGGTTGATATTAATAGCAGCTCCCATTTTCAAAGCGTGCACACAAACACACACGCATCTTTCACAATCACCATGTGAAATGGATAATAATGATGATTATCATAATAATTTATTGACATGATAATTTAAGGTTTAAAAAAGTTTCCACACAATAATCCTGTGGAGTCAGCTATGAAAATATTATAACCTCCATTTTATAGAGGAGGAAACTGAGGTTTGAAAGTTTATGTGAATGGCTTATGGTCATTGTACCTAACAAGTAGACTAGCAAAGGAATTGCCTATTTATGAGGGAGATAAGAATGCAAGGTTGTGTGGAACTGTCTCAGGGCTGAAGATTTGCTGCAGTTGGCTCCAGAAAGTAGAACAAAGAACAATGGGTGTGAGAGAAATGATTACTTCTTTCTTTTAAAAAAAATTAATTTATGGAATAAAACAAGCATTTCTATAACATAGTACAATAAAAAGATTATTGTACATGAAACTACAAGTCTACCATGCACAACTTGTTATTCCTTTCAAATATGACAAAA
Source organism: Vombatus ursinus (assembly GCF_900497805.2). Classification (NCBI taxonomy): domain Eukaryota; kingdom Metazoa; phylum Chordata; class Mammalia; order Diprotodontia; family Vombatidae; genus Vombatus; species Vombatus ursinus. The sequence goes on along the minus strand of NW_020954751.1, from coordinate 22,052,455 downwards.
TTATCTTGTCAATTTCTTTTTTCCTTCCTTCCTTTCCCCCTTGCCCTAGAGATGGCTATCATTAGACACAAATAAGTATATATGTGTAAAATTATTCTATACATACTTCTATTTGTTAGTTCTTTCTCTGGATACTGATTGCATCTTTTTCATGGCATTTGCAGTTAATTTGGGAATTGCTAATAGAATAAATTATTTGCTCAAAGTTGTTCTTAAAACATTATTGCTGTTACTGCCTACAATGTTCTCTTTGTTCTGCTCATTTTGCATTTCATTATTTCATGCAAGGCTTTCAATGTTTTTCTAAAATCATTGAGTTCATCATTTCTTGTTGCGGAGTAGTATTTAATCACAATCTATATATACTACAACTTGTTCAGTCATTCTCCAGTTGATGGGCATCCCTGCAATTTCCAGTTCTTTGCAACTACAAAGAGAGCTGCTTTAAACATTTTAGAACATATAGGTTGTTTTCCTTTTCCCCTACTTATCTTCAGAAATAGATCAAGTAGTAATATTGCTAAGTCAAAGGGTATAGATAATTTAATAACCCTTTGGGCATAATTCCAGATTGCTCTCCAAAATGATTGGATCAGTTCACAATTCCACAATGAATTAGTGTTCCATTTTTTCCATATCACCTTTAATAATTGTCATTTTCTCCTTCTATCATTTTAGCCAATTTAGTAGGTGTAAAATGATATCTTAAAGTGTTTGAATTTGCATTTTCCTAATCAATAATGATTTAGACCATTTTTTCATATAACTACAAATTGTTTTGATTTTTTCACCAAAAAACTGCCTATTCATATCCTTTGACCATTTATCAATTGTGAAATGACTGTAGAAATTTTCCCCTGGGCAAGTCACTTAACCCCCATTGCCTCACAAATAAAAACAAAAAAGAAACAAACAAAAAAAAACTGACCCAACAACAACAACAAAACAGCAAAACACAAAAAAAACAAACAAAAATGAAATTTCCCCCCAATTTTCTGCTTTCCTTCTGATGTTACATTAGATTACATTTCCTTACATTTTCTTCTGATCTTACATGAAATTAAAAAGGTTTTGTACAAATAAGTACAAAACCTTTTTAATTTAATGTAATCAATATTATCCATTTTACATTTAACTTTGCTCTATCTCTTGTTTATAATATTGGAATCTAAATCTCATCTAGGTTGAAAAGGAAACTACGTATACATCTGAAGAGGTTTAGAAGTCTTCTGAACTTCTAGAGAGGCTAGAAAACTGGGGAATAGGTTGAGGGAGGGACTTTTAGAAGGGTATATGATTAAGATTAGGAGGGTGGGGTGAATAGATAAGGGAAGGACTCTTAGACTGGTAGTTAAAATAAGGAATATGAGGGTAAGGGGAGAAGATAAGGTAGCTGGGATAAGGTGAAAAGAGAGGGTGAGAAGGAAAATAGTAAGTAAAAATAAAATGGAGGGAAAATCACAAATAGTTATTATAATTTTGAATGTGAATTAGAAAAAAATGACAAAATTCAATTGGAGAAACAAAAGAGTCCAGAATACCAAAGTAAATAATGAAAAAAAAAAGTGTAAAAGAAGGAGGTTTATGAGTACTGGGTTTTAAACTATTTTATCAGGCAGTAATTATCAAAAGTATCTGGTACTGGCTAAGAGACAGAAAGGTAGATCAAAGGAATAGAATAGACATACAATTTACAGCAGCTAATGAATATAATAGTTTTGTGTTTGGCAAGTGTAAAGACTTAAGATTTTGGAATTATTTCTCTCATATTAATAATCAATTATTGAATTAGCACCAGGATTTTTTCAGAAACCTGTAGATTTTTCAGTCTCTGAAGGACATTGCTGGTGGATGAGATTGTCCAGATCCCCAGAACTACATGCATTTTGATCCTAGGTAGGAGATCCCACCCAGCTAAAGAATCTTACAAAGAATTTAAGGCAAATTCTGGCCCCTTGTGTTCCACTAAGACAGATCTGAGTAGGGACAGATCCTTTTTTTTGTCTAAATCACCCTAGGTATGGGTAGTCTGGATAAGGGATAAATATCTTTGTCCAAGACTGAGTGATCAGTCATATCCCCTAACTCCTCATTAGAATAAGGCCATCTCTCATAATATTTATTCTTCTCATTAATTGTTAACCAATCATAGTTGATTGCCACCCTCAGGTACACCCATTCTTCCAAGAGCATATAAGCATTGAGTGGGTTCCATGAGGGATCTTTGGCATTCAAGAGTGCCACTGACTTCCTTTATTTATTATCCATTATCAATGATTACTAAAATTATTAATTACATAGAAACTATTTCTCTTGAACTTTTTATATGTCACAGCAGTTAAAAAGAGGAACTGGATGTCCAGAAAAATTTCCTAATAATTAGTGTTGTCCAAAATTGATGAGGCCCTCTTGGGAGGTATATTGTAAAATTCTCTACCAGACTGTAAACTGCTTGAGGGCAGGGATTATCTTTTGACTCTTTTTTGTATTTTCAGTGCTTAGCATAGTACTTGTCACATAATAGGTGTTTAATAAATGTTTATCAATTGAAGTATTGGATATCCCCAAGCTTGAAACTCCTTAAGCAAAGCCTAGAAACTCCTTCTAAGAGGCAGAGCTAAGATTAGAACACAAATCTTTTGGCTTCCAAATCCAGTGCTCTTCCTGAGAAGCAGAAATGACTCTGTCTTTGTTCCACACAGTTGTAATGAGTTAAACTTTCCCATCCCTCTGAAGAGGACCCAAGACACTTCTGATAGAGAATTGCCTATTAGTGTGATTTTGGAGATTCAAGAAAGGTCCCTCCCTTTGTCTGAAAAAAAATGTCTCTTCTCCACAAAAGTTGATGACCAAAATTCCACTTAAAGGGCTATATTTCTCCCTAGGAGGTATAACATTTTTAGCTCTTGTTAGACATTTACACTTTATTGCAAATTAATCTCAAAAGTAGCAAGAACATAATTGGGGAGAAAATACTTTTATTGCTCCCTGCCAGAGTTAGACTATGTTAGGACTATTTTGTTCAGTTCTGGGGACCACATTTTGGGGAAAGACATTGACAGATCATTCAGAGGAGGTTGATCTGGATGGTGAAAAGATAAGATCATGTTATCTGAGGATCAATTCTGAGAAAAGAGGAGTTGGGGGGATGGGAGTAAAATGAGCATCTTCAAATATTTTAAAGGCAATCCTACGGAAAGGGATTAGCTTCCTTCCACTTGGCCCTAGAAGACAGAAGTAGGAGCAGTGAGTTGAAGTGATGAAGGGTCAATTTCATCTCTAAGGAAGAACTATCAATCAGCATTGTCCAACAATAAAATAGATTGTCTCACAGGGGAGTGAGTTTTCCATTATTGGAGGCATTCAACAAAAGGCTTTGGTTACTTGTCAAAGATATAAGCAGGAGTAGTTCCTGTTTTATGCTGGATAAGATGTCCTCTGAGTCTTGCTATCTTTATGATTCAGTGAAAATCATATGTGCTCACCTATTTCCATTTCCTCTTATGGTGATCCTCCTTGCCAACTTAACATTTTGAGATAAGAAACCAAGAAAAATGTATTCTGTTCATTATTCTCCCCTCTACCCTGTACTTAAGTTTTACTTGGACGCAATAACCAGGCTTTTAAGAGAGGCTAAATGGAATACACTTTGTCATGTTCTTAGTTCAAGCTCTGTCTGCTTTGACTTTGTCAGCATACTATAGGATGGTGAGCTTGAGGGCTGGTTTCTAAGGGACACCTTATCATCAGACCCCATTAAATGACTATAGGTTTACAGATAAGATTGTATAATAATTAATAATGATGATGATGGTGATAATTCACATTTGTTTAGGACTTTAAGGTTTATTAAGTGTTTTGCTCACATTACAGTGAGAGTGGCACCAAGATAATAACCCTCATCAATCTTCATCCTTTTTGATCTCTCTTTAGCCTTGAATCACTGTAAGTCACCCTCTTCTACTTAATACTCTCTTCTCTGTAGGTTTTCATGACACTGTACTTTTCTGGTTCTCTTCATGTCTGACCACTCCTTTTCAGTTTCTTTTACTGGATCTTCACCTAAGTCATGCCTGATAACTGTGTATCCCCCCCAGAGTTCTGTCCTGGGCCTTCTTCTCTTCTCCCTCTATACTATTTCACTTTGTGATCTCATCAGCTCTCATGGATCAAATTATCATCTCTGTGTAGATGATTCTCCTAACTATTTATCCATTTTTTCCTTTTTTCCTAAACTCCAGTATCACATCTCCAACTACATATTGGTCATTTTGAACTGGATGTTCCACAGATATCTTAAATTTGACATGCCCCAAACTGAACTCATCATCTTTCCTCTCAAACCCTATTCTGGACTTCTATTACTGTTGAGGATACCATCATTCTCTGAGTCACCCAAGCTTATAATCTGGGTGTCATTCTATTACCACTCAGAAACATTCCTATTTTTAAGTGCTAAAAATGTAATAAAAATATATTTTTATCCCTTCTACCCCTCCACTTTATAAAAAAGAAAAAAAAAACAAATTCCTTATAACATACTATATAACAAATATGCAGTCAATCGAAACAAAATTCCTAATTGACTATATAAAAAAAAGTTTCAGTTTTCACCCTAAATCCATTACCTCTCTGTCAAAAGAGGGTAGTATGTTTCATCATTGGTTCTTTGGAATAATGGATGTTTATTGTATTGATCATAGTTTTTATAGATTTCAAAGTTTGTCTTTTCAGTGTTCTTGTTATTGTAGAAATTATTCTCCTGGTTTTTTTAATTTAATTTTTTTAAATCTTAGAATCTTCATTCTCTCTAATCCCCTTATATCTAATCTATTGCCAAGTCTTGTCCCTTTCATCTTCATGATATTTCTTTTATGTATCCCCTTCTCTTCTCTGACACTGTCATCACTATGGTACAGGTCCTCATCACTTTAGACCTGGACTGTTGCAATAACCCTCTGGTTGGTCTCACTGCCTCTTCCTACTCTATTCTGTCCTCCACTCAACTGCAAAAGTGATCTTCCTAAAGTGCTGACTATTTCTAACTATGTCACTACTACTCCATCTCACTTAAACTCTAGTGGCTCCCTATTGCCCCTAGCATCAAATATAAAATCTGCTATTTGACTTTTAAAGCATTTCCCAATCCAGCCCCTTAATACCTTTTAATTCTTCATATGTCTTACTCTCCTCCATGTACTCTATGATCGAAGGATACTGGTCTCGTTGCTCTTCACACGTTAGCTCCAGACCACATGCCTTTTACTGGATGTTTCCCATACCTGGAAAACTCTCTCTCCTTGCCTCTGCCTCTTTGTTTCTCCAGCTTTCTTCAAGTCTCAGCTAAAATCTCATTTTCAGCAAGAGACCTTTTCTATATCTCTCAATGCTTGTACTTTCCTTATAAGGTTTTCTTTAATTTCCTCTGTGTGTATATGTATGTATGTATGTACATGTATGTATGTATGTATATGCACACACATATCTGCATATATTTTTTATGTAGTTGTTATCATGGTATTTCTCCCATTAGAATGCAAACTCCTTGATGGAAGGGGTTATTTTTACTTTTCTTTCTACACTAAATGCTTAGCACAATTCCTGTATCATTAAAACATAACAAAAACAAAAACAACATCTTTTTTTTTTGCCTTTCTTTGTATCCCTAGTACTTAGCACAGTGCCTGAAACATAATGGATAATTAGCAAAAGTTTATCGATTGACTGACTGTGTTATATCCTAGAGAATAGAGAGCTCCTCAAAGTTTTTGTTCAGGAGATTATGGTCAATCTGGTGCACTAGGAAGATTATTTTGGCAGTTGAACAGAGGCTAGATTGCAGGGAGAGATGGAAGCAAGGAGTCAAATTAGACCATTAAAATATTGAAGGCTTTAGTCAGTGCAGGGGCTATTTAAGTATCACAATGAGACAGGGAATACATAGTACTTGTTCATTCCTCACTCTCTTAACTGACTTCCCTGATCAAACTTTGACCTGAAGTAGTTTCTGTTCCCAGCCCTTCAAGGAGTCTAAACTGGGATAAATTCCTTAGTTTACAGTGTTGTTAATGCTTCTGCATCCATGGTTCTCGAACTCAGTGGAAAGTTATTCAGTTTCCTATCAAACTTTGCCTGAGTCAGGTTAGGAAGAAGAATCTTAGTCTCAGACCCAACTTCTTTGTGTAGTCTTTCTGGCTGTTATCACATCATAGTGTCCTCCATTCTTTTGAATGATTAACAGATGGAAGACATTTATTAGACCTTAAAATATGCTCTAAGAAGGCTGGCTATCTGTGGGACAGAATGCTGTTGTGCAGATTTGTGAGTTAGAAAGTATCCTGGCATTTCAACTCCTTGAGCGTCGGAGAAATTGCATGCCAAATGAGATTCATTTTAATACTGCTAACTACTGTACCACATTGATATGAAAGAGTTCTTCACCATGAAACATCCCAGAATGCTTTGCAAATGCAAATGCAAAGAGAAAAAAACTCACCCTGCTGTTCAGCCTTTGTTAAGAGACCTGCTGTGGAAAAGTCCCAATTCCCTTGGTTGAAATGTAGCAGCTGTTCTATATCCTGAGCAGGAATTTTGGACCAGGAGACTTGGGATTTTTATCACCTCAATGTGATAGGATCCCTCTGGAGGAATCAGAAATTTTGCAGTAGCAGAGTTTCCTTGAATACCACACCCTTTTAATTTTACATAATATAGAATGTAATTAGTGTAATTGCTATTTAGCATAATGAGCTTATTTTAAATTAATTTCCCCTTAAAATTCTTTTCTCATGCTTTATGGTAGCATAGAGATGATCGTATGTTTTCAAAGCCAATGCCAACAGATTTCAAGTCACAAATCTTAGCAAGCTGGAAGAACTTGGAGTATATGGTTCTATCAGTAGACTGTGTGCTTTCATCCAAGGGCTGTCATACTTCCACCTAAGATGTTGATGTGAAATGATCTATAGGATCCCAGCTCTCCCACAAAACTCCATCACAGATCTAAAAGGGTACAACATGGTATAATGATAGCAAGGAACAAAGGGAAACAAAGGTCCTCCATCTAATATAGGATTACATATGAAGACAGCCAGAAGCCTGAGTATTAGGAGAGGACATATACCTGGGAAGCTCTGGTAAATGGTGTCTAAAGCCACAGGATCTCATCTCTAGACTCTTGAAATAGTAGAATGGGACAGAGCTAGTCACTGTTCAGAGAGACAGGGATAGATAGAGAAAACATGCCTTGGGGTACAAGACACTTGAAGTCCATAAGGGAAAGGCAATAACCCAGGAGGTCTATGGCCCTCCAATATGCTTGAATCCAGTTTACCAGGAGACAGAGGCAGCTCAGTACCCAGCTAGAGGTAATTCTAGGACACCTGACACTAAAGAGTCAACTCATTGGAGTTAGTGCAACAAGAAGGAGACAGAAACTGTGCCAAGGCCAGCCCCATATTAGACTTCCAGGAGATTAAGTTAGAGGCAAGATATTTTGGCAGAAGATGAGATCTAGTTCCCATCATGCCTTCCAGAAGTTCAGAGGCAGTGGGATACAGATTATAGCAGGAAAAGGACCAAATAGGGTCTGCTCACCCTATCTAAGAGTGTGGGAAGGGGTGGAGTCTGTCTCTTGAGCAAATTTAACTTCCATCCAGAAAGTGAGACTAGAGATATGAGTAAACAGAAGAAAACTCTGAGTACTAGGAAGAAATTTTATGGTAAAATTCTATGGTACTCTGAATACTAGGAAGAAATTATAAGAGGTAAATACAGAAGAAGAGAGTATTTCCATAACAAGTACAAATAGAGACTTAGCAAAAAGAGGCTGCATAGACTTGAAAAGTGGCTGGAATGAATTGACTAAGATAGAAAAAAAATAATTAGAAGTGAAATTAGAACACTTGTGGGAAAATGGAAGAATAAACAGCTTACAGCAGAAAGTGGAAGATGTCATCCAAGTAGTACATACCTTGAAAAATAGAATAGAGCAAATTGAACTCAATGATTCCATGACAGGAAGAAATATTAGAACAAAGCCAAAGAACTGACAACTTAGGACATGTAAAGTATCTATTATTGAGATAATTTAGGAATCATCCAACAGTCTGAAAACCATAAAATCAAAAATCCAGATTATATATATATTTAAATCATAAAGGAAAGCTGACAAATATATTAAGGTCAAAGGGGAAAATTAAAATAGAAACAAAATCCACTAGCCCTCTCCTGAAAGAAATCCCAGATTGAAAACATCCAGGAATGCTAAATCCAAAATATAGAGTCAAAGAAAATAAATACAGAGAGGAAGAACTCAAGAACCACCTTCCCTCAAATCACCAAATCCAAATACAAGATTATGCTTCATATACTCTGGGGGAGATAAGGGTAATAAGCATCTCATACCTGCATATGTTAAAAGAGAGAAAATTATGGTTGACTATCTAGAAGACCAAAGAAAAAGTCTTAAAATAAGAAAAACTTACCCTGAAACACTAAATATGTAAACATAATTCTATAAGTAGAAAAAATAAAGGATTTTTAATAGAATAAATGACTTTTAATTATTCCTGATGATGATGAGAACTGGATAAAATCTTTAAAATGCAAACATGACAGATAAGAGAAACCTAGAAAGGTAAATACATTTGAGCAGTTTTGAAGGGAAAAAATGCTTATGAAGTACTTTAGAATTCTATTGTCTACAGGGATCACTGAAGAAGCTAGTAAGAACTAATGCAGTGCTTGGGACTAGAATTGGTTTTGTTACATTTTTATTCATCTTAAAAGAAGAAAGAAAAGAGGTTGTAAGATTACAGACTTAGATCTAGAGAAGTGGGAGAGGGGAGAAAGTGTACTATTTCTCATAATTGAGGTGTGCCAAAAGAAGAATATTCAAACATGCAGAAGAATATGCCTCTTTTTGTAACCCCAGCACTTAGTCCAGTGCCTGGCACATAATAAGTGCTTAATAAATGCTTATTGACTGAGTAGGTGTCTCATAAGCCTCAAACTTATTGAAAACGAGGCAAAGGAGAGTTGAACACACACAACACACAAAGAGTTGGGTGTAGAAATCTAATGAATTCAAAATCAATATAGAGAAAGACTGGGGCTGAGGTGGAGTTAAAGGGAGAATGGTAGAGTTGAGGATAGAATGGTTATAAACAAAACACTTCAACTTTGGAAGATGATCATAAAAGAGGAAGATAAAAGGAAAGAATGAAAATGTAAAAACCAGTAATCATAAACTGGATGATTTGAAGCTGAACATAGGAGTGACTTCAGATCACTTAAAATATAGATTACTCATTTTGATCACATTATTTTTCCTTCCCAAACCTCTTACATGTAAATACAGACAAAAAAGAAAATTATAGAGGACATGATGAGAGGAAAAAAACAGCAATCATAACTGTGAATGTAAATCAGATGAATTCACCCATAAAACAAAGGAAGGTACCAGAATGAATTAGAAAGCAGAATCTACCAAGATATTGTTTACAAGATCCACACTTGAAACATAAAGACTCATAGAAGTCAAAATGAGGGGTTGGCACAGAACTTATCTCCTGGGCATTTTTCTAAAATCAGGGATGGTAATCTTGATCTCAAAGTAGCAGTAAAAATAGACATAGTTAAAAGGAATAAGAATGGGAACTTCATTATGCTTAAAGGAACCATGGATGACAAAATAATATAAATATGTAATAATTGGCTTACCATCTAAGTAATTGAACAGAAAGCTAATAGTATATAAATAATAGGCAGCAAAACTATAATATATGGAATCCTTAGTTATAATGGAATCCTAATGCCTTTATACCTAGACAAAAACTAACAAAAAGTTAAAAAAAGTTAAGTGCCTGAATGTAATTTTAGAAAAAAATTAGATATGATAGATATCTGGTGATTATTGAATGATAAAAATTGACCATGCACTTGAAGATAAAAACCTCAAAAATGCAGAAAATAAGTAACACTTTACTGACCACAATGCAATAATATTATATTTAATAAAGATCCATTGAAGAAAGGATTAAAAATCAACTGGAGATTAAATAACTTAGGCCTTAATTATGGAATAGGTCAAATCACAGAAATAATAGATAAGATGGTGTTTAAGTTGGATGTGAGGAGATGTGGATGAGGAAAGGAGGAGGGAGAGGATGGAACAGGTAGTATTCAAATCACTCTTTAAAGTATGGATCTGATCTCAACAGGTGAAAAAAGAGAGAAAGGACAGTACAGAATTAAAAAAAAATGTTATGACCAAAAGAACAAATTAGTCTGAAAGTAGTGTTAAGGGTAGTCTGAGAGAGGGAGGTAGTGGAAGTTGGAAGACTCGTAATGATCCAGGCAGGTTTAATCAGGGATATGCTGCTAAATGTTTTCCCAGATCTCTGGGGGGAAATGTGCACAGGAAATACTTCTAAGTTTAATTTGCATTATTAACATTTTCTCTATTACTTTCTTAAGTCTAGAGAAACAACAAAACAATAAATTAAGCCCTGATTTGTAGCATTGTCTGATTTCTCAGATACAAGTGTTCCCACTGAAAATTTAATAATTGGCTCTTCTAAGCAGGTAAAACTGGGTCCAGCACAGTCCAGGATTTAATTTAGTCTGGGTCATTTGCTAGGTAGGTATCAATGATAATAGAGAGGTGAGGACAGATTTGAGAGCTGTTGTAGAGGGAATCAATAGAACTTGGCAAGCATACACAGACACACATATAATTAAGGATAGGGAAGGGTCAACAATAATACCAAAGTTTTGGATATAGAAGACTAGGTCAATGATGGAACTATTGACAAAAATAGTGAACTTAGGAAAGAGAAGCAACAGACTTAAGGAGAAAGGCAGTTAGCTATTTTTGACTCGTTGAGTTTGAATGGCTGGTGGAAAAACTCTGTAGGTATTTGGAAATGTAGCTTGGATGAGAGGTCAAGTTCAGAAAAATAGAGTGGGGACTCATCAGAAAACATGGTACTATCGATTGGGGGCATTCTAAATAAAATTGAAAAAAAGACTAATGGAAAACAGAATTTCAGAACTAAGAGGGAACTGGAGATCACATAATGAAACCTCCACATTTTATAAAATAAAAAAATAGATGGAGTGAAAAGTGAAATGAACTTCTCAAAGTCGCAGAATCAAGGAATCTCAGACTTGGAAGGGAACTCTTGGATCTTCTTGTCTCATTCTTATCTTAGCAAGATAAGATAATTTACAATCCCTGAAAAGTAGTCATCCAATCTTTGCTTGAAGACCCCCAATAGGGGAGAATAACCTTCCTCATAGGGCAGCTAGGTGGTACAGTGGATAGAGCACTGGGCCTGGAGTCAGGAAGACTCATCTTGAATTCAAATCTGGCCTCAGACACCTACTCACTGTGTGATCCTAGGCAAGTCATTTAAGCCTACTTGCCTCAGTTTCTCATCTGTAAAATGAGTTGGAGCAGGAAATGGCAAACCACTCCAGTATCTCTGCCAAGAAAACCCCAAATGGGCTCACAAAGAGTTAGACTGAACAACAAAGCACCTCATTAATTAATGGAAGGCTTTCTCTTTAGTTTTCCAGGACATCAAGTCAATAACTGCCTTTCTACAACTTTGACCCACTACCCTTGGATTTGGTGATTCCATCATCTCTGACTTCATTTCAGCAGAGGATCCTACTTACTCAGGAGAATCAAGATTTGGATCACATCCTCTTTCTCCAGGAGGGATCTTTCTGATAGAACCATAGAATGTTGGAGTTAGGAGAGACCTCAGTGATCATCTAGCCCAGAGCTTCTTAAACTTTTCCCACTCAAGACCCCTTTTCCATTTAGGCAGTATTCTTTAGCATTGCATGACCTGAGGGCATGCGCAGTGCAAAGTGCAAAGGGTGCCTGCTTTGTGTTCAAAGCCAAGGCTGCAATGAAGTTGTCCGATGCAACACAGGCAAGCGTTGTCAGAAACACCTAAGATTCATTACGCTTTTGGTTTTGAGTTAATTTTTGGCCATTTCACATTCAGAAACCTTTTACTGTTGCCAATTTTTTGTGACCCCATATGGGTTTGTGACCCACAGTTTAAGAAGTGCTGATTTAGCCCAATCACCTCATTTTACAAATGAAGAAACTAAGTCCCAGAGGGATCAAAAATAACTTTCCTGTAACAAATATCTATTGCTTGTTTGTCTAAGGTGACAGAGTCGATCACATAGAGATCTTTTCTCTATGATCTGTTGCCTTGGGTATTTCAAATTGACCCCTTAATCACCAGCACACATTGAGTCCACAACCTTCATAAGACATGGGCATCCACTCTGTGTCTTAAGAATTCAATAGAAATTCAACCTTAACTTTGCAAGGAATTGTACTACCAATGTGTAGTCAGCTTCTATTCGAGCCAGCAATTACGTGGATGACTCCACTGAAACAGTGAGTATATTAAGAGTTATTGATACCATCTGTTCTCTGCTCCCCTCTCCAATTCTAGCTACATAATAGAGTCTGTATTTTAACATGCAGCCATATGAGGGGACTTGATCGAGATAAATAACTTTCCAAGCTGAGGACATTTTCAGAATTAATGAAGTAGAAAATGTCTGTAAGAAACAAGGTCACGATCTTGATGGTCTTGTTCAGAAAGGGCGATAACAGCAGACAACCTTGACAAAAGGAGACTTTTCCAATTGGAAGGCATTTTAATGCTAAATAAATGAATAAATAAATAAATGAGATGAAGGATAAGGGTTACCTTGGTGATGAACAATGATGATACCGGAGCTGAAGCATATGGCATAGGAGGAAGTGCAAAGTTATGTCAGCTTGCTGTGATTCATAATTAACAGCAAGAGATCTGAGACTGCAGATTGAAGGCATTAAGTATGTTATGTAATCCTGCCCTAGTGAAGCATGACACCACTGAAGCTTTTAATATGCGCTGTCTCACACTCTTGCCTAGTCAAAGATTATTGAAAGGGATTGGAGGCAAATTTGAACATTCTTAAGGAAATGTTTATATTCAATATTCCTATTGTCTTGATCTGGATTAGAAAAGGGGGTGGGGTGGTGGTATTTTTGCATTGGGATGAGCTTAATTTCTTCATCAGTAAAATAAGGGTAATTGGATTGAATACTGTCTGTTGGTCTCTTCTGATTCTAAATTGCTATGTTTCATATATTAACCTTTGTTCTCATGCCACTTCTAGCTTTAATATTATGGGCTCAATTCTAATCTAGTTCCAATATTATGTGTCCCTTCCAACTCAAATTTCTCTATATTCTAGGGTATTTCACAAGGTTAATAGATAAAAACCTTTCAGCTCTAAAATTTTGTGATCCTCATATCTGAAGACATATCAACACAATGAGTGTTAGAAGTGATGGAAAGGGGCAATGATGACTAGTAGGTAGTGTTTATAAAGTGATTTAAGGTTTGTTAGTTAGCCAGTAATCAATAAACATTTGTTAAGTGTCTGTTATGTGCCAGGCACTGTGCTAAGCACTGAGGAAACAAAGAAAGGTAAAATACAGTCCAGGGCTTTATAAATATCATCTAATTTTATCCTTACACTAACCTGAAAGGTGGGCGCTACTATTGTTATTATTTTACAGATAAAAACAAAACAAAACTGAACAGACAGAGCTTAAGTGACTTTGCCCAGGGTCATATAACTAGAAAATACTTCAGGCTGAATTTGAACTCAGGTCTTACGGATTTCAGTTCCAGTGGTCTATGCTCTGCACCACCTAGCTGCTGATTAAGCAATACTTTGGATATGAACTTGAGTGTTTTCCAGGATTTTTCACCCTGGATTTACCAAGATTCACGATTCATTCCGAGACAGTTAGTGTGTAATATTAATAGATATTTCTTTTTTATAGGATTTACCTACCTGTCTTTCAATCAGAAGTCTGGCCAATTGCCCTTGGGCTGAATTCACAGCTGGTATCAAGATCTGGTCTTCTGAACTTTTGTGTGTGTGTGTCCTAGACCCCTTTGTCAGTCTGGTGAATTCTATGGACTCCTTCTAAGAATAATGTTTTTAAATATATAAAATAGCTGCTTCCCTACACCAATCAGAATCCTCTCTTGTCCCTTCATTCTTTCTTCTCTGTTTCTGGTGTTTGTCTCTATGGAAACTTCCTAAACATTCTCTCTCTCCCAATGCCCAGATTTTTGACCTTGTCACTCTGAGCCTGGTCACTAGAACATACTGTGATCTTCAGTGTCTTCTGAAAAATGGGGTGATTAAACACTTGTTACTATTTGGGTATTCAGTCCTGTTCAACTCATTGTTACAGGCCATGGGATTTTCTTGGCAAAGATACTGGAGTAGGTTGCCATTTCCTTCTCCAGTGTGTTCCCTCTATACAGATGAGAAACTGAGGCAAAGAGAGATTAAGTGACTTGTCCAGGGTCACACAGCTAGTAAGTGTCTGAGCCTGCATTTGGACTCAGATTTTCCTGAATCTAGGCCCAGTGCTTTGTCCGCTGTGGCACCTAATTACCCCTAAGACGTACTGGCAAGCCCCTATTCTGGTGGCTATTTTGAAGAAAACACTTAAAGAAAGACAAGCACCTTAGGCATGTAAGCTGTCCAATATACAAATAAGGTAATCACTGTAGGAAAGCCTGGGGACCATTCAGAAGATACATAAAAGCCCAGGACAAGTCCTGCAACTTACAGAAACTATTACCAAAGAAGAAAAGGATAAAAGTACTACCTGGTCAGTCCCTGTTCATCCCCCAAATAAATGTATAAAATAAAATACATAGGATTATAAAGGGAATATATTATATGGAAATAATTATCAGAGTATTAGAAAAAAAAAGTTAATGGACCTTAGTGTAAGGACTCCTGGCTAAGAGCTTTTTCTGGTCATTGACCACTTGTTTTACTCTTCTGAAAGGAGAGAAGAAGTGGGAGAGAGAGAGAGAGACAGAGACAGAGACAGAGAGACAGAGAGACCGAGAGAGACAGAGAGACACAGAGAGAGAGAGAGAATGTCTTTGAGGATCAATAAGATCTGATAGAAGCGCAGAATCATAGTGTCAGAGTAAGGAAAAGACCCCAGAGATCATCTAATCCAACCCAGAACCTCAAAAAACAATTCTATACACACATTTTCTAAGTGGTTATCCAGGCTTCACTTGATAATCTCAAATGAATTAGAATACACCACCCCTTCCATTTCTGGACAACTCTAATTATTAGGAAGTTTTTCCTTAGACCAAGCTTTAATTTATTTCCCAGTAACTCTCCCGTTGCTGATAATTCTGCCCATGAGGTGTAAATCTAATCTCTCCTCTTTAGGACAGCTGTTCAAATGCCTGAGGGCAGCAATCTTGTCTCCTTTACATCTTCTCTCCACTTGGCTAAACATCTCCATTTCCTTCAACCACACCCAACACCACATGAACTCAAGGCCCTTCACTATCTTGGTGGCTCCCCTTGTTCCACTTCCCAGATAATCACTAAGCTCTTAAAATATGAAGATGAGAGGTGGAGCCAAAATGGCAGAGAAAAGGCAAGAATTCACCCTAGCTCTCCCCCAAACCCCTCCAAACCCCTTTAAATAATGCCCCAAAGCAAATTCTAGAGCAGCTGAGCCTACAAAAGGGGGGACTGAAACAATTTCCCAGCTCAAGACAATTTAGAAGGTTGGCAGGAAGGATCTGTTGTGCCAAGGTGAGAGTGGAGCACAGTCCAGTGCAGACCAGGCCCTAGTAAACCAGGAGCAGGTCTTTAAAATCAGAATTGGGTAATGTTGGAGAAGATGTGGGAAAATTAGAACACTAGTGCACTGTTGGTGAGGTGGTGTAATGTTTCAACCATTCTGGAAAGCAATTTGGGACTATGCACAAAGGGCTACAAAACTATGCATACCCTTTGACTAAGCAATGCCACTACTAGGTCTGTGTCCCAAAGTGATAAAAAACAAAAAAGGAAAAGGGCCTATATGTGCAAAAAACATTTATGGCAGCTCTTCTAGTGGTGGCAAAGAACTGGCAATTGAGAGAATGTCCATCGATTGGAGAAGGGCTGAATAAGTTGTTGTATATGATTGTGATGGAATACTATTGTGCTATAAGAAATGATGAGCAGGATGTTCTCAGAAAAACCAGGAAAGACTTACATGAACTGATGCAAAGTGAAATGAGCAGAACTAGGAGAACAATGTACACAGTAACAGCAATGTTATATGATGTTCTACTCTGAACAACTTAGCTATTCTCAGCAATATAAGTATCTAAGAAAATTCTGAAGGATTTATGATGAAAGGTACTATCTGTCATGAAAGAAAGAACTGGTAGGGCCTGAATGCAGATCAAAGATACTTTTTTCTTTACTTTATTTTTCTTTATTTTTGTCTGTTTTCTTGCATAGCATGACTTGCATGGAAATGTGTTTTGTATCACTGCACATGTATAACCTATGTCAATTTGCTTGCCTTCTCAATGGGAGGAGGGAAAGAATATGCAGCACAAAATTTGAAAAAAAAACATAAAATTGTTTTTACATGTAATTGGGGAACATAACATATGAAATTAAATAAATAAATAAAAATATACAGATTGGGATTGAACATGGTTCTCCCAATGTAGTCTAACCAAAGTACTACAAAGTAAGAGTATTACTTTCCCAGTTCAGAGTGTTATATCCCTCTTGATGTAACCTACAATTGAATTGGGGTTTGAGTTTTATTTTATTTTTTATTTTTGGCTGCCAGACAAAAATCCTGAGTCACATTGATCTTGTGGTTCAGAATATTTTTCAGATGACCTGAGGTTTAGCCAAGCCTGTCCCATCTTGAGCTCACGAAGGTGACTCTTTTTTTTCTTCCTGAAAATAAGACTTTATATTTATCCTTTAAAAATTTAACCTTTTAAGATTCATTTCAATATTCTAATCTAATAAGAATAACTAGCATTTATGTAGTGCTTTAAAATTTGAAAATCTCTTTACAAACATTATCTCCTTTGAATCTTTACAGCAACCATGGGAGGTAGGGTTATTATGATCCTCATTTTTTGGATGAGGAAACTGAAGCAGGCAAATCTCAAGGGACTTGACTAATGTTACGGAGCTAGGAAGTATTTAAGGTCAAATTTGAACTCAAGTCTTTCTGACTCTAAGTCTAGTACTCTATGCATTGTGTCACCTAGCTGCCTTAAAGTAGTAACAGACTTCTTACTCTGTCATCTAGTATCTGCCAGTTTTGTGTCCTATGCATATTATGTGTGTGTGTATACACACACGTACACATACATATGTGTATATATACATATATGTATATATACACACATGCTTAGACATACTTTTATCTAAGTCTCGGATAAAAATATTAAATACCAAAGAGCCAAAAACAGATCCCTGGGACACTATGCTTGGAACTGCCTTCCAAGTTCATAGGAATATAGATTTAGAGCTAAAATGAAAGTAGAAGCCATTAAATCACAGGATGGTATATTTAAAGTGGGAAGGGACTCTAGATGCCATTGAGCCAAACACTCTAATTTTAAAAATAAGGAAACAAATATAGAGAGGTTATGTGATTTATACAGATAGGGTTATACAACCCGCCAGCATCTGAACAGGGGGTGATGGGTGGCGAGGAATTTAAACCTTTGTTTTCCTGACTCAAAATCTGGTACTCTATTCACTGTGCCATACAGTCACTCATATAGCACATAAGGAATCTGATGCCTAGAAAGATACAAGTGATTTGCTGAAAGTTACATATATATAAGCAACAGAGCCAAGATTTGGGCCTAAGTCCCACGATGATAAACCATTCCACTACATTGAGCCATTAATTATTACTTTTTGGATCCATCATTCAGTGATTTCTAAATGCCTGTGATTGCTATTGCCTAGACCACATACTTCATCTTGTTCACAAAGTAACTTAAAAGACAGATACGTATATTTTTCCTTATAATTTTGAAACTACCATTTGACATTAAAAAATCTTTTAACTATAATTTACCCTGAAGGGAGCCTCATATGTGAACATGATAGAGAAGGCCAGTTTAGTTTACTAAAATGTTAAATGTACTCATACTAGAGTTAGAGAAGATGGTTTCTAGTGCAGAATATTCACTTTTCTCCATTTTATGGCTCTTTTAGTATTGCTAATATTGGCAAAGTTCCCAAGCACTGGAAAATTGGTTCTCAGTAAGCCTACAACCTTTCTGTTTGGACTGGAAAACAAAATAAAAATGACTACCCTGGAGTTGATATCAAACATAAGTAAATTGATATAATAAAAAAGGATCTGGTTGCTCTGGATGTGTTCAAGTTATCCATCTCAAATCAACAGCATTCTCAGATACTTCAATAATTCTCAATTGAGGTTCCTGAGCTACTTTCAGTGATATTTCAAAGGTCATGTAGAACAGGCCCTGATTAGTCACACCAAAGTAGACACATACTTCCCTTTTTTGTGGCCACATATGAAGTGTAACAAGGAAGTCATAGGATTTTCTCTTAGGTCCATTTGTTGTATCTAATGAAGATAGAATACTAATGGGAAGCTCAGTAAGGAAAGTGAGAGAGAAATTAAGGGGGAAGAGGTTGGATTCTCTCTTCTCACCATTCCAAGGCAGGTACTCAGCTAGTTTCTTTTTGAATCAGGAACCTATTAAAAGATCTTTAGTCTTGTCCCTGAAATATATATTTATATCCAGAGTGCTTAGCACAGGCCTGGCATATAGTAGGTGCTCAATAAATATTGAATGATTGATTGATATGAACTAATTGGACTGCAAGGGCTTTGGGAGCTCTAGGATTTTCCTCTTGGCCTCTAAAGAACCCTGTTTCTTGAAGTTGACTCAGGTACCCCAAGAATAAAGAAGTCAATGATATTTAGCTAATAGATCTAAAAACATTCAATCTCAAGGAGTCCTCAAGAGACCTTCAAGGCTAGCAAATAAGATAAATAGATAATACAGATGGATAAAACATTTGTTAAGCACTTATGTTCCAGGCACTATGCTAAGCACTGGGGATATAAGAACAAACTAAAAGAAAACAGTCTATGCTCTTGAGGAGCTAACATTTGAACGGGAAAGAGGGGTACTGGAAGCATGGCTTACTGGAAAGGTTCAGTCACCTTATCCAATTCCATCCTTCATAGGGACATTCTATTGGCCACAATTCTCCTCCTAAATATAGTGCTGGATTTTTGCTTTGGCCTTGGCCTTTGCCTTCTCCTTGGCCCTTGCTTCGTTAACTTTTATGGGTTTCCCCACTTGCCCCTGTATTCCATGATCAGTTTTCTGTCTCTTCCTTCTTTCACTCCCTTGTTTCAATCCACTTAGATAACGTGCTAGGGTTGTTCTTATTATGTCTTGCATCCTGATCTGTCCATCTCCCTGAGTTGATCCTTTGGCTTTTGTGAGTAAGACCCCATCCAATCCCCTTCAAAGTCAATGGAATGTGGTAACAGCTGAACTCCGGGGTAATGAAAATCAGGCAAGAGTTATAGCCTGAAGACTGAGATTCAAACCGAGGCTCAATTACCTATTATCTACAACAAGTTATTTCACCTCCTGGACACATGCAACTTCCTCTTCTGTAAAGGGATGAGGTGGACTGGATATGAGCATGACTATTTTTTACCATTCTTTGTATCCCAAGAACTAAGCACTGCACGGGGTAAACAGCAGTTCTTAAAATGTGATCCAGGGACTGGTCTATGGGATCTTTTCAGGGAGTCTGTGAGGTCAAAACTATTTTCAAAATAATACTGACACTTTAATTTCTAATATGGTAAATATTATTAGATATATCTGAAATAAGCAAAAACCATTGGAGGGGAGGATTCCTCACTAATTTTAAACAATATGAAAGAGTCCCAAGACAAAATACAGAATCATTGCAATAAGTGCTTAATAATTGCTTATTGATTGATTCTGATGTAACTTCCAACAAAATAGTCTGTGAGATATTTCTAGACATGCTGAGAAAAACTTAGGTGTCAGAAGCTTCCTGCTTCAAATACCAAAGGGAGTGATTAAAGAATGATTTTTCAGCCCTGTTGTCAGTGGGGGAAATGGGAAAACCTGAAGAGGAGACCAATGAAAGAAAGTGGTCCCCTGTGTTCACTTTGCCTTCTTGTTCCAATCTACTGAAGATAACAGTTGAGGTGGAAGGACACCAGGTAAACTGTGAAGGCTTCCTGATGGTGCAAGACCTAGCAAGGGACGGAACATACTAATCTTCACCTCAGCCTTCGGTGGCATCATGTCATTACCTTGGGAGAGGACAGGGTCCCCGACCACACAGATTTACTCGCTCTTAGGAAGTAAGGAGGAAATTGCCTACACCTGCTTTTGGTGGAGAAAGCTGTAATTATTAGCATCTGGAGCTATCAACGAACTATTCTCTGAAGCTGAAAGGAGGCTATGGACCATGATAATACTAATAACAGCAGTAACCACATTAACATTCACACATTATATAGGGCTTTACAGGTTTCAAAGCACTTTCTTCACCACTTAGCAAGCTGGATAGTGCAAGCGTAATCATCTTCATTTAACAAATAAGGAAGTAGGCTTAGAGACAGACACCACCATGTGCCAGGCACATAGTGCTAAGGCTAAGCTCCTTTATAAAAATCATCTCATTTGATCCTCATAACAATCCTGGGGCAGGGCAGGGCCGGGGAGGGAGGGAATGGAGAAGAGGTGCTATTATTATCCTCATTTTATAGTTAAGGAAACTGAGACAAAGAGGGGTTAAGTGACTTGCCCAGGGTCACACAGCTAATAAGTGTCTGAGGTCATATTTGAATTCAAATCCTCCTGACTCCAGAGCCAGTGCTCTGTCCTTTACACTATCTAGCTGTCCTAGGGTAAGTGACTTACAATTTTGATTAGAAAAAATTA
>NW_020954751.1:21656646-22031554 GCF_900497805.2 Vombatus ursinus | reverse complement strand
CTCATGTTTTTTTCTGACTCTAGACCCCATACTCTATCCACCTGGCTGTCCTAAGGTAAATGACTTATGATATTGATAATAAAAATAATAATCATATATGTATAGTGCTTTAAGGCTTAGTAGGTAGCTAGGTGGTACAGATAGAGCACTAGATTTAGCATTTAGAAGCTCTGTGTTCAATTCCTGCTTCAGACACTTACTAGCTGTGTGACCCTGAACAAATCACTTAACCTCTGTGGCTGTCAGTTTCCTTATCTGTTAAAGAGGTTTACTAATAGCAATAATAACTCCCAAGGGTGTTGGGAGGATCTAATGAAATAACACCCAGGAAGTACTTTTTAATCCTTACAGTATACCATATAAGTACTAACTCTTCATTATATCATTATATCATTTGATCCTTCCAATATCTGATTACATTAGAGCTATTATTATCCTCAGTTTTATAGGCAAGGAAAGTGAAGCTGAGAGAAGTTATGTCACTTTGCTAGAAGGCACTTGAAGTCAGCCTTTCATACTTTAAGTCTAATATTCTTTCCAAAATGGAGCCCAAGGTCTGGGCTGTTTGAATTAAAAATTTTTGTTTTTATCTTCATTACTCTATTTGGAGTTTTCTTGGCAACATTTATTACTTCCTCCTCCAGCTCATTTTGCAGATGAGGAAACTGAGGTAAATAGGGTTTGTGCCCATAGTGGCACAGCTAGTAAATGTCTGAGGCCAGATTTGAACTCAGGAAGATGAATCTTCCTGTCTCCAGGCCTAGTTCTTTATCCACTATGCCACCTAACTGCCCATATTGGATTGAAAATATCTGTCTGAAGTAGGGTAGAGGTAATGGCTATGGGCACAGCATTGAAGGAAGTGGGAGAGGCAGAAGGGAGTCAGTGAAACTTCTTGAGCAGGGGAGTGGCATAGCTTCACATGTGGTAGATCATTAATGGCACATAGAATCTTAGATCTAGAAATAGAAGAATACTCAAAGACCCTCTAGTCAAAGCATCTCATTTTGCAGACAAGGAACCTAAAGTTCAGAGAAATTGAGACAGGCCATGATTGCTTTTAAGTCAAAATCTTTGTCTTCAATTATTCTATGGGTGATCTTGCAGCAGAGAGATAAAGATTATCCTATGTGACTCTGAAGGGCAAAATTAGAAGCAATGGTTGGAAATTAAAGGGTAGGGGGAAAATTTTGGCTTAGCTAGAGCTAATGATTAGAACTTCTAAAGAATTTGTTGCCTCAAGTTAGTAAGCTCCCACAGTCCCTGGAAGTCTTTAAGCATATGCTTCTAGGAAATTGTACATAGGATTCAGACTTGAAACAAATGTTTCCAGTTTATTAAACTATTTCACATGATCCCATCTTCAGGACAACCCCACTGATGTGCAACACCAGGCAGATGCCATTCATTATTCCAAATTTCCAGGTAAGGAATCTAAAGCTCAGAGAGAAGCATTGACTTACCTAAGGTCACACAGCTAGTAAGTGACAAGGCAGGGATAAACCGTGTTTTCTCACTCCAGGTCCAGGGCTTTTGTCATGACTATACTTGCCAAACCACTCCGAACACTAGATTTATTTACTACATGTGCCTTCTAGGAAATGCTACCCATGATCTTCTAAGACTACAACATTATGATTTCTTCTCTAATATAGCAGTTGCAGCCTCTAGGTAGGATGCTGAATTCTCAAATCACACTCCAGAGGTCACTTTGCAAATGGTCAGACCTATCAGAAAGGGTTTGTCTCCTTCCTAGCTGTTTGCACCATTTTCTCCACCACATCTCTGTAGTTTCCTATTTCCAAATTGACCCTCTCTATTCAGAGAGGCTGGAAAGGGCTAAATTCAGAGCAACAAGGGCTGAGACAAAGAACTCTCACCCGAAAATCCGGAGACCTTGTTTGGGCCCTTCAATATGTCATGGAAGGTTACTACATTACAGCTGTAATTTTTAAGTCTTTCGATTTGTTGCTGTTTTTCAACAGATACCTAGGTGTCACAGTGGATTGAATGTTGGACCTGGAGTCAGGAAGACATGCATTCAAAGAGAGCCTCAGATACTTACTAGCTTTGTGATTCTGCACAAGTCACTACCTCAGTTTCTTCAACTATAAAGTGGGAATAATAATAGGACCTCTCTCCCATGGTTGTTTCGTGGCTTAAAGGAGATAATATTTGTAATGTGCTCAACATAATTCCTGGTACATAGAAGGCATTTAATAAATGTTTGCTTCCTTCTTTTCTTGCTCTCAGTCTATTAGGACATAGAGTTTTCTCTGAAATAAGGCTGTTATTAAGGAGAGCACTTTGTAAACCTAAAGGGGCTTTATGCCTGTGAGACTAGGGGATATCCTCTCCCTGAGGCTATTCTCCCATTGACCTTGGATTCACCAAAGCTTACTTAGGGAAAAGGAACCCTTTCCAAAAAGGTCCCAGTCAGGAGAAGTTATGAAGTCTAAAAATCTCAATGTATCTCTTTAATTACTCTTTTTGTGTGTATGAGGCAATTGGGGTTAAGTGACTTGTCCTTAGTCACACAGCTAATGAGTGTTATGTATCTGAGGTCGGACTTGAACTCAGGTCCTCCTGATTCCAGGGCCAGTACTCTATCCACTGTACCACCTAGCAGCCCTCTCAGTGTATCTCTTTATTTTTAATTTAATTTAATTTTTTTTCAAACAACTGGGGTTAAGTGATTTGCCCAGGGTCACACAGCTAGTAAGTGTCAAGTGTTTGGTCTGAGGCCGGATTTGAACTCAGGTCCTCCTGACTTCAGGGCCGGTGCTCTATCCACTGGGCCACCTAGCTGCCCGAATGTATCTCTTTAAACAGCTGGGAGTGTCACTTATACAAGCTCCCTTCACCCTTCTGGGAGCTTGTGAAACACCCCAATGCCTCTTTAATCATCTCTCTTATGTCATATAGAATTTAAGTGAGCAATTCACTAGGATCATTATATCACCACTCCATGCTCTGATCAGACATACCCAAGGTGAGGATGTAGGTAGGTGGAGGAAAGCCAAGAACTCTTCTGGATGTCCAGTATGTATTACCTTTGGGCAGTGGTGTCAATCAAACTCAAATTGTATGGGGAGCCACTAACCATAAGGATCCCTATGGATAGTTTTAAAATGTAATATTTTATTTTATTGTTTTTTTTTATTCATTTTATTAAATATTTCCCAATAACATTTTCATCTAGTTCAGGCCCACTAGGGAGTGCTATGGGCTGTGTGTTTGACACCTCTGCCCAAGGTTATAGAATTCCTTAAAATGGGGATGGGGAAGGCTGACATATTTCCCAAAGACTGACTATAATAATAGCTACAATAGAAGTAGTATGATTACTTTATCATCTCATGATAAACAGTAATTGTACGATAATAAAATTAAGTTTTCTAAGAGAGCAGAAACGAGGAATAAGAGCATCCCATGCATGTACAAAGTCTCTGAGGTGGGAGACACGATGCCATGGAAGGCAGAAGACAGTAGGCCTGTTTGGCTGGAACATAGAAGACAGGAAGGGAAGGAGGGGGCTTAATGGAAAATCTGTCTGGGAAGATACTTTGATATATCCTGTGCCTGTGGGTCCCAAGCGAGGATTATCATAGGATTTACTTCTGTCTTTTGGCATCTTTCCTTTAAAAATATTGCATAAACCAGCTATGGGAGACAATGTCTCAGGAGGAATGCTAAAAGCTTACAGGGCATTATTTTTCTTGTCCATTTAATATATTAGCAATGATAGAACTGTGTAGAAAGGTGTTCTAATTTGTTTCTCAGCCCACCTGTATTCCAGGGTGGATGAGAAGCCAACAGAATTGATTTTATATGTAATCAACCTTTCACAGTTTATGATATGAACTCAATCACAGTGAAAAGGTGTCAGATTGAAACTGCAGGCTTTTGAAGTCAGCTATTTATATACACATGAACTTCCACAGCATGGAAAGTGGCAGGGAACACTCCTAAGGACCAAAAGGAATGGAGGGAGGAGAGGCAAGGGGCACTTGGGCCATGCAACCTACTAGGTCCCTTCTAATTCAGAGAATCTCTAACTGGAAACAGTCTGGGACAGTGGAAAGGGTCCTGACATTTTTTTTTTTAAGGATTGATACTGACAAGCTAGAATGCATCCAAAAGAGAACAAATGACACCCATTCATTCAATATATATTTAGGAAATTTCTAGGATATAGAGAGAGTGGTGTTAAGTGTTTGGGGAAATATAACCTTTAGGATCATAAGGGGACTTGAATCTATGTGGTACCAGGATCAGTTAAAGGAATTAGAAATACTTAGCCTAGATAACATAAGACATAGGGAGCCATTGATCAAATGTTTGAAGAGCTATCTTATGGAAGAAAGAGTAGATTTGTCTTGTGCGTTCCCAGACAATCAGACTAGGGAACAAAGGATCAGTGTTGCAGAGAGGGATATTTTGGCTGGATACAAAAGGAAAAAAAAAAGCCTTAACAATTAAAACTGTCCAAAAGTGTGTGTGTGTGTGTGTGTGTGTGTGTGTGTGTGTGTGTGTATGGGAGGTGGGGGGGCACTATCATGAAAAGCTTTTTTTGTTTGTTTCTCATCACTGGTATTTTTCAAGAGAAAGCTGGACAATACATAGCTGGGAATGTTGCAGAAGGGATTTCTGTTCAACTACAGGTAAGCGTGGAAGACCTCCAATATATTTTTAAAAAAATAATATTTATTGCTATTATTTTGAATTTAACAAACAACAAACATGAGCATTTCCATGTAAAAGAACAAGAAAAAAACATTTTATGTGAAACTGCAGTTCTCTATTATGTACAGCTTGCTTTTAAAAGTGTATAGTAAATTTAACAAGTTACTTTCAAAGCTATCTTATTTATTGGTCTCTCTTTAACTTCATTCTATTTTCTTCTGTGCATTAAAAAATGTGTAACTGACTCTTTTTTCTACTTTCTTATTATCAATATTATTTGATCCTCTCTCTCTCCAAGATCTACTGTTCTCTCTCCATCCCTCCAAAAAATAGAAAATGAAAACGACAACAACAACAACAATAAAAGCTCACCTTGTAAAAAATAAGTGTGGTTAAGAAAAACAAGGGCATGTATTAGCCATGTCTGAAAACGAATGTCTCATCCTATACTTCTACTCCATCACCTCTCACCAATTATCAGTCTTCAGGAGTTAATGTTGGTCAGAATTCTTAAGTTTTGCAAATTATCTTTCATTACAAATCTGTAGTTATATTAACTGGTCTCCTGGTCTTGCTTACTTCACTCAGCATCAGTTCATATAAATCCTCAAAGATTTCTCTGAATCCATTTTTAAATAGTCTCTAACAACACAACAATACTTTTACATTCAAATATCATAATTTGTTAGTCCCATATTGATGGGCACATTCTTAATTTCCAGATTTTTGCTATAACATAAAGTACTGCTATAAAATATTTGCATGTATGAGTCATTTATCTCTTTCTTTGATTTCTTTGGGGTTTATGCCTAATAATGTTATATCTGTATGAAAGAATTATGTAAGGTTTAGTAACCTTTGAATATAGTTTTAAATTTCGTTCCAGAATAATTGGACCAATTCATAGCTTTAACAGTATATTTGTATGCCTGTTTGCCCACAACACCTCCAACAATTGTCATCTTCCTTTTTTGTTAACTTTGCTGTTAATGGATTGAGGTAGAGTTTCAGAGTTGTTTTAACTTCCATTTATCACATCATTAGTGATTTGGAATATTTTTCCTTTTGCCTGCTAATATGTTTCATTTCATCTTTGAGAACTGCCTGTTCATATATTTTAGTCATTTTTTATGATAATGCATTTTTCTGATATAAAGTTCTATAATTCTGTAACTTGGAATTGAGACCTAGATTTGTTACTTACTAGATGGTTGACTATAGCCAACCCCCTGATTTCACCTCTCCCAGACTCTGTTTCCACATCTTAGTAACCAAGAAGAAAAAGGATCTGAAAAGGCAGAGGGAAATCCTGATGTATATGAGGAAGGAGATTGCAAGGTAGAAGAATATCAAACAGAAGAGAAAGGAAAGAAGATGTACCACCAAATGCCTGTAGGTAGGAAACTCATTTAAAGCTCTTCTTGAAGGGAATATTCTGAGGAAAAAGTCGCTACTTATCACCTAGGAAATGGTGATGTAGATAGCATATATATAATGTTTTGCAAATCTGAAAGCACAATATAAATGCTTGCTACCATCATCATCATTAGAAAGTTCTGTCAGATGGGAGTTTGTCCTTTAAGGATGGGGGGAGGTGAAAAAAGATAAATTGTGCTCTTCTCTAATTCCTCAGTTGTTAGCACCTCTTTTTTAAATTGTTTGGTATTACTTAGTATAGACTTTCTTTTTAAAATTTTAATTTCATTTTAAAATTATTAAGCATTTATTTTTCTCCTACTTCCCATATCAATTGTGTGTATGTGTGTCTGTGATAGAGAGAGAGAACCCCTATTTTACATATTCACAATCAAGCCAAATTCCTACATTAGTCACGCCTCCAAATATGCCTCTCATTCTGCATATTAGTTCAACTTCTTTCCATTATGAAGTGGGCATTGTTCTTCAGCATTAAGTCTCTGGAATCATGGTTGATCATTGTGTTGATCAGAATTGTCTTTTAGAATTCTCAATTTTATAATATGGAAGTTATAGTATTAATTCATTAAACCTTGAGCTATGTAGATGTATCAGGTAGTTGTATAGGGGTAGGGAAGAATTGAGCTATATTATTTCCTTTTATTCCACTATCTTGGTTCAGTTCTCTAATATGTCCTTTCTTATACATATCATTCCCCTTCCACATGTTTCCTGGTAGCTCCATGGAAGCAAAGGATTGATTTGTTTCTCTTTGTAAGGAACTAAGCTGAGTGCTGATAATTTCAATGTCTCTCTCTCCCTCTCTTTCATACATGTATTACTAGACCTCTGATCTTATTGATATAAGGAATTTCAACTGAGGAAACTCCTCCTAACAATTCAGAGTAGTTTCTGTTCTAGGTGGTAGTCAAATTAAAGTAGACATTATTGCTAAAGCATCAGTGATCTTTGAAGAATCATGGAAAATAGGAGATGTTCTGAAGATTAGGTAAGAACATAAGTTGTCGCTATGTTCAACAACAACAAGTAAAAAAAGAAACGGGGATAATCTGTAAACTATAGCCTAGGTGGTTATATTTGGTTCCTGTTCAAATACTGGAGCATTTTTGTTTAATGGACATCTAGAAAAGGAAACATTGATAACCCATGAGGTAACATGGCATCTTCAGGGTTGTCTCATAGATATAGCTTACCTAAATATTAGATTTAAAATTTGACAAAATCTCTCATGTTATTCCTATGGAAAAGATAGAAAGATTTGGGCTAATTTTCAAATTAATAAATGATCAAAATATATGAATAGGTAATTTTTTAAAGGATTAAATACAAGTCATTATCCATATGAAAAATGCTCTGAAGTCCTAATAATTACAGAAATGCAAACTGAAACAATCCCGTGGTTCTACTTCATACCTATCATATTGGTAAAGTTGACAAAAAGGGAAAATGATGAAAAATGGATAGGTCATGGGAAAACAGGTACATTAATGCACTCTTTGTGCAACTGTGAACTGATCCATCCATTTGGGAAAGCAATTTATAGGTATGACCCCAAAGGTATTTAATGTGCTTACACTTTGATCCATTGATACTAATATTAGGGCTATACTCCAAAGAGATAAAAGAAAGAGGAAAAGAATCCATATGTACAAAAGAATCCATAGCAGCTCTTTTTTGTGGTGGCAAAGAATTGAAAATTAAAGTATGCTCATTAATTAAGTATGGCAGAACAAGGTATGGCATATGAATGTGATGGGATACTATTGTGCTATAAGATATAATGTAGGAGACACTTTTAGAAAAGCCTGAGGAGACTTTGATAAACTGATAGAGTGAAGTTATAAGAACCAGGAGAATCATTCATAACCTAACAAAAATAAAGATAAATAATTTCAAAAGACTAGAACTCTGATCATAATAATGATATCTAGCATTTATGTCTTTAAGATTTGCAAAACTTTTTACGCGTTATGTTATTCAATTCCCCAAACAACTCTATGACGTAGAGTTCTTCCCATTGTTCTTCCCATTGTTCTTCCCATTATAGAGGAAGATTGACCAATGTAATCATCAACCACAGTTCTACAGGACTCATGATTAACCATGCACCCACCTACTGATAGAGAGGTGATGGATGAAAAATGCAGATTGACAATTTGAGACTTTTTCTTTTGGACATTACCAAGGAATACAAGAATTGTTTTGTTTTATTATGATAACAAGGGTTTTATTTTTCTTCCTTTCTCAGTTGGAGTGGGGAGAGTATGAAGGAGGTGGTGGGAAGAAGATGAAAGGAATTTTATTGGTTAAATATGAAAAAATAATTTAAAAACAAGTATATGGGTTAGGTGATTATATGATTAGATGTATTCATAATTTTTGGGTATCTGGATTCAAAGATTAACTTGAGTCAAGTTAAACTAACCAAAGATGGTTCAACTTAAACTTGAAAGTAAGTCTCTAGGGGAGTGCTTCAGGCCTACTTACTGATTTCATTAATATCTTGAATTAAACAAATATATGGCATGCTTATCAGATTTGAAGATAATACAAAATTTCAAGGTATAGTTAATGACCCTGGATGACCAAGACAGAATCTGAAACAACCCTGACAGTGTAACAAATTGGTCTGAATTAAATGAGATAAAATCTAGTAGGAATATATGGAAAGTCTTTTACTTACATTTCAATAATCAAGTTCACATGATCAAGGGAAGAGAAGGCATAGCTAGATAATAATACAGCTTATAAAGATCTGGAGATTTTGATGGGTTGCAAGCTCAATGTGAGTCAAAGTTGTTATATGGCAGCCAATCAAGAATCATTAAGCTAGGCTGAGTCAGCAGAATTATCAGGAATAAGGAAGCAATAGTGCTTTGGTACATATATCATGGTCAGACCATATTTAGAGTGGGTTCAGTTCTGGGCACATTTTGAGGGTTATTGATAAGCTATAGAATATTTGAATATAGAATATTTGAAACAAAGCCACCTAGAGGAGGGGATGAGAATTGCTCTGCTTTGGCCCAGAGGGCAAAACTAGCAGAAACATTGAGAAGTTTTAGAGAAAGTTAAGGTTTCTATAAGGAAAACAATTAAGATGTTCTCCCTCATTGAAGATCTTCCAGAAAAAAAAAAAATACTTGGTGATTATTTGTTAGATATATTTTAGAGGTATAGACTGGACTAGATTTTGAAGTCTCTTCAAAATCTGAAATTCTGTGATGCTATAACCTGTAAAATAGGGATAATAATGTCTTACCTTTCTCAAAGATTACTGTGAGGAAAGCACTCTCAGAGTGCTATATAAATGTGAACCATTACTATTATCTCTATTGCTACATCCCAGCACTTGGCGCAGTGCCTGCCATATCATTGAGACTTAATAAATACTTATTTATTCATTGATCAATTTTTCAAGAAATCTTGCACTATGTTTTCATGTGCAAGGAGAAAAAAAAAAAGGAGATGGTCCTTTAAGGAGACATTGTATTCTAAGCAATCAAATGCTTTTATAGTCAACAAAAAATAAACACAATGAGATCTTTTATTTTAGTATATCCTGTGACTGCAAAGATGTGGCCTACCAGATTAATATATGAAATCCAACTTCTGACTCCCAGTTCAGCATTCTTTCTATGAAGTCCTACTGCCTCTTTAAAAAACAACAAAAAAGCAAATAAACCCATTTATCCCAAACAGTAGTAAAACTGACATCAGAGAAGTATACACAGGAGAATGTAGACCAGATAAGACACAGAATAAATGAAGTTTCCCAATAGGAATGAGATAACAGAAAGAGAGAGAGAGACAGAGACAGAGACAGAGAGAGACAGAGAGACAGAGACAGAGAGAGACAGAGACAGAGAGAAACAGAGACAGAGACAAAGACAGAGAGGCTCAGACTTCATCCAACAGAAAATTCCCTAAAGTGTCTAATGGAAGAAGCTGGAAATAGTGACAAGATAAGGTTTCCAGATTCTCTACTTGTTGTTCTATTCCCCACCCGCCTCCAAAACTCTTTCCCTTCATGGACCTAAGAAAATCTGTAACTGCAGTTTTTGACCAGGTTCTCTCTTCTCTCCAGCTCTCACCAACTCCACCCCTTATGTAGGTATGGATATCAGCTATAACTTGGCATTTATATGCTTAAGGTAAGGAATAGGAGGTGGGTACCAGGGAAAGATTTGACTCTGGGTTTGACCCCTGTAGGGGAAGAAGAAGACCTTTAGATATCCAAAGGTTTCTATATTTCCAGAAGACTCTTTGGGGAAAAGGAGCAGAGGGAATTTGGGGGCTTGGGAGTAGGCTGTCTTTGGAGGTGAAATGAATCCTAGAATGAAGCCATGCTTTCTTAAGTCAAACAAACTGAAGTTCACCTCAGGTAGCATTGCATTGTTATGGAAGCATTCTCTAGTTCAGTACTGTTAATATCATTTATATTTCAGCAATCTGAAGCAAAGGACTGTTCAGACTTAGTTACTAATTAAGGCTCCAACTCATGTTTGGTGGTGATGGTAAGGAAGCCCTATGTGAAAGAGATGGAAATTCTCCTCCCTTTTATAATAAATCATCCCATCAGTGTTCTATTATATTCAACCATACATATAAGGAGACATCCTTCTAAAAGACTAATAGGAAGGTGAGATCAAGGGGATGTTTGAATACTTGCTGTTTTTTTTTCCCCCTAGGTCTACTGTTATGCTTGTTGAATGTAGGTCTCAGGAGAATATCTGGGTCTTGGGTAATAAGTCAATATGTTTTCCCTTTCTTGTCATTTAAACAAACAGCAGTTTGCTTCATTGATAATCATTGTTTGACCTCTTCAAAGATGAAAATATAGATCTCGTTTATGTTCCCTACATAGGCATTGGGGTGCAGTAGAAAGTGACATTAGCTTTCACAGAATTTCAGTTTCAAAGTTGAAAGGGACCTCAGTGGCCATCTAACTTAATTCATAAATATAAATTAGAATTTCCTGTCCAACACAGCAGAAAAGTGCTTTTCCGATAAAGGGGAAGGCACCATCTTCCAAGTCAACACATTGTACTTTGATGGTAACTCAAGGTGAGGCCGTTTTTCTTCATATGAAATGCACATATACTTTTTTGGGTTCCACTATTCTTTCTGTCTTCTGGGATGAAATAGAACAAGCTCACTTTCTTCTATATAACAAATCTTTAAATACTCTAGAACAGTGAAACTGTCCCACCTGATTCTCCTCTGGAAAATAACCTGTTTTCTTCAATGATCCTCAAGTGACATGAAGTTGGAACGCTTCACCCTCCTGGTTGCCCTTCACTGAACATTGTCTGGCTAACTGATGTGTTTCCTTAGATGTGGTGTTTGAACTGAATACAGTACTCTAGGAGTGGTCTGACTACCTGACCACATTCTGTCTCTTCTATTGTAAGCTATGATTCTTTAATGGAGATCAAGATTTCATTAGCTTCCCCTCTCGTCCCTCCCCCATATAATGTTGTTGACAAATAGTGAGTCTGTAGAGTATGTAAACTCACAGATTTTTTTTCAGACAAGTTTAATCAAACCACATTGTACTTGTGAAGTTGACTTTTTAAACTAAGTGCAAGACTCTATTGCTATTAACACTCCATCTTATTAGAAACAGTCTGATGTTCTAGCCCAGCAAAAATCTTTTTGTAGCCTGACAGTTGTTTAATAAGAATTCCATGTATTCCCTTATCCAGAGTATTGATACTGACACGCTGAATAGCCAATATCTCTGCGGCCCCTCATCCAAGCTCACATTGGATTCATTAACGACAATATTTTTGTGGTGGTCATTAAACCAGCTCCAAATCCATCTAGCAGGATGGTGCAGTGGAAAGATCACTAGATTTGGAATCCCAGGTTCAAATCCTGCCTCTGACTACCCGTAAAATGTTGGGCAAATCATAAAGCCACTCTGGATTTCATTTTTCTCACTTACACAAAGTGGAGTTTGGACCAGATGGCCTCAAAGCAAGGTTCTCTCTGACTATTAATCTACGATCTTAGTTATACTGTGGTCTAGCCCAAGAATGTCAAGCTAAAATAGAAATGGATCCCTGCAGGCCACTTACTGATTCAGAAATCACAAATTAACATTATGTTTTATTGTATTTTTATTTATTTTTTAAAATATTTTCCAATTACATTTTAATTTAGTGTGGCTTATTGCCCACATGAGTTTGACACCCATGTTGTATCCCTCCTCTTTCCTACAATTATAACATGAGAGTCACTGTTGAATCTTTGCTAAAGACTAGATAAACTCTTTCTCTATACGTATATATGTATCTGTGTATATGTGTGTATATGAATGTAGTTTATATAAAAGAAAAGAAAACATAAAATGTATTTTAAAAATAAAGATAGAACTTCAACAACTTTGTAGAAGAACAAGATTGGCTTTGATTACTAGTAGAATGCTAAACTATACACACACACACATATATATACACACATATATATACAATACATACATATGTATTCTTTCCCCTGACACCTCTGCCACTCCCTTCTGAGATACTAAAAGAAGAAAAAAGTCACAAAACTAAGTAAGGTCTCAAAGTGATATTTGTAAGGCACAACTCAGGCCACATTACTTCCCTGCTTGGTAAAGTCTGGTGGTTCTCTGTTGCTTCTGAGATCAAATACAAACTCCTTTGCCCTTTAAAGCTCTTTATAATCTGCACTCAATCTATTTGTCTATTCTTAACATTTAATTCCTCCTCATACATTTGTCTATTTGCTAATTTTCATTCAGTTCAATTACAATTATCCCTTCCCCATTACAACTTTCCCCATTGTGGTTTCAATATATGGTGGGTTGGCACAAGAAATTAAATGGTAATTTTTTGGGAATTTTGCAGAAACCACAGATGACATGCAAAGGCCAACAGATGACAAATAAAAAATTTAGAAACCCAGTAATGCATAAAATATATGTATGGCATTGTATGATATCAACATACTTTATCTTTTAGTACCACAAATGTACATAATTTATTTTTTAAAGTTAAAATAAGTAAAAAGTTTTAGTTGTTGAAAAGAAGGTGAAAGCCGGCAGATAACACACAAAAGCTAGAAATGCAGAGATATCTTAAAAATTTTATTAACTCATAAATGCATAAAATATATGTACTGTTTTGTATATTACCTGTACAATATATATTTTACTGCTCAATAACATAAATTAACACCTGCACAATTTTTTTTCTTAAAATTAAATTTGTAGCAAATGAACTGTGGTTCTACATGCTGGTTTGGATATACTGAGCATAATATCTCATGGTATCTCCCAGTGATCTTTGCATCTTGAGTTTTTCTTGTCTTGTGTCATTTAGCCTGTGACCAAATACTTCACCCAAATTTTACCATAAGATACTATAAACACCCCATAAAAGAAAAAAAAAAATTCAGACTTCTTCTCTGGTACTGAGGGAAGACCAAAAAATTTTACACAGATTTTCCAGATCACTATACCCTTAACCCCTGAGATGTGGAAGAGACAACTGTAATCCCCTTTCTTTGTGCCTTTGCACAGGCTGTCTGCCATGCCCAGAAAGCACTCCTGCCTTCTCACCACTAACTCTTGGAGTACCTTTTGTTATTCACTTGTGTCCAACCCTTTGTGATCCCGTGGACCATAGCACTCCAGGCCCTTCTATCCTCCACTATTTCCTGAAGTCTGTCCCAGTTCATTTTTATTTCTACTATGACACCATCTGTCTACCTCATCCTCTGCCACCCCCTTCTTTTTTGCCTTCAGTATTTCCCAACATCAGGTTCTTTTTCATTATGTCTTCTCATTATGTGGCCAAAGTATGTAAGCTTTAGTTTCAGTATATGTCACCTTCCTTCAAAGCTTGATTCAAATGCCAACTGCTATGTAGCATCTTTCTTGAATCCCTCAATGATGTTACCTCAACTCATTTCAACTCTGAAGATGCCTTTCATTTACTATGAAATTGTATCAACTTCCGTGGATACACATCTCCACCACCCTTCACCCTCCCCAGAGAATGGAAACTCCTTGAGAGGAGGGGCTATTTCACTTTTGTCTTCGTATCTTCAGTGCCTAGAACAGTGCTAGCACATAGTAGGTGTTTAATAAATGATTATTAATTGGCCTGTAGTTTGCAGATTCCATTTCCTTCCCTTTTTATTTTATTGTATTTATTTTTTTTTTAAATCAGGCCACCATTTATCCTGTATCAGTCCTAAGATGCCTCTCTCATTATCCACCCTCAATCTAGTATTGTTAAGTGGCTCAATACTTATCCTACCAGTTCTAGGTCCTTGGGTGTGGCCTTTTGACTGAGTCCAAGTTTTACAGAACAAATGCTTTTATTAAAAGGATTTGTTCTGTGAAGTTTAGAATTCAGCCAAAGGGCTGCACTTGAAGACCTAGAGGGCCACATGTGGCCTCGAGGCCAGAGGTTCCCTGCTCCTACACCAGTTCTTTCAATGCCAGAAATTATAGTTCATCTGGGTCAGTTTACTTGAATTTATCCAGTACCACTAGTTGCTTTCTTGCTTGTCTTGGGTATCAACTCTCTAATAGAAATTTTTGTTCCATCTGAATTGGAATTCCATGTTCTCCTACTTACGTGTTGTTTGAACTTGATAAGTCATTTAAACTTTCAGTTTTCTCAACCATAAAATGAGGAATTTTGCCTAGATATTTTTCTCCTCCTAGTTCTAAATCCTTTGATTATTCCTTATTTTGGATTGTCTTGACCAATTCTCAACAACATTTCTATGGACAGCTAGAGGTAATCTTAGTGGGAATCTAGTCTAACCCGATAATTTTACAGATGGGACCCAAATAAAAATAAGAGGTTAATGTCTATAAGGTTAAGAAGTTGATCTCAAGAAATTAAACCCAATGAGGTTAAGATGTTAATCCTGAAAAAAAAAAAGAAAGAAAAACAGTGACAGCTAGGTGGCGCAGTGGATAGAGCTCCGGCTTTGGAGTCAAGAGGATCTGAGTTCAAGTCCAGCCTCAGACACATAACACTTACTAGCTGTGTGTGACCCTGGGCCACTTAACCCCATTGCCTAACCAAAAAAAAAAAAAAAGATGTTAATCCTGAATTCAAATGGATAGTAAATTGCAGGGTCAGAATTCAAACTCAGA
Organism: Vombatus ursinus; assembly: GCF_900497805.2. Taxonomy (NCBI): domain Eukaryota; kingdom Metazoa; phylum Chordata; class Mammalia; order Diprotodontia; family Vombatidae; genus Vombatus; species Vombatus ursinus. The sequence goes on along the minus strand of NW_020954751.1, from coordinate 22,016,286 downwards.
TGCTCTGACTCCAAATACTGCTTATAATCAAGTAGTTGCCTGAAGGAACATTGTATTTCAAGGAATACAGAAGTGGACCTTGGACCAATCTTGAAAATGTCTCCTCCATTCCATAATCTACTCCTCCATGCCACTTGAATTTGTGCATCAGAATTTTCACCATTGTAGATGAATTTTTTTCCTGTTCTTAAGAAAGTACCCATTGGTTGCCCATCTAGTGAAAATATGAAGGGGGGAGGGAGTGAAGAATACCCTTCCATTCAACAGTTAATTCTAGTGTTTTTAGTTGCTGAGTATATTAACACTCAGACCTGACCAGTTTTACTTATTACTGATTATCATTCCTGGAACTATTGCTCTATTTTCAACTCACAGACTATTCACCTTTAGTTGCTATGGAGATGCTACATAGTCTTACTGTAAAACAGTGACCAGAAATTTTTTCTTATAAATCTAAGATTTCTTAGCAACCAAACCAACCCACCAGATCTTTGCTTTCCTCCTATCCACCTACTGCAGCAAATGACAATGTGCTCTCTCTCCTTTACTAGATTATAAGCTTCTTGAGTAAAGAAATGATGTCTTATTTATTTTTGTAACAGTTATAATTTCTGTTTATGTATTTATTTTAAGGATTTAATAAGATAAGAATAAAGATTTAATTTATATATTACTTTACAATTTATATAGTATTGTCAAACTATTATATTAGTTGATCCTCCTGACAATTCTGCAAAGTAAATCATTTTAACATTATGGCTCAATTTTACCAATGAGGAAACTGATTCTCCGAAGGATTAAGTGACTTTATCTAGGATCACACAGAGAATAAGTGGCAGAACCAGAACTGAGATCTATTTCCTTGTCCTTCCATTATTTTGTGCTATGGGATTATTATCATTCCCATTTTAACCAATAAGGAAACTGAGCCTTACAGAAGTTGGATGCCTTGTCTAAATTACACAGCTCCTTTGTATTACAGGAGAGATTAGAGCCCAGATTTTGTGACTCCCTATTCAATTGCTCTTCCTGTAACACCATGCAACCTAGGTGGGCACAGTGGCATAAACAAATGCTTACAGGCAGGAATATACATTTTGTCTGTTTAACTTGATTGGGGTAGAAGGTTTTTAAAGAGGATGATTATATTGAGCAAATATGATTATAGTAACTCTGAACCATCAGATATTATAAACTTTTCCTAATGTGATGCTAATATTTCTTTAATTGGGGGAGTTGGAGCAACAAGGATCACACAGAAATTCTGTGGCCTCAGGGAAGCTCAAATTGGAATATAGCTCCCATTAGAACAAATAAATCTTTTACAAATATATAACTATTTTGAACTTAAGGGAAATAATTAAATAGCCAGCACTAATTATTCCTAGTATTTGTCTATGTAGCATCAGCTCTGATAGCTTCTATCACAGAAGCATTATTGACCCTAAAACCCCAGGGCCTCAACTTCCTCAGTTTTCAAGTTCTTCAGGAATTTGGGCTAGCTTTTTTTCCCCCTCCTAATTCTAAATCCTTTGATTATTCATTATTTTGGTTTATTTCAACCTCATCTCACTTCTCATTTAAAAATTTCTATAGATTTTTTTTGTAAACCTCTCAAAATGCTCCTCATGATTCAATATTTTGATGCATCTCTGAGGTCATCAATCTGTGCATTCCCTTCATTTGTACAGATAACAACCCATCCATGCCTTCTAATTCCATGTTATTCTTGTCCATGGTGATCTATAAGTCCTCGATGGAGGATCTATTCAGCATTCTGGAGGATTTCCTCTGCTTTTTGGGATGTCTGGTGGATACCAGTCAGCAATCTGACTGGCCATCTGTTATGCCTCACTCTTTTTTTTTTATTAGTGGTCCATTACTTTTCCTAGTAATGTATGTGCTCGTTAATCATATTTTTTTTAATTCTTCATTGATAATGGCAACCCATGAGACATAACATCTCTCCAATCTTTAAAAGCTAGATATGTTCTCATTTTCTTGGGTTCAGTTAAGTGTAGACTTGTCTTCAGTAACAGAAAGGTGCAGTTGAAGAAAGAAGAGTATGGCATGCTAAAAAAAGGCCCATACTTACCAACTATATTCTTCCAGTGATGCTGTAGGGCTAAAAGTGTCTCTGAATAATAGTGTCTCTGAAGAGTTAAAGGTGAGGGTTGTTCACAGAGTAATGGAGAAGCTTATGTCCAGTGCTAGAGCACTGCAAAGCATTACCAATGAAAAAGAGAACAACTTAAAAGGTTATCAGAGTGATGTCTGATATTGTCATCATCAACATCATCATCATCATCGTCATCATTATAGCTAGCATTTATATAGCACCTACTATGTGCCTGGGACTGTTAGGTACTTTATAAATATTATCCCAAATGATCTTCACAACAGCCCTAGGTGGTAGATGCTATTATTATTCCCATTTTACCATTGAGAAAATTGAGGCAGACAGAGGTTAAGTGACTTGTCCATGGTCGCAGAACTCGTAAGTGTCTGAGTCAGCATTTGAACATAGTTCTTTCTGACTCCAGGCCAAGTGCTCTATACACTGTACCACTGAACTGCCACAATATGAAAAGATGTCACTGACATAATGAGAATGAGCGGTACTTGTTGAACAGTCATTGTGCTGGATGTCATGCCAGATTAAATAGGAAAGGCCCCAAGAATATTTGTGGAGGATTTCCTGGTTGGCATGGATTAGAGTCCATGAAGACTTGGGTGGGTTTCAGTTGGCCTCATTGGAGAAATTATTTTTGCATTCATAGAAGATTAAAGAAGAAATAAGGTTTGTACACTCAACTTTACTCTCAACTAAGACCTACTCTAATGTCTCACAGTGATGTGAAAAATGACCTTGCTGTCTTGAACACGATATTAATAGAACATAAGATCTGGCAGGTCCTACTAAGGTAGAAAAGATTCAGGTATAAACCTAGAGATAGATTGGTCCTCTTTGTCAACCTTGGTTTTTCTAAAAGGGATCATGTGTGATCTTTATTCATTTAGAGGAAAATCTCTTATCTTTGAGCTACTTTGATAATTGGTCCCTTAACATTTTAAAAATGGTGTAATATCCAGCACACGTTTCTTTAGGTCCTGCTACTCCTCATGTCTTCATCTTAAGTTCCACAGACTTTTCCTCACAAGATATCTTGGGTACTAGAGGTATCCAAATTTAGTGGTTCCATTAACATTGGTGAAGAGAAAAAGATGACAAATGTTGGGAAATCGGTTCCTTTTACACATAACTCTAGTTTCATCTACAAATGCCCTTGGGGTGAGCTGGCTTATCTGGATCTCATGTTTAGCTATTTTTTCAGACACTCAGTCAATGAATTAACAAACATTTATTAAGCACCTAGAATATGCCAGTCATTGTGCTAAGCATTAAGGATATAAAGAAAGGCAAAAAAAAAAAAAACAAACCAAAAAAAAACAGCTCTTGCTCTTAAGTAACATAGGGAGTATTAGGGGGAGAACATGCAAACAACTAAGTACAAACAAGCTATATACAGGATAAATGAAAATAGCAAAGCAAAGGAAGGTGTCAATATTTAGGGAGATCAAGAAAGGCTTCTTGTAAAAGGAGGGATTTATTTGAGACTCGAAGGATGCCAGGGAAGTCAGGAGGCAGGGATGAAGAAGGAGAACATTCCATGCATGAAGAGAAAATACCCTGGAGTTGAGAGATGGAGTGTACTTGCTTAACAAATGTTTGTGCACTTGAACTGTCCATTTTGCATTGATTAAATTTCTCTATAAAATGGTGGTAGAATCAATACTTTTTAAAACTTTGGTTCATTTTCTATTTTCCTGCACCTATTTAACATGTTCAAACAGGTCATATTAGAGCTGCTGAAATTCTACTTAGTATCTTTCTCTTTTATGCTAATATGACATTTATTTTAACCTTCACTCTAGTCATTAATTCATTCATTTATTCAACAAGTATTTATCAAGTGACTGTGAAAGGCACTGTGCTAGGCACTGGGGATGCAAAGATTAAAACCAAGCAGTTCCCACCCTCAATAAGTTTGTATATTGCCTTCTCTCAGAAATCATCCCCAATTTACCCAGTATATATCTTGTACATTTATAATTGTTTGCATGTTTTCTCTCCCATTAGAATGTGACTTCCTTGAGAGCAAGGGCTGTTTGCCTTTCTTCACATGTCTAGCACTTAGTACCGTGTCTGACTCATAGTTCGGGCTTATTTGACTGACTTACTACTAAAGAGAAATAACAAAAAAAAGCTAACATTGATACTGTTCTTTAAGGTTTGTAAAATACTTTGTCTATATTATCACATTACAATAGACATGTGAGGTAGTTACTAGTACTGGCTCCATTTTGCAGATGAGGAAACTGAGTCTCAAAGAAGTTGAGTGATTTGTGCAGGATCGCATAGCTAGTAAATATTTGAATGAAGAGCTTAACTCAAGTCCTTCTGACACCAAAACACACACTCTCCATCCACTAGAAAACCAGTAAATTGATATCAGTTTTTTGGTTAGGGGAGATTATTAATGCTTGGAGGAATCAGCAAAGACTTCATGGAGGAGGTGATTCTTGAGCTGAGTCTTGGCCCTATTTTCCAACAGATCTACTACTTCTAGGCCTTTCTGGACCTCCCCATCATGCCTTCCTTCCCCAGGAAACTCATCACTGGAAAATCTCATTATGCTGTAAGACTGAATCTGTCTGGTGCTCACATCTCATCAGTTCCCTCTGTTCCTCTGATCAGACCCTTTGACTGGAAAGCAGAGTCATGGACTCTAGGGCTTCTAAAAAAGGAGTTCAGCGTGATTTTTCTCTCCATTTCCCTTCAGTTACTCTGCTTTTAGACTCCTTTCGAACTCTCCATCATGTCCCAAATGTTAGATACCTTCCTTTCTACCTTCCCCTAGCCTTTTTTAGCTTCCTTTTGTGCCTTGTCTTCTCCCATTAGATTGTAAGCTTCTTCAGGGCAGGGCCTGTCTTTTTTTCAATTTATATCTATATCCTTAACATTTAGCACGATGCCTGGCACATAGTTAAGTGCTTAATAAATGTTTATTGACTTATTGGAAGAGGTGAGAAAGAAAACATATCACACCTGAGCATCACCTGCACAGAATGATAATTAAAGCCACGGAATCTTATGAGATATCCAAGTGAGGGGCTCTAGTAAAGGAAGAGAAATCCCAGGACAGAGACTTGAAGAAATCCCCACAGTGAATGGGAGCTTGATGATGATTAGGCAAAAGGAAAAAAAAATCAGAGAAGCAGGAGGAGTGACAAAAGTGTCACAGGAGCCAAGGAAGGAGATAATGCCCAATGTCACTGCTGCAGAGGGGTCAGGTGGTAAGAAGATTAGATAAAAGAGGCAGCTAGGTGCCACAGTGGGCAGAATGCTAGACCTAGAGTCAGGAAGAACTGAATTCAAATATGGTCTCAAACATTAACTAACTGTATTGCCTTATGCAAGTCACTTAACCAAGTCATTTGCCTGCCTCAGTGTCCTCATCTGTCTCAGTAGGTGTTATTATTAGCCACTAGATTTGGCAACAAATAGATCATCGATAACTTTGGGGAGAACCATTTCATCTAAGTGGTGGGGTTGAGAAATGGGAGAGAAGAGAGGCTATAAATAGCCAATGTAGGTCTTTTAATTTCATTGCAACTTCATTACAAATTCTTTTTATGATTATGGTATGAAAGTCACTGTAGGTTAATTTCAGTTCATTTGGCTGTTTACTTGTTTTCTTTTGTGACAACATGATATGCTGAGTATTTTCTAGCTAATGTAAGAATTATGTGATTCTTGCCACATATTCATGATGTCTCTGCTGTTGCTATAGGAGACTTAAGGTCATTCTTTCCCCCACTTCATGGATTGCTGTGGTTAACAACAACAACAAACAGTACCTGGTACCCAGCCTTTTTGGTAAGTAATAAGCCTTTCAAAACTTAGCTAGGCTAGTCTTCACACAGTGGAATCCCATTGTCATATGAGACCGCACTCAAACCCCTCCCTTAGGATCTAAGTCTAAGAAAAGTGAGCTTGTTAGTAACTTCTGTCCACTTGTTATCTTGTCTTCCACTGGCATAATCTTCAAAAATAATAGACTAGGTTTATCTAACACTTCAAGGATGCAAATAATTTCATCTACACTTAGATCTTTCAACTCTATGTAGCAGATATGGAAGCTGTTATCCCCAAGAGGTTGTAGAGAAACTCAGAGAAATTGGTAACCCTGAGCAAAGCTCTTAACAAATAAGTGTCTGAAAGAGGATTCAAATACAGCTCAAGAGAATCTGTCAGAGTTTATAATTTCTTAGCATATGGGTTTTGATGAAGTATACTAGATTTTTTCTTCCTTTTTCCTTCCTTCTTTCCTGCCTTCTCTCCCTCCTTTTTCCCTCTTTCTATGTTTTCCTCCTTTTTTCTCTTTTTTCCTCTCCTCTTTTTTCCAGTCTCTTTCTTCTTTCTAGCCTCTTGCTTATGCCTTTCTGCTCCCCTTCCTCCTCCTCCTTCTATATTCTCTTCTGTTATACCCCCTTTTGGTAGTATGAAAATGACAGATGTGGTACTGAGGGATAATAAACCCACAAATAAGCACCCAGGGCCACTGTTTCCCTTTCCCATGCCATGTATTCTTACAATTGTTATATTTTGCATGTGCCACTGCAGAGGATTCCACAAAAAATGCTTTTATAAGCTTTGAAGAAACATCATCAGTGTTTAAAGTTTGTCTTCAAGCTCTAGCATTTTTCCCATCATTTGCCTTTTATTTCTACAAGGTCTTTATTACACTTTATTTTAAATGCCGCCAGAGTTATTAGACTCCATTATGGGGGTAGTGAATTGTTTGTGATGTCAAGCACAAAGGAATTAGAATTATGAGATGGCTGGGACATTGAAAAAGGTGGAACATTGAGGTAATGATCTGGTTAATTGATATTGCACTAGAACAGAACTCAAAGAGAGAACAGCATGGTCTATCATTTCGATGGCAGCCATAAGAAAATTCGGAGAAAATGAGAGTTTCTTTAGGCAACCCAGGGGTCTGAAGTGATCAGGTACAGTTCCAATGCACTATTATCATTGAATGAATCTGATGGAAAATTCAGCAATTCATCAGTGAAATCATTTAACTTATTTAATTTAGTGGGCTCCTACTATGAAGTGAATGACAACCCATATCATTTATTAGTACTCCTCTTTTATCAAATCCCACCTCTGACATACGTGGACTATGTCCGTTGGGCCAGCAGTTAACAATTATTTTTTGTTTGTTTCAGGACTCCTTTACACACTTAAAACTTATTATGGACCCAAAAGAGCTTTTATTTATGTGGGTTATGTCCATCTATATTTACCATGGTAGAAATTAAAACTAATGAATTTCTGAAATGTTTATTAATGCATTTAAAATCACAAAAATAAACCAATCACATGTTAACATAAGTAACTTTTAAAATGAAAAAAATTACTTTTCAAAACAAAAAGAGTGAAATGAATAGTATTGTTCTACATATTTTTGAAAATCTTTTTAATGTCTGGCTTAATAGAAGATAACTAGATTCTCATATCTGCCTCAGCACTTAATCTGTTGTTTTATGTTTTTCTGGTTGAACTATATGAAGAAAATCTAGTCTCATACAGTTTTGTAGTTGGAGAAAGGAGGAATTTTTTAAAATTTAAATATTTATTTTTAGTTTTCAACATTCACTTCCACAAGATTGAGTTCCAAATTTTCTCTCCATCTTGCTCCTCCCCCATCCCAAGACAGTGTGCAAAAATGCTTGAAAGTCCTCTGTTTCACTGAATACCCCTTCCCCTAATCTGCCCTCCCTTCTGTCACCCCCCTTTTTCTTATCCCACCCTTCTATTTTCCTATAGGACAGGATAGATTTCTATACCTCATTGCCTGTATATCTTATTTCCCAGTTACATATAAAAACATTTTTTAGCATTTGTTTTTAAAACTTTGGGTTCCAAATTCTCTCCCTTCTCCCTCTCCACCCACCCTTGTTGAGAAGGCAAGCAACTCGATACAGGTTATACATGTGTAGTCATGCAAAACACTTCCATAGTAGTCATGCTGTGGAAAACTAATTATATTTCCCTTCATCCTATCCCATCTGCCATTTCTTCTATTCTCTCTTTTGACCCTGTCCCTCCTCAGAAGTGTTTGCTTCTGATTACTCCCTTCCCAAATCAGCCTTCCCCTCTACCATCTCCCTGCTCTCTTGTCCCCTTCCTCCCACCATTTTCCTGTAGGGTAAGATAGATTTCCATACCCAATTGAGTGTGTGTGTTATTTCTTCCTTAAGCTAAATTTGATGAGAATAAGATTAACTCATTCTCTCTCACCTTCTCCCACTTCCCCTCCACTGTAAAAGCCTTTTCTTGTCTGTTTTATGTGAGATAATTTACCCCATTCTACCTCTCCCTTTCTCCTTCTCCTAGTATAATCCTCTCTCACCCCTTCATTTTATTCTCCAGATATCACCTCTTTGTCTTCAACTCACCCTGTGCCCTCTATTTCTCTATCTAGCTATATATACATACATATAATTTTTTCCCTCCAGCTACCCTAATACTGACAGAGATCTCATGAGTTACAAATATCATCTTTCCATGCAGGAATGTAAATAGTTCAACCTTAATAAGTCCCTTATGATTTCTCTTTCCTGTTTACTTCTTCATGTTTCTCTTGAGTCTTGTATGTGAAAGTCAAATTTTCTATTCCGCTCTGGTCTTTTCATCAAGAATACTTGAAAGTCCTCTATTTCACTGAATGTCCACTTTTTCCCCTGAAGGATTATATTCAGTTTTGCTGGGTAGGTGATTCTTGGTTGTAATCCTATGTCCTTTGCCCTCAGGAATATTATATTCCAAGCCCTCTGGTCCCTTAATGTACAAGCTGCTCAATCTTGTTTTATCCTGGTTGTGTTTCCACAATACTTGATTTGTTTCTTTCTGGCTGCTTGCAATATTTTCTCCTTGACCTGGGAACTCCGGAATTTGGCTGCAATATTCCTAGGAGTTTTCCTTTGGGAACCTCTTTCAGGAGGTGATTGGTGGATTCTTTCAATTTCTATTTTGCTCTCTGGTTCTAAAACATCAGGGCAGTTTTCCTGGATAATTTCTTGAAAGATGATGTCTAGGCTCTTTTTTTGATCATGGCTTTCAGATAGCCCAATAATTTTTAAATTCTCTCTCCTGGATCTATTTTCCAGGTCAGTTGTTTTTCCAATGAGATATTTCACATTGTTTTCTATTTTTTCATTCTTTTGGTTTTGTTTTATGACATCTTGATTTCTCATAAAATCATTAGTGTCTAATTGCTCCATTCTAATTTTAAAGGAAGAATTTTCTTCAGTGAGCTTTTGGACTTCTTTTTCCATTTGGCCAATTCTGCCTTTTAAGGTATTCTTCTCCTCATTGGCTTTTTGGACCTCTTTTGCCATTTGGGTTAGTCTTTTTTTTTTTAAGGTGTTATTTTCTTCAGTATTTTTTTGGGTCTCCGTTAATAAGCTGTTCACATGTTTTTCTTGATTTTCTTGCATCACTCTCATTTCTTTTCCCAGTTTTTCTTCTACTTCTCTTACTTGCTTTTCAAAATCCTTTTTGAGCTCTTCCATAGCCTGGAACCAATTTATATTTTTCTTGGAGGCTTTGGATGTAGGAGCTTTGACTTTGTTGTCTTCTACTGGTTGTATGTTTTGATCTTTTTTGTCACCAAAGAAAGATTCTATGGTCTGACATTTTTTGCCCAGTTTGCTTATGATCCCAGTCAATTACTTGAGTTATAAACCCTTTGTTAAGGTACAGGTCTGCTTCTAGTGTGGAGAATGTACTGTCCTAAGCTTTGGGGGTTTTGTGTAGCTATTTTCAAAGATACTTCTAGGGATCTGTAAATTTTCATTTATTCCAAGGTGGCATGACAAAAGGTGATGTGTTTTCTCCTTTCCTGGCCTGTGCTCTGGTCTATGATTGACCAGAAGCATTATTTTCTGCCTTGGAACTGCGAGGAGGATTTCTTCCTTACAACTGCCATAAGCTCCTCCTTGCCCCAGGACCGCCACCCAGAAAGACAACCCAGATTCAAGTATGGGCAAAGCAAGAGAATCCTGCCTCAGCACCAGCAAAGAGATCCCTACAATCCCCCTTGGATCAGCTGCTTAATTCCCCCATCTGTCTGAGAACCCTGGAAGTAGCCACCACCCTGGGGCTGTGCCAGGACTTGGCCTGGACCAAGCTCCTCTCTCATCATGGTCCAACAGATCTTTTCTACTGACATTCTCAGTTGTCTTTGGCATTTGGGGGTTGAGAAGTCTGGAAACTGCCACAGCTGTCTGTGATTCAGTCCCTGAGGCCTGCTCCAGGTTTACTGAGGCCTGGTCTTTGCCTGTGGGCCCCATGCTGAATGGCACTCCTTTCCCAGCCTGGTGTAATAGACTTTTCCTGATGACCTTTCAGGTTGTCTTGGGCTGGAAATTTGTTTCACTCTGTCTTTTTGTGGGTTCTGCTGCTCTAGAATTTGTTTAGAGCCATTTTTACAGGTATTTGGACAGGTTTGGGGGAGAGATCAAGCAAGTCACTGCTTTTACTCCACCATCTTGGCTCTGCTCCTTGGAGGAATATTTTAATAGGTAAATAACATCTTAGTATTGTTATGAAAATAATTTTATCTTTGTAGACTCCTTGAAAGAGTCTCATGGAACCTTAGGGATCCTCAGGCCTTACTTTGAGAACCATTGCTCTAGGTAATTCTCTAAGACTCTAAGTTTCAGTGAAAGCATGTATTTACCTGCCTTGGTAGAGGGTAGAGGCAAAGCCTGGCCTGTTACTTCCATATGCCAGTGAAATCACTGGTCTAGTCCATTTTCTAATTGGAAACACTTTTTTTTCTAGAATGATGCAGTATTTGCCCTTAAAGAGCTTACATTCTTCAGAATAAAGATAATGATGTGAATCCACAGATGCATTTGAAGTAGCCTTAGTCTTCAAAGTAATTACAATATTTTTCAAAGGACATCATCTGTCATATATGGTATAGAGTACAGTATAAAATTACTTGTTTCATTCTGGATACTAGATATCTATTATATTAGTACAAGCAATGATCTCATTAGCTTTGGAATCACAAAAAGAATTTGAATTGTGAGGGCTCTAAGTGGTCATTTGGCCTAGCTCTATCCCTAAAGATGAATCCAATTGATCACATCTCCAACAAAAAGTCATTCAATCACTACTTAAAGATCTTTGGTGACTGGGAACCCACTACCTGATGAGTCATCTGATGCTGCTTTTGACAGTTTCTATTTAGAAATCTTTCCTCATGTGAGCCCAATACAGTTGATGATTGCATTTATTCAGGTAGCAGTCCAATAATTCTCAGGTTTTTTCTACATGAACTGCTTTCTAGCTATCTTTATCCAGTGGCTATGCAAAATTTCTAGCAAATGCAGGACTCTACATTCAACCCTAATAAATTTTGTTTTGCTAGATTCAGCCCACTATTCTAGTTTGTGAAGTCACATTTTAATATTAATTCTGTCTTCCATTTTACTAGATACTCCTCCCAAGTTCATTCCATCTGAAAATTTTATGTTTATTATTTCCATTTTAGTACAAAACATTCATAAAATCACCTCATTTGAGTTAGGCAGTAGAAGTTTCATAGAGGAAGTGACATTGGGAGAAAGGGGAAGAAGGATTTATGTTGCCAGAAAACTAGCTAGCAATTGTTAGCCTCTTTCATTTTTCTTGCTCATCTTTAAGGAGGTTGTGTGAGGGATGATGGGAGCTTTGGGAATTGGTCAGCATTTTATTCTGGGAATTAGTTCCATCTGCTGCTCTGTGTCAGCACATTCCACAGGCTCCCAACAGCTCCATTTTAGCTAAGTGTCAATGAATATTTCCATTCGACAAAATACTCTTTAGAAAGGTTGATTATGTGATCATTTGAATTAGCTAGCATTGAGTACATCCATTGAAAATCCTCTAATAAATACCCATTCCCAATTTCATGCAGCTAGTTTTGCCTGCCATTAACTAAAATGGAGAAGAAAACAACAAACAATGTAGATTAAATGATGAACCCCTCTGGGAGGGATAGGAGGAAAAAAAAAACACAAGAAGCATTTGGACATCTTGAACATTTGTGAAGTTCTGGGACTTTAACAACTATTTCTTTCTCCCTGTAAGTATAACAGGATGATTTTTGGTTAAATGGCAAAGATGGTATGGAAAGTGAATATCAAAGGTTCAAGGCCTGTGAGATGAGGCATGATTGGTAGTAGAGAGAACACTGGATTTAGAATCAGAAGATTTAGAACCCTTGTTCTGCTGCTAAATCTGTATAGCCTTTAGCAAATAATTTCATCTCTCTGGGTCTCAACTTCCTCACCTATAAAAATGATGACCTTAAACTTTATGAATTCTCAGGAAGTTGTCATTTTTCTTTATCCAGCTCTAAATGCAGAAGCATATACGTTCAGATCCAAATTGTTCTGCCCACTATGTTGCCATTCAGAAATTAGCCCCTAGGGGTAGGCTTCTGAATTTGGGTGACTGAGAATCTTACAGGGTGATGGATGAGGCATTTTGTTTCAGAGCCCCATAAATCCAGCCAGCACCAACTTAATGTTGGTAGGTCAAGGAAGGAGTAGGAACTATTATTTGTCAGTATGGTTATGTGAGAAGTAGTTGCTTTTTTAGTTCATGTGGTAGGTAACTGCTGCTAAAGCAGATCTACCACCACACAGAAATTATAGAGGTAAAAACTCTTGGTTTTATTATGGTTAAGCATAGTCAATGTTCAGATGCTTATGGAACATGTAATTTGAAATATCCTACAGCTAATTGGTAATATGGTATAGTCTTAACAGAAAGACTAGTTGTGAATATCTAGATCTGGGAATCATCTGTATAACAATAATATTTGAACCCATTGGAACTGATGAGTTTGTGAAATAGGGCATGAGACAAAGCCTTCAGGGGTCATATACTTAGTGGAAATGGTATGGACAATGAGCCAACAAGTAAGACTGAGAAGAAGCAGAGATAGGAAGAGGACCAGGAAAGAATAGTGTCAAGAAAACTAGAGAAAGAAACATTAGGTCAGGTTTTTTTTTGTGAATGATGATAGATCTATTTAAAGAGAATCTATAGTGTTTCAGGCTTGCTCCAATCAGCACAATGTTATCCACAGCCAGATCCTCGTTCTCTACCAGGAATCTATCCCATCGAATTCTGTATTGGACCTCCTCTATGATAGTGGCAAACACCATCTACCCTCCTTTTTCCTGACTCCTTTTTCCAACCCCTTAGAGTTGAGAATATCACATGACCTTGTATGTCTGACTGACTCAAGAATTGGTGTAGAATAACTGTCACTAAACGATGCTGATGTGTTTGGTAGATGTCCAGTAGGTACATTTTGATCTTTTCTCTGTGCATTCATATCCCCTTTGAGTCAGTCAGTCAATAAATATTTATTAAGCATCTACTATATGTCAGGCACTGTGCTAAATTCTAGGGATACAAATTAAAAAAAAAAGGCAATCCCCCCCTCCATTCTTGCCTTCATGAAGCTTACATTCTAAAAGCGAAAGACAATACACAAAATGAAGCTGAAAAGGGGATGTTGCTAGAGCATATCCTGTGAGAGCATGATCTTTGTGGAGTTAAAACCATACAGAGTAGCTGATGGAGAATGAAGTTTAGCTGGAAAGTTTTGAGCCCTCTATAAAGGAAGGCTTTGGGTGGAGTTTATTCCTCTATCTTCCAGAGAGAGAAGAGGCAGCTGAGGGTATTTAGAAGGTGTTGCTCACCAAAACTGAATGAATTTCCATGATGATGAGATTTATAAGTTACTTAATATTTACTAACATGGTCAGCAATACTTTGTTACAAGGTTCAAATCCAGGAAGAATACGTGAACCTTTAGTTTAAGTACAGTAACTTTAACTTGACTTTAATAAAAAGATCTCCGGGGAAAATTAACAAGACATACTTTTAAATTTAATCTGCATTATAAACATTTTTCCATCTGTTTCTTAAGTCCATACAGTCATTAAAACAATAAGTCCAGCCTGATTTATTGCATATGCTGATTTTTGGGGTGTAAATGCTCACATTGAAAATTAAATAATCAACTCTTGTGAGTGGGTGGGTCAGAGCTGGCTTCCACACACCACTATTTGCAAGCATTATTTAATAGCCCAACATTTAACATGCCACACCACCTTTTTATTTAAAGTAATTTTCTTCCAGTATTATTATTACTCATTCAAAAATATTTATGAATAAGATCTATCCCTCCAATAAAGTGCAAACTCCTTGAGGGAAAGGACTTTCTCACTTGCGTCTTTTTAACCATAGCACCTAATATAGAACCTTACACATTGTAAAGGTGATTGAAATAAATTGATTTTTTTTCCCTTTTGGTGAGGCAATCAGAGTTAAGTGACTTACCCAGGGTCACACAGCTAGTAAGTATCAAGTGTCTGAGGCCAGAATTGATTTTTTTTTGACTGGAAAATACAGGATGTTCTTCAAGAATGGCAGTTGAATTTGGCTCAAATATAGGGTATTGTGAAAGTGAATAAGGCGAGAAAGGTTAAGGAGGTAGATTAGAAACACTGTCCAGAGGTCCTTCAATGCAAGACTGAAGTATTTGGAAAGAAAAATGGACAGCTCAGGTAATACTGAGTTACTACTCATTGGAGACCCTCAAGCAAAGGCTGATCATGACCTGTCAGGGATGCTGTAGAAAGGATTCTTGTGCAGCTATTTATTGGACTCAATGGCCTCTAAGACCCCTTCCAACTCTGAAAATCCCTATCTGGGTATGAATTTATATGGCAGGAAATGGACAAACCATTGAAGAGTTTGTTTTTGAAAGTAGGTCAAATATAACTCCTGCAGTGTGATTTACCCTATTTGCTTAGCAAATTCTCTTTTTACAGACAGTTGTACCACTAAACATCTGCCTCATCTAGACTGAGTTGTCCTGAATGCTGCATAGGTAGAGTTGGAATTCTCTAAGTTTTACTATCCTTATAGGAGAATGTTACCATCCAACATCCCTCCTAAGCTGCAACTACAATTAGGTCGAATTTTTATTTTTCTGTCTTCTTTCAGATGCACCTGGCGCATTATAGCACTAAAGCTTATCATCCCTTTGGCAGTACAAATACTTCAGACAACCTTATTGATCAGCAGATAACCAGGTCGGGCAAGTTCAAAATAGAATTTCAAATACTGGGGGAATTTCAGTTCTCTCAGCAAATGTTTTCATTATGTAGAAAACTAGAAGTAGGCAATAATGTGATCATTTTAATTAACTCTGATGTGGAAAATGTGGCTTATGAGCTATCATAATCATACTGTTGGGAAACAAAGTCTAGCATGGCATGGGTTGTCTATACTGATTAATCAATCAACAAGAATTCATTAAGTACCTATGATGTGCCCTGTATTACATGTTTTCTTATTTTGAGTGAAAATATAACTCCAAATCAAAATATTCCCTTCTCTCCCCCCCCCCCCCAAAAAACCCAACTCCATTAGATAGATGTCAAGGCAAAATGGTTTAGTAGAAATATGACTGTTACAACTGGGAGGAGGCAATTTAGAGATAATTTAGACCACAGGTTCTTAACCTTTTTTTGTATCATAGCCTTTAGCACTCTAGGGAAATCTCTGGACCCCTTTTCAGAACAATGTTTTTAAATTAATATAATAAAATAAATGGGAATACAAAGGAAATCAGTTACATCAAAATGCAGTTATAATGTTTATAGACCTGATTCAGACCACTCTTTTGTTTTTATAGAGTAAGAAACTGAGAATGAGAGATGAAATGGCTTTCTTAATGCTTTATAGCTAGTAACTGGACAGTCTCAGACTACATCCCAGATTTTCTGGCTCCAAGGTCAGTGCTAAACCAGTATGTCCATCCTTAAGAGACATCATCTAATCCAAACTCGTTAGACTCAAAGCTTCTCTTCAGAGTCTTTCTTAAATCATGAAAGCATTAAAGGTTCTTCTTCTACCCCAATGACCCATTGCCCTCATGCTAGGGTTATGGCTGAATAGGAGAGCCTAATTCTATCTTCCCTTTAGCCTACCCATCTCAGGCAATGATCTATGCCGTAACTCTCTCTTGACTTTCTTTTCATTGCTCAAAACTTACTGTCTTGTGTTCCATTTCATCAAAATCTAGATAGGTGATTAATTTGAATCCAATTCTAATGCTTGGTCTGATGGTCCTTGTTCTGCACCCTTGGCAATATTAAGGCTCTCAAAATAGAATAAAATCTAACATGTATGTAATGCTGTCAAGTTTAGTCTCACAACAACTGTGAAATTTGTAGGTAATCTGGGTATTGTTATTTTCATTTTAAAACTGAGGAAACTAAGGTTCATATTTAAATAACTTGACCATGGTGACATATTAATTGTCAAATACAAGATTCTAAAATGTCTTTCTGTCTTCAACGCCAGAACTTTGTCCATTCTACCATATTGCCTCTCATTTGAGGACAGTGATCATTGTCTGCCTAAGTTACCTCTGTTCTCCTCTTGTCTAGGCTGAACATTTCAATTCCTTCAACTGTCTTTTAGAAAATATGGATTCCAGACCCATTATCATACTGGTCATCACTCTCTGAAACACGTGGTACTTGGAACTGTAAATATCAATCTAGATATAATGTGACCAGGGCAAAGGACAATGGAGCAATCACCTCTGTTATTCTGTGCAAGACATTTACATTACAATATTCTCTTTTTGGCAGCCACACAAAGTCCTCCTCTGGTACTTTAGTGACCTGGATTTTTCAAAGGCTCAGCCAATATAAGACAAGCTTTGGTGGGTACATAGAAAGGATTTAAGCATGGAATTAATGATAACAGTCTTAGTTAAGTATGATTACTAAAGGTAATAAATGCATGACACCATCTACTAAACTATGGAAGGGCTGTTATTTGACTTGATGGAAGACGTGTTAACTCTAAGGAAATCATGGATCTTTTGAAGGACTCAATCCCTATTGACCTTGAAGTCAATCTACCATGACTATATTTCTTTCTTAGCCATACACCTGTCCAACCTCACCTGATAGTCCTCTTATAGTTAAAATATCTTTAAAGGCAGGTATCATGATATATTTTTGTGGTGTCCTCCCTGAATGGTAGCATAAGGCCTTGATCATAGTTATTGGTTAATAAGCATTAAATGAATGAATGAATTAAAGTGTGGATCAACACCTCTAGGACATAGAGCTCAAAACTTCTATAGGACTACCAACACAGGTACTATGTCACTTCCTATGGGTTAGGATAAAGCCTATAATGTGTGGAGCTGAGATGAAGCTTGGGTCAAAGATAATGTTCCCTAAATTTCAATGCCACTAAATAGGAGTATCACAGAATAGTAGAGAAAAGATAAATTTCAATCTGCTTCATTACAGAGAATACTCATATAGCCCAATGAATTAATCAACCAACACACATTTATTAAGTGCTTATTATGGGCAAGGTAAAGTTCTAGACCCTGAGGATACAAAGCAGAAATGAAATAATCTCTGCCCTTAAAGAGTTTACAGACTATCAAGGTAGACAATATATATGTGAATAATTTAATCAAAATAAATACAAGTAAGTGGGGAAGGCACAAGTTATTTAAAGGTGTGTAATATGGTCAGACTTGGACTCTAGGAAAATCATTTCGTAGAACCATTCCTCAATAGATAAATGGTCAAAGGCTATGAACAAATACTTCTAAAGGAAAAAAAAAAAAAAGCTATGAACAACCTTGTGAAAAAATGCTCTAAACCACTAATAAATTGAAGAAATACAAATTAAAGCAACTTTGAAGTTCCATTTTATACCCATCAGATTGGCAAAGATGACCAAAGAGGAAAATGAGAAATGTTGGAGGGGCTGTGAGAAAACAGTACATTCACATACTTTTAGTACAGCTGTGGAATGGTGTAGACATTCTGGAAAGTAATTTGGAACTCAAAAAGTGTACTCAACAGTGCATGCCTTCTGACCTAGAGATAGCACTATTAGGCCTACATTTACACAGAGATAAAATAAAGAGGAAAAGTACCTATACAACTATCTCTCTCTCTCTCTCTCTCTCTCTCTCTCTCTCTCTCTCTCTCTCTCTCCATATATATATATATGAATATAGAGACAAATACATACACACATATATATACATCTATCTATAGATGTATATATATGTGTATATTTGTTGCATACACATGTGTGTCTGTATATTTATATGTAACATTGTATGTATAATAGATAATCTCATAAACTAAGGAGGTCATCAGGATAGAAAACATAGAGGGAAAAGAAGAAAATTCAGAAAGACCCTTAGGTATACCTAGGAGTATGCTGGAACCAACTCAATCAGTTCTGGAAAACCAGTTGTTAAATTTTCGGTGTAAATTTTTATATTTCAGAAATTGGCAAATAGTACAAATCAGGATTTGATTTATTGTTTTGTTGATGGTATAGACTTAAGAAAATGATGGCAAAAATGTTAATAATGCACATTAAACTTAAAAGTATGTCACATATATTTTTTTCATGAGAACTGGTTGTTAAACATTTACCAGCACATTGTTGAACATAGCTATGGTTAGTGGGAGGAATATGGCTTCTTATCCAGGAGAAAAAAAGAGTGGTAAGAAGTGTAGAGCCAAGAGAGGCAGTGTCATGAAAACAGATAGGAGAAAATATCCAGGATTAGAGGTTTCTAGATGAGATCACAGATTCAGTGAAATTTTGAAGTGGGTGAAGTGCAAAAAAAAAAAACAAACAAAAAAAAAAACGGAAAGAGGGGCAGCTAGGTGGCACAGTGGATAGAACACCAGGCCTGGAGTCAGGAGGATCTGAGTTCAAGTCCTGCCTCAGATAAGACACTTGACATTTACTAGCTGTGTGACCCTGGGCAAGTCACTTAACTCCGATTGCCTCACAAGAAAAAAAAAGAAAAAAAAAAGAAAAAGTGGGAAGAATAAAGTGAAGGGAATGGATGAAAGAGGAGGAAGAGAAAGTGAAAAGAGAGACAGAATATAAGAGAAAAATTTAGAGTATGTCAACCTAAAAATTGCAGGTGAGGTGAATTAGTCACTGTTTTGAGTATGTAATAGGTCATAGAGTACCTGGTGAATGAGCTTTCAAAGTATTATCATCTAGTAGTGACTTCCTTTTGATATGTTAATAACCAGCCTTCCATTGTTCACATTTCTTCAATTGCTCTAATCTTTAAATAGTCTAAGATCCACTGTGAATGGGATAAGGAGGCCAGTTCTCCAAGATAGAAAATGAGCATACCACTAGAATAAAGGGAGACATTTAGTAATAAGGGAAATTCTTTTATTTAGAAAATAAGTGAATACTTTTTTTTAAAAAAAGTAAGTATTTCAGTCCAGGATTTCATTCATCATCAGTTCTGCATTCTTATTATTCATTCCAGTCAGAGATGCTGATCATCTTTGAAAGCAGAAAATCTTTAATCATGGTCCAACACATTCACAAATAATTTACCATTTCTCCCCATATGTATTTTCTTCATTATGATATCTATAAAAACCTGTCAACAACTCATCCTGTAACTCCTGATCCTTTAATTGGATATTCATATATTTATACATATACCATATCAAAGATAGTTGTAGTCAGTATGTTTGTAGATATTCTAGTTCAGTTTTTAATTTTATAGAATTTTTTTTCCATATGCCCATGTAATCTCCATCTTTTCAATCTTTTGTTTTAGATCTTTAGACCTGTCTGCCTTTTCTAAAGTCATTTCTTCCTTTCACAGGCCCACTACCTCTCTGGATAGTCATTAGTTCTATTTTACTTCCTTTTCAGCCATTGGATTCTCTCCTTTCTCCTTTTATCTCTTGGGTGTTTTCTTTTGCTGTTACCCTTGTCTTTGATTTCATTAATTAGCTTTAGTTTTCATTTATTCCCTTTGGATCTTGCAGGAAAAATCCAAATAATGCAAGTGTTCCTAAATGTTAGTATTATTCATCCCCATAAGGCCACCATTTGTAGTATTTAGAACATCTTATCCAGCTGATGTTACCTTTATATAGTTCTAGAATCCTAGAGTCAAAGTCAGAAGATACCTCAAAGTCTGTTCCATAGTTGAAAGAGTAGCAGATTTGAAGCTAAAAGATGGAATCACATCCTGCTTCTATATGGTTGATTCACATGAGAAAATTGAGGGTCAGAGATATTAAGTATCTAAAGAGGGAGCATAGACTAGGTTCAGTTCAGTTCTAAATATATGATTATATAATCTCTGAAAAGTGAACTTACTGCCTTATGAAATAACCATTCCAGTGCCGAGCAGCTCTAAGTATTATGAAGTACTTGCTTTCATTGAGCTGAAAGCTGACACTATTTAGGTGTCATTCTAATTCTTTTATTCATTCACACAAAACACATTTACCGAATACCTTTTGTGTATAACAGTCCTTGAGAGAAATAGAAAGTTTTAATGAGACATGATCTTATGCCCTAATGTAGTTCATGGTTTATTTCATTCTAATAGCTTCTCTGTCTCTCTCTCCCTCTCTCTCTCTCTCTCCCCCCCATGAGTCTCTCTTTTTCTCTCTCTTCTGTCCCTTCTCTCCTATCTACACTCTCCATTCGTTTTTTCCCCCTTCTACTCTCTGTCACAATTAAAATCATTCTATACCTCAGTTTGAAAAAAGAAACCTCCGATGTCTCCTAGTTGCTGATGGAATTAAATTCAAACTCCTTAGTCTAGCATTCAAGACTCTCTTTTTTGTTTTCAACCTCATCCGTCATGACTTCCTTCTATTCCACATGTGAGGACAATGGGGAAGGCAGCGGAGTGGAGATGTTGAGGCAGGAATAGAGTAGATAAAGCTGTTTTGTTGTGAGACCTGTCCACCATTTTTGATCTCATGCAAACTGACTGTTGCTAGTGTATTTAATTATAAGTAATTATTCAACCCTTGTGAAATTGTATGTCACTACAAGTCACTGAATAGCAGAGGGCAAGGTAGTGGGAACAAGATGCCAAGTGGGATTTTTGAAGTTGGGAAGCTATTCAGCATACAGTCTTGTCCCTGACAGTCTTGTCATGTGTGTTTGAGTTTCTGTGCTCTTCTGGAATTCTTCTTGTCAAGGAAAAGAACATTGTGGGTGGTGCTTTGCGTGTATTTGCTGGGTAAGTCATGTGTGTATTAGGCATATTATCATGTAATTAATCTGTAATTAATAAAACATATACCCCTGATAGAATATTCTAAGACCTTTCCCAGTCCCTTTTGGACTTATCTAAGTTGAAGGTCATTGGGCTATTGGCTTCTAAATGCTAGCCATATTGAATCTTTTTTTGCTTCCTCAGTGTACCCTGTCATTTCCTGTATATAGACCTTTATTCATGCTGTTCTACTGGCTGATGTGCTATGCCACCATCCACCATCTTAACCTTTCAAAATCGTACCCACCTTTCAAGCTCACATATGAATGGTATCTTCATGAAGCCTACCAAAATCTTCTTAACTGTATATGATCTCTCCTTCTTATAAATGCCCATAACTTTTTGTTAATATCTCACAGCACTTGGATTAGTTATTTGTGTACTTTAATTATTTCTCCACTGATACTGTAATCTTGTTGGCAAAGACCCTGTCTCATTTGTCAATCAGTCAATCACCAAATATTTATTAAGTGCTTACTCTATGTCAGGTATTGTGTTACATACTGGGATATAAGTATGAAGAATGAAATCATCTCCACTTCAAGGAACTTACATTCTAATAAGGGAGATAAAAGTAAATATATAAATATATAGAGAGTAAATATAAAGGTACCATGATACTTATCTATAGATAAATTTCTGTCTGTAGTAGATTTCTTTTTTCTTTCTTTCTTTTTACCTCTTTCTTTCTTTTTTCCTCTCTTTTTTTCTGTTGTTTTCTTTTCTTTTCTCTTTCTTTCTTTCTTTCTTTCTTTCTTTCTTTCTTTCTTTCTTTCTTTCTTTCTTTCTTTCTTTCTTTCTTCCTATCATATGCATAAAGATGGTATTTAAAACCCATGGAAGCTAATGAGGTTATAAGGAGATGGAGTGTAGAGAGAGAAGAGATGAAGACCTAGTATGAAACCTTGGGAACAACTTATAGTTAAGTGGTAAGATATGGATAGTGAAGGAACAAAGAAAATTGAGAGAGCAGTCAGACTTTTAGAAAGCTGATCAGGAGAGAATAGAATCACAAAATCCTAGAGATGAAGGAAAGAGTACCTAGGAGGGGAGAAGGGTGAACACTGTCAAATTTGGCAGGTAAGGTCGAAAAGGATTTGGCAATTAAGAGAACATTGGTGACTTTCAAGAGAATATTTCAATTAAGTAATGAAGTCTTTTGGCATTCATCTCTTCTCTCTTTACACTCTGTCTCCTTATAACTTTATTAGCTCCCATGGATTTAAATATCATCTCTATGAAAGAGAGAGAGAGAGAGAGAGAGAGAGAGAGAGAGAGAGATATGAGGAAATTAAGGGAAGTTGTGACTTGCCTAAGGTTACATATGTAATAAGAGTAACATCCCTTGGGACATAGTACCTCTTGAAGCATCTATTGTGGACATCTATCTCTGTTGCTTTATATTTTTATGTGTCCTTTAATATGCAAATTCCAACTCTCAGCATTGCATTGTCAACAACTCCATAGTTATCAGATGCATCAGAGCATCTGAGTTTGAATCTTGCCCCTGCGACATACTACCTGTGTTAAATCTGGGAAATTCATTTCAGCTTCCTTCACCTCAGTTTTCTGACCTGTAAAATGATGGACTTGAACTTGATGATTTCTAAGTTCCCTTGCAGATCTCAATCTATCATCCTATCACCACCAGCTAGACTGGTAGTGCAGGGATCCTGTCTTTGCTCTCTTTGTGTTCTTAGAGACTAGCAGCATCCTTGAAACAGGACTATTGATGGTAGTTATTATGATGCTACGTGCAAATGGTGTTCCAGATGATCTTGTCATCAGGATGCATGATTTATGATACTTGTCTGGTGTTGGACATAGATTCATTCCCTTAGCCTCAATGCTTAGACCAGTTATAGATGAAACACTTGAGTTCATCTCCATGCTCTTATCCCTGAGTCATCTGTGGTCCTTCTCCTGACCCACAGGAATCAATCGGGGTTGGACAACCACTTGTTGGTTATATTATAATGGAGATTCTTTTGTGTGTGGCTTAGATTAAATGGTTACTATAGTCTGATTGCAAGCGGGTCCTATTTCCAATCTTTTGCAGTTCTTCACATGAGTCTCCTGCCTTGGCTAATCTCAGGGAAGTCTTCATTCATAATATGGTTGTAATATCATAGATTCAGAGGTAGAAGGGACCTCAGAGGTCAGCCAGTCTAGTCCCTTCATTTTAGAGATGAGAAACAGAGACCAAAAGAACTTTAGAGACTTGCCCAGGGTCAAACTGCTAGTAAGCGTCTCAGGTAGGATTTGAACCCAGGTCACTGCCTACCACACTATGCTGCCTTTAATCATCCCAATAGAATGAGTATTCCTTGAAGAGGTGGACCATATTTTTGCTTTTTCTTTCTTTCCCCAGCACTCAGCACAGACCTTGGCACATAGTGCTTAACAAAAGCATGTTGATTGACTAGTTGTTGTTCAGTTGTTTTTTAGTCAGGTGTTTGTGACTCCATTTGGGGTTCTCTTGGCAAGGAAACTGGAGTGGTTTGCCATTTCCTTCTCCAGTTCATTTTACAGATGAGAAAACTGAGGCAAACAGAGTAAAGTGACTTACCCAGGGTCACACAGCTAATAAGTGACTGAAGATGAGTCTTTCTGATTCTAATGCTGGCACTCTATTCACTGTGCCACCTAGGTGCCCCTGCTCAACTAGAACAATATCGATAGGATAGGATAAATGACTCCCTATTATATTTATCTGGTTAATTTCTGAGCTGAAGGGGTACCTTAGTGTTTATTTGCTCCATCCCTCTCATATTTCTGATAAAGAACTGAGGTCAAGAGATATAAAGAGACTTACCCAGGGACACCCAGCTCCTAAGTTCATCAGGCAGGATTTGAATCCATTTTCCTGACTTTAAGTATTACCCTCTATCCACTACACCTTGCTGCTTCTAATTGTCTAGGGTGAGACTGATGAGTAATGTAGGGAGTCATCACCTGTCTTTCCAACCAAAATTCACATCATGTCTGAGCTGGGAGGCAACTTAGGGGCTGTTAGGCTCAGCTCCTTCATTTTTCAGTTGAAGGAACTGAGGCCTAGAATTAAGGGATTATCTCAACCCATTCCTCCATACCTTTACTTTGTCCTGTTTTCCACTCTCATGTCAAGACAGGAGCTCTCTAGTCTCTGTCTCTTTTGCTGCGTGCCTTTCACTCATCTCATTACTCCCTCCCCATTTTATACTGTATTCTGTTCAATATTGCTTCCTTTCATTCATTTCCAGAAGTCTTCATTTTTCTCTTTAATGCAGTATTCTTGCCCTAATGCATTTCCTCCTGAGAAATGCACTTGTTCATATTACCCCGAATAGGAACCGTGGAATTGGATTACACAGTAAGAGCACATTCAGATCTTCAATTATTAATAGCAAGCGTCCAGGCAATTAACAAGCCAAGGTACATTTGCTGAGAAGTGGATGATGGTAATATTTTTATTCAATGATCTGAACAACAATTTCTACATTTCATCTAAATGTCCACAAGTGGAGAATATTACTTTCCCAGTGGCATATCATCTTGATCCATCTTTACATTCATCGACGCTTGGCAAGTTATTTCGAGATCCAGGAGCTCTTTGATGGTATTTTATTGGATTTCACTCACTCATATTCCAGGCAGTGTTAATAGCATTGTACATGAGAAAGCTCAATAAGAGAACAATACTGGTGAGATGAGTTAGCAAACATTTGAGCTCCCCACCAATGTGGGTGACTGAAGTTTGTGCTGCAAATGCATTGTGCCTTTTTGGAGTGCATTGATTTTTATTTCTGACAACCCAGAAAAATCAGTGAGTTATTTTTTAATCTCTTTCCATGGTAGATCCAAAACTAAACTGCCTATTTTCTGTCTTTGCCACCTCATAATCAATGAAAACAAATGAAATGAAATTTTATGGTGGGTCCAGAATGACCTTGTTGCTGTTAGGTACCCATAGGTAGAACTGTAACTAGGGTAAGGCAATCAGGGGTTTGCCTCTGGGCAGTAAAATTTAGAACACAATAACAACAGTTGTATTGCTCAAATAGGCAGAAACAACAACCAGTTAAAATAAGAAGCTAATAAATAACAGACTTCTTCCCAAATACCCTAGCGGACATGCTAGGTGCCCCCTGACCATCTATCTCCACATTGTGATTTTCAGTGGCCTCCTCATATTTTGGGATCTCTACCATCCTACCACAGGGGAGTGTCCTAGTGTGTCTCGCCCTTTACCCTTATGACTTTGTGTTCTGTGTTTTAAAGTTACTCTTCTGCATACAACCATTCTTAAAAATTCAATTCAATACAATATATACTTGTTAATCAATGAACTTGCATTTATGAGGTGCCCATTAAATGTCAGGCACTATGCTAATTCTGGGGATACAAACACAAAAGTGAAAGTCCCTCACTCAGGGAACTTAAGTTCTAACAAGGGAGACAATATGTACAAATAAAGGTAAATATAAGATAATTATGGGGTGGTAGGCACTAGCAGCTGTGGGGACCAGAAAAAATTGTCATGCAGAAGATGGTGACTGAGCTGACTCTTAATTATTAATAAGTGTTATTAATAAGTGTTATTAAGCACCTCCTCTATGAAAAACTTTGTGCTGGGCCCCAGGAGAAAGATAAGAATAAATTTACAGTCTAGGAGGGGGGGATATAATAGGTATGCAAATAACTATGCTACAATGTAGCCCAGTCACATTAATAATAATAATTTACATTTCTGTGGTGCTTTAAAGATTGCAAAATGACATCTTCACAAAGACCTTATGAGTGTAGGCATTATCCCATTTCACAGGTGCTCAAACTGAGACTCTGATTGAGTGACTTTTGTCACTTAAGCCATTCTCTTAAGCCATTACCACTATTCCATTGCCCATTCTGCTATGACAGCAGTAGCTCTTTTGCACCCACAAAACTATTTGCTGCTTGCCTAGCTGCTGAAAACAGAAAGTGTCCTGTGTGGGGCAATTATTAAATCCCCAAGCACTGCTTTCAGAAGGCCATCAGACTTAAGCTTGGCTATTCAAAACACAGGGCAATAATGACTCATATTTCTGTTGTGCTTTAAAGTTTCCAAAGCACTTTCTTCACAACAGTCCATAAGACAGAAATGAAAGTATCTGTGTCACTATTTTAGAAATGAAGAAACTGGCAAATGCCTTGCACAGGGTCACTCAGCTGGTAAATATCTGAGGTAGGATTGGAGCCTGTCTCCTAGTTCTAAGACCCGTACCTTTACCACTCAGCCCACAATAACTTGTTAAATGTCTTAGGGACACCAATTATGGTCAAAGACTCAGATTTAGAGCTGGAAGGGACCAAATACGGCAGGATGATTGGCATCCAGATCCTCCAGGAGCACCACTGATTTCAAATCAAAAATTGGCAACATTAAGTTTCCCATTTTCCTGAGCACCAAATAATCCCCCTGTAGTGAGGTTACTTAAACAAAGGAAAATTTACTACTTACTTAATTGTGACCATCCTTTATAATTTCTCCTAATCTATGGTATCTGGAAGTATGTCTAATGCTTGTGTTTTTCAGCATGTAATGTGAGGAGATATCACTTTGAACTTTATTGAGAACATCTACAAGAATCTGATGGTTGCCTTGAGTATCCTATGCTCCCACCATTGGCAGGTAGCCTTGTGGCAATACTTTTAAGGATTTGTAACTTTTTCACCATGGGCACCCCTTTTAGTCCACTATCATGATAATTGCTATATGACTCAAAAAATGGTCCCAATGATTTGCTGTAGACCCAAATTCCTCTCTGTGTGGCTAACTTGATGCTGAACTTCTCAGAAATTTCCTTGGTCCTCAGATCCTATCACCTTCCAGTGCATGTACACTATACCTTTCTGGGTACAATCATGATTGTACACTAAACCCTCTGTTTGGTCAAGATTTTGCTCAGGGTTTTTGAGGTAGGCCTGGAACAAGCATTAAATTATAGATAAACTTAAAAGTAACTTTACAAATATAAGCCATAATTGTGATCATTATAAACGTATTGATGTGAAAGGAAAGTAGAGTAACATGGTAGAGAGCTGACCTCAGAGTCAGGAACACCCGGCTTTAAGTCCCATCTCTGACACATACTAACTGTGGGATGCTGGGGAACTGACTCAACCTCTTGATGCTCTGGGCAAATTTAATGCCACGACTTGATGAAAAGGTGTCTACCTGCATGGGTAGAGGGAGTTTCATATATCAATGATGTCATAGGTTAGGGTCTAATCTATGATATAAAAAGTAAAAAGGGGTGGTCCAGATAAAGTACTCCCTAAGAAATCTGAGGGAAGAAGAGATTATTTTCAGCTGGGGAATAAGGCTTCCTGGAGGACAGAAAACTTTAGACTTGGGAAAAGTCTCAGAAGAAATAGATAGATAGATATATAGATAGATAGTTAGATAGATAGATAAAGGATGGATGGACTGATAGATATAGATATGAATATAGCGATCTATATTACATACACACACATACACGTATATATATTTGAATATGTTATACATATGTGTGAATTTATGAGTGTGTGTGTATGTGTGTGTGTATGGGACAGCTATTGACATAGTGGATAGAATGTTACACTTGAAATCAGGAAGATCTGAGTACAAATCCTGCCTCAGACACTTATTAGCTATGTGATCCTAGGCAAGTCACAACCTATTTAACCTCTTTCAGCCTCAGTTTCTTCAGTCTGTAAAACTGGAAAAATATAGCACCTAACTTACAGGGTTGTTGCATCAAATAAGATAAAATATGTAAAGTGTTCTGAAAAGCTTAAAGCAAAATATAAATGCTAATTATTATTGTTATGTAGCATATGTTCACAATGATTTACCTGCAATAAGCACTTAAGAAATGCTTTTTCATTCATAATTGCTAAAATGTATACAATGCATTAAGGTTTACAAAGTGCAATATAAATACTAGCTATTTAATATATTGTGTATACACATATAACAACATTTAACACTTATACAACACATTAAGGTTTGCAAGGTGTTTTATACAAAGAGACTGAGGATAAAGGAATTGAAGTGGTTTGCCCTGGGTCACAGAAAAGTGTCTAAAGTATGAACTGAAGTCATATCTTCCTGATTCCTAAGCTCAGCACTCTATTCACTATGTTGTGCTGCTTCCTATAATACTGTAATATACATATTTACATCTAAATATGCACTTTAAAATTAATTTTGTGACATGGGAGACCCTGGCACTGGAATGCCAACCATGGCGTGCCCACATCAAAGAGGACACTGTGCTCTATGAGTGAAGCAGGATTGTAGTAGCTCAAAGGAACTGTGAGATGTGGAAATTTAGAGACATCTCCACTCCAAATGTTCATATGGACTATTTGTGTTCAATCTGTGGTACAGTCTTCTGAATTAATATTGTTCTGATCAGCCACAGTTAGACACACTACACCTTGACTCCAACATGGAGATGTCATTTTGGTCCCCTTTGAGCACAAAGGAGAACAACCCCACCAATGTACATATATGCACATACTACAGATTCACATAGATAACACCATCATTTATCTATTTCTGTGTGTGTATACATGTACATATGTATTCCAGATAAGCAGATACACATGGAGTAGTGTATGGGGTATTCAGGGAAGAATCGTACCTCCAGTGTGAGGGCATGCTGAGCTCTTTTCAGGGCTGCTCATCCACATTTGGTGTCCACCTTCACCTAACTCTTACCTGTGGTTCCAATAAACTGTAGCATGCACAGCAGCCACATCCTGGTAAAACCATATTGCTCGATGGGCTAAATCAGGTTGAGGTACCTGACAAGCCTCAAACCCATTGACAAGTTAGAATGATATCTACCCCAAGCATATGAAGACTTCCACCGGCAGAATCGGTAGATGAGAACAATTTGCTCCAAGGGCCACAAGGACAGCTGACACAGGCACTATGGAGTGCTTAGAACTTGGTCAGACAAGGTCATCCACTGCATCCCAGGCCACTGCCAGTCATTTTGACTTTTGTTTTGCCACTGGACTTCAATGACGCTGGAAGAGAGAGTGAGGCTGATGATTTTGTGTAACTCTGCCTCACTTAAATCCGACTCATGTGCAAGTCAAGACATCACCCTGTGATGTCATTGGTCCTCCTCGAAAACAAAGGGATGAACAACTACACATGTACACATGTGTATGATCACATCTGTACTTGTATTCCCTATACAAACCTTCAAATTGTGTCTCTTTTTTGAATGTAAGTTCCTTGAGAATAGGAATTGACTCCTTACTTGAATGTGCATTCCTAACACAGAGCCTGGTACATAGCATGCATTTAATAAATGACTATTGACTGATCTGTTGCGATAATTTGTGGCTGGCTGCCTTGCTCTGTGTAGCCATTGCTCCAAGCTAACTATATCTTATAGGATCAAGATTATAGACTGAGAGTTGGAAGGGATCTCTGAAGCCATCTAGTTAACCATTTCATTTTATTAAAGAAGAAACTGATGTTAATGGACATTGTAACTTGTTCAAGGTCACAGAGGTGATAAATATCAGCAAAGGAGATTAGAACCCAGACCTCTGACTCCAAAGACATTCTTCATTATACCATATGTGAAATTGGGTAAATCATTTCAACTATTTGGTTTTCTTTTTCTCCAAAGTATTATAGAACATACAGCATTTTGAAACTGGGATGCCAGCAGTCATGAGTTCAACCTGTACATAAAATGAATCGTCCCTCATAGCACAACTGGCAAGTAGTTATCCAATCTCTCGTTGAAGACTTTCAATGACGGGGAATCCATCACCTTTTGAGGCAGTTCATTCCACTTTTAGACCGTGCTACTTGTTAGTAAATATTGCTTTTCATCAAGCCTCAATTTACCTCTTGGACACTGCTCCTGGCTGGGCTCTTTGGGATGAAATTAACAAGTCTAATCTCTTCTCTGCATGATAGCCCTTCAAATATTCCAGTTACTATAAAATGGGAGAGAGGGACATTAATCTAGATTTTCATTAAGGTACCTTTCAGCTCCCTTATTTTATGAATTCATGTGAGGGTATCTGACAGAATAGAGAGAGGGAGTTTGTCCAACAGAGGAGAGAGAGTGGCCCAGGTTGCACAGTTAATAGAGTGCTGGATTTGGAGTCAGGAAGACCTGAGTTCAGATCCTGATTCAGTCACTTACTAGGTTTGTGAGCCTGGGTTAGTCATATGATCTCTCCCAGCCTCATTTTTCTTATGTGTTAAATGAGGATGATAATAACACCTGCCTCAGAAGATTGTTGTGAGGATCAAACAAAATTCACACACACACACACTAACACACCTTAAAGTACTATGTAAATGCCACTATGATGATGATGATGGTGATGAGGGTCCCACCTGAGCTTAGACAAGTTACTGAAATTCTCCATTCTGAAGTTTTTTTCATCTGGTCAATGGAGATAATAATGCCTGTCCTACTTGCTTCCCTGGGCGTGTTATGAAGCTCAAATGGGATAATAGAAATCTGAAAGCCCTTTGAAAAAGTTTTCAAATCATATAGGATGCAACATTCTTCTATGACTGCTAGCAGGGGTGACCTAGTTCTATTAGCTACAGTGGTTAAGCCTCAGGAAAGAAGAGTTCTTTGAGACTGTACCACATCTGCATTGTTAGAAAAAGATTACGGTATAGAAATATACTAGTAAAAGATACCTCACATTCAATCAGGCCAGAAGCACCTTAGCCTTCAGGGATTATATCAAAACCTTTTTTTCAGGACACAGAAAACCATGTTTTCCCTCTCTCATCTCCAAAGCATCTCTGAAAAGGCACTGGTTTCCAGGCATTTAGGTTTATTCATTCTTGCCTTATCACTGCAGCTGCCTACATTGAGATCAGAGCTGGAGAGAAAAAGCAAATTTCTATTTAAGGAGACAATATTTGGTCTAATGGAAAACATGGTGGACCACATGATCAGAAGAAAAAGTGATGGATTGGGAGTCAGAGGACCTCAGATCAAGACTGGACTCTTACTGTGTTACCCTGGGCAAGGGATTTGACCTTTTTGTGACTCCATTTCTTTCCATATATGTAGAAGAAGGGAATTGGACTAGATATCCTCTAAACTTCAGCTACTAATTAAATGTGTGACCTTGGATAATGTTTTTCACCTTTCTCAGTTTTCTCATCTTTAAAATGGCAATAGAGGTGGTAGTTTCAGGGATCTCTGCAGTTCCCAAGAGCAATAACGTGTGCTTATTCTATTTCTCTGAGTCTCAGAGAATACTCAGAAAGAACATTATTCTGAAAGTAGCTCAAATCATTAGGGTAGGGCCAACGAGGAGCCAGTGTGGGATCATAGTTTTTCTTAGAGACTTCTGAATCTTGATTGCCTCTGCGTATGGTTCTAGATTCCTTGAAACAAGGTGTAGTGGGGAAAAGTTCTAGATTTGGAATGAGAGTACCTGAGTTCAAATCCCAACTCTGTTACTTACTTACTACTTACTACCCATGTAACCTTGGGAAAACTACCTAACTTATCTGGCCTCAGTTTGCTCATCTGTGAAGTGAGTGGGTTGAAAAGGATGACCTCTCAAGTCCTTTCCAATTCTAGATCTCTATGATACCTTTTGTTTGTCCAGAGCTATAACTAGGAATTTCTGTGCCCCTGAAAATTGGGCTTGAGGAATGTGGTAGTGATGGTTCAAAGGATTAGTCAACTGCCAGTACAGTTGGACTGTGAGAGTCTCTCCCCTAGAGAGCTGATCTCAAATCCCAAGTCAAACATTGGGATAAGTGGACCCTTAGAGAGAGATCAGACAGAGATAAGACCTTATTATCTATAATACAGTGATCTCATTTAATCCCTAAAACAGCACTCTCCGTCAGGTAGGTATTACAGGTATTATCACCTCCTTTTCACAGTTGAGGAAAATGATTGTATTATTTTATTTTTTTTAATTTGGCTAGGCAATGGGATTAAATGACTTGCCCAGAGTCACACAGCTAGTAAGTGTTATGTGTCTGAGGCTGGATTTGAACTCAGGTCTTCTGGACTCCAGGGCTGGGGCTCTATCCACTGTGCCACCTAGCTCCTCCTAGTTGAGGAAAATGAGCCCTAGAAAAGGGAAAAGGACTTGCCAATAGTCACAGAGCTAGTATCAGAGATGGGATTTGAAATCTTATCTTTCCTGACTTTTTCAGTCAATAATAGTGGTAGATGAGGTCAGGAAGACCTGAGTTCAAATCCTTACTAGCTGTGTGCCTCTGAAAAGGTCATGATCTCTCTCAGCCTCAGTTTCCTAATCTGTAAAATGAGAATAACAATAGCACCTATCTCTCGGTGTTTGTGAGGATCAAATGAGATTATAGATAGAGATATAAAGATAGTGCTTTGCAAACCTTAAATGTTAGAAATTATATTAATTATAACAATTACCATAATTACCTTTGCTTCATTTAAAAAATATTTTGCTTCAAGTTGCCCTTTATAGATGGTCTTGTATGGATGAAGTTCATTTCTGAGCTTAGTTTTCATTGGAAGAATCAAACATAAATTGATTCTCCTTTTCCTGCTAACTATGTTTGCTTTGAAGTTGTTCATAGCAATGCCTTGAGGATTTTTATATACATTTAACTGCAGTCACTGATATGGGCTGAGGGTTTTAGAAGTTATCACCTAACTCTGCTATGTATTTGCAGTCCCTTTCCTTGACATCACATTTATTGCTGATAATGTTATGAGTGTTCTCCTCAAAATTTCCCAGAAGCCTTTTTTTCCAATCTTTTATCCCTAACACACTTCTTTATTTATTCTCCCACATTATACTGAGTTCCTTGAGAATAGTAATTTTTTTTAGTTTTTTTTTCCCCTTCTATCTCTAGCACTTAGCACAGTGCCTGGCACCTAGTGGGTGCTTAATAAATGCTTGTTGATTTGACTTGTTGACTTTGTCTATCTACCATGTGCTTACTAATACTGCATAAGCTCGTAAGGGTCAGAATTATGCCATTTTTTCATCTTTGAAGCTATCTTCTGTCTAGGTCAGTACACTTCATATATAAGTACTAAATCACAAAATAATAATACCTGAAATTTTGAAGAGTCTTCAGAGACTAGCCAATCAATTAATCAATCTATAAACATCTATTAAGTGCCTTCTTTGTTACAGGCACTTTGCTAAACACTGGGGATACAAAAAGAGGCAAAAGAAAGTCAGTTCCTGCCCTTCAGGAGCTTTCAATTTAATGGGGGAGACTATATACATATAGCACACATATATATGTGTATATGTATATACACACATACATACATGCATACATATATAGCAACTATATATAGTAACTCTTCTCTATGTATATACACACAAATGTTTATGTATATGTGTATATAGACACATTTTATATATATGTATATATGTATGTATGTATGTGTGTGTGTATGTCTGTGTGTATTCAACTGAGGGAATTAAGTTGTTGAGTATTAAATATAGAGTCAATCAGCATGGTGATGAGATTTTAGGTGATTAGCTTATCCTAGAAGAGGTATGGTATTCTTTGGAGTCAAAATCAAGAAGAGTTGCTGATGGAATATGGAGAATTATCTGGAAAGTTCTGAAATTATAGTGCATACCTATGGGTATAGATAGTGATATATTTATATCTAATTATCTATATGTAATCTTTATATTCTAGATTTTTGTTACAAATTTAGTATACCTCTGTATGCGTGTGTATAAAATCACATATATGCACATATATTTCCCCTATTATAATGCAAAGCAGTTATGTCTAAGTCATACAAATAATGAAATGTATCTTTATCAAAGAGGTAGTACACAAGGAAGTCATTTTAACAATACTTACCAGGAAATCTACTCATCTATTTTTAGTCATTACTGGTAAAATATTTCTGTAAGTAGGAAGAGCTAAGAGAGTTGCTTTCCTTGTGCTTTTGATTTATACTGTCTTACCAGAAGCCAATGGAAGATTTCTTTAAGAAAACAAGCCAAAGAAGCAGAGGGAATTTCAGGGGATTTGGGGGTGGAGGTAGGGAGGAGTCTGGGGTCTGAGTGCTCTTGGATCACTTATCAAAGGTGGGAAGAAGGAAAAAAAAGAATTTTTAAAAAATGTATATGCCTATATGTGAGTATAGTAATTTCAGAACTTACAGAACTTTCACGTAACTCTCCATTTTGCATCAGCAGCTCAGCTTGGTTTTGACTCTATGGAACATCATGCCCCCTCACAAAGTACCACCCCCCCCCGGAATCCTTCTCTTCCCTCCTCTCCACTTTTCAGCTTCCTTTTGTATATTGTCTGCCCTTAATAAATTGTAAGCTTTTTGAGGGAAGGGCCCATCTTTCTTTTTCTTATTTATATACCTAGTACCTAGGACAGTACCTGACACATAGTAAGAATTAAGTAAGTATTTATTGAATAGAATTAATAATGGTTTACACATATATGTACATGCAAATACATATATACAAACATATGTACAAATATGTAGACACACATCACATCATACTTCTGACTTCATCAAAGTAGAAAACTCCCAATGAAAGTTCTTTTTGCCATTTCTAAGGAGCAACTACTTTGTAACTTAAGAGTCTTAGGGTATTGGTTGGGTCAATGAGAGGTTAAATAGACTACTGGTTCACATAGGTAGTGTGTGTTTGAGACAGGGCTTGAGCCCAGCCAGATCTTCCTGACTCTGAGTCCAGTTGTACAGTATATTACATTACATGGTGCTGTCTCTTATAACACAAGTATATGGTTTATCAGATATCCCTATTGGGGTTCTCACTGAAGAGATTAGACCTCTGATTTTTTGAACTAAGGAGGCTGTTCCTCAAGTGACTGACTTAGAAAGGGGAAGGCAATTGATCACTTGATTATATTAGAGAATAGGAAGAAAGTAGTTGCCAACCACTTCTTCCTCAATTAAATGTCTTAAACAATTAAGAGAGAATATTGATAAAAGTGAGAAAATAAAACATTGATGAAAGAGAAGAAAGTTCCTAGAAAAAGGGCTTTTCTCTGCTGCTTCCAAGATAGATCAGGAGCAATCAACAATGAAGTAGATCAGCAGACAAGTATAGGGGCTAGAAAAAGGTTAACCAGCACAACAACATACCTGATAAGTGTGGCCATCTAGTCTTTGCTGAAAGATTTCTAGTGAAGGGGAACCCACTCTGTCTAATTCCACATTGGGATAGATTTATTACTGAGATGTCTGGATAATCCATTGTTACTGGGAAGTTATTTATTACATCAAAACTTGATTTTATTCTTTCCAACATCTTCATGTTGCTCATGGTTTTATCATCTCAAAGTAAGCAAAGCAAGCTTAATCTTTCTTCCATGTGACACTCTTTCAAATATGCCAAGACAAATATCAGACCCCTTCTACCCAAGGCTTATGCAAGGTAAATATCCTCATTTCCCTCTATTTATCCTCCCATGGTATGGATTTGTGACTTCACCTTCCTAGTTGTTTTCATCTGGACACTCTCCAACTTATTAATGCCCTTTCTAAAATTTGGAGTCTAGAACTTAATACAACATTCCTGCTGCCATCAAACCAAAGCACAGTACCCCTGGATTGTCATTTCCTTAGTCCTAGAGACTGTGCCTCTCTTAATCTAGCCTAAGATTTCATTAGCTTTCTTTGACAGAACTGTCTCACATTGAACTTGAAGTGGGTTGAATTAAATTCATTGAGTGAATTAATCTCCTTAGCTTTCAATCTGAAAAAAAAATCCAAGGAAATGTGGTAGAGTGAATAAAGTGTCAACCTTGGATTCAGGAAGACCTGGGTTCAAGTCCTGCCTTTTGACATACTGGCTGAATGAGTACGGGAAAATCATATCTTTTTAGTGCCCAGGCAACTCTCTAACACTATGTGTTAGTGAATGGCTTCTGATAGGCATCAGAAATAAGGATTTCCCACCAAAGAGCTCCCCTCACTGAGCAAACCTTACGTCCAAATGCCTCCCCATTCCATTTTTTTAAAATAATCCCAGGAATAATTGTGAATACTGGGATCCAGGAAAATAGGCTTGGCATCCCAGGTCTTAGAGTTTGAATATCAACAATCCTACAGATTTAAGGGTTTTCTGTGTCCATCTTGGCCCTAACAGAACCCTAAGACTACCTTTAAGAAATTATTATTGCCTGCTGAGAAAGACTTAGAAAACTTCTAAGAAAAATTAAACTTTCTTTTTTTTGCCTCAGCACTTCCAGACCACTCTAAATATGTTTCGTTTTTTAAAGACAAAGACTGATGACTCCCATCCTCCAGGGTGTCTGGAGTTTCCAAAAGCACTGTTAATGGTCAAGATTTAACAGAAATCCTCCAGGAGTACACTATGTCCCTTTGGAACACAGCACAGCTGCTGTCCCTGATGTTGGCTTACATCTCAATTTCCTACCCTCTTTGCTTCTCCAGCTTTGACCTTGAACTTGTCGGGAAGAACAACTCCTCATTACCATCTTTGTTACCACCATCAGTCTTCTATGTTCAGCGTGACAACTCCATTAAGAACACACTGCCTTTATTATATCCAGTCATTTGCCTCTTGACTCATAGACCTGCACTACCTACCAACTAATGGTCAAGTACTTATCCATTGCCTAGCTCTAATCAACTTCCTTGATCAACCTTACAGTATCATTCCTGAGCATTCATTGCATATATTTTTTAAAGTAGTTAAAAGGATAACACTAGAATATAAAGAGATATACAATAGCACCAAGTGGAATCTATAGTTTATACAACCAATGGTATTGCTGGATTCATCTGCTTTCCTTTTTCTCTTTTCTCCTCTTTAATGAGCCCTCATGGACATATGTACTTATTCTAATAATGCAGAATACAAACCAGTTATACCTGGCCATCTTTTGTTACTCTCCCTCATGTCCACTAGCAAATTCAACACTTGAGGGGATGGGGGTGTGCCTTCCTAATACTCTGCTGACATCGAAGGGATACAAATGGAGTGTCTGTCTGCTGGCTGTCTCTCACCCTTGCCACCTGAGCAGCCTGTTATTAACAGTCATATATTTCTTCAATGACACCTTTCATATTTCTTTTCCTTCATTATTCCCTTTTTATAAAGTATTGCCACAACCGAAGCATACTTTTCTTGATTTCTTTTTGCTTTTTTTCAATACGGAAATATGTTTTGCATAATTTCTCATGTATAATTAATTGATGTATTTTTGCTTGCCTTCTCAGTGGTTGATGGAGAGAGATGTAAGAGGAGGCAGAGGTAGAGAATTTGAAACTCAATTTTTTAAATGTTAAAAATATATAAACAAAAGAAAAAATATTGTCACCCACTTACACTCACCACTTGCCTCTCCACTGGGAGAGGATCTGCCTTTTGGGTGATCTCAACTTCTATTCATTGGGTACTATCACATTCCATGACTTTCAACCACAAAACACCACAAGAAGAACATAAATGTTAAAAAAAATTACATTATTTCAACAAATATTTACTTAGCTACTGCTATCTTCTATGCCAGATGCTGGATGAGATACAAAGATACATAGTACGTTAACTCTATCCTTAAGGAGCTTACAATCTAAATTCATAGTATGTTAATAGAATATTTCTTAGAGATCATCTAATCCAGCACCCTCATTATGTAAATAAGAAGATATAACTGACACTCAAAAACATGATACAAATTAAAATGACAGAAGTGTTTGTGTGAGGTACTAATAAAATGATACAGTCAACCCAGACTCCAGAGTCTAATATTTCACTACTTAGAAAAGTAGAATCATTCACTGACCTTCTCCTAGTCCATATATATTTATTCTCAAGACTGGGAAATGTCACCCTTTTATTTCCTTGCTTCTTCTCCAAAAGCTATTGAACATCGCAGGGAGAATTTCACAAAATGCAACTGATTCTGTCCACTGCAAATTTACTATGCATAACCTCAGGTGGGTCTTCATTGTTGCTTGACAATCCTTCTACTCTTTCCAACTATATTGATTCCTTATCCTAATCTTCACAGTAACTATACCAAACTTTTTCTATTTTCAAGCCCTTATCTACAATCTCATCCACCAAACAACAGCAGATGACTGAACCTCTCATTCATCAAGGAAAGTGAGACCCTTTGGGGAACCTCACTCAACTTTTTTCCTTTATTATTTTTCTTTTTCTTTCTTTTTTTTTTTAAGGCAATCTGGGTTAAGTGACTTGCCCAGGGTCACACAGCTAGTAAGTGTTAAGTGTTTGGTCTGAGGCCGGATTTGAACTCAGTTCTTCCTGACTTCAGGGCCAGTGCTCTATCCACTGCTCCACCTAGCTGCCCTTTATTATTTTTCTAACATGACTGAAATGACTGAACAAAAATACTGAAAAACAAAACAAAACAAATCCCAGCATCATACTAATTTTCTTCTTCTCTATAGTAAAAGAGGAAGAATTAGTCAATAAGCATTTATTAAGTGCCTATTATTTTCTAGGTATTGTGTGAAATGCTAGAGATACAAAGAAAGGCAAAAGATAGTCCCTGCTCTCAAAAAGCTACATCTAATGGAGAAGTCTACATGAAATCAATGACGTACAATGAGATATAAACAGGATAAATTGGATGTAATTAATAGAGGAAATGCACTACCATTAAGGTGGGTAGAAAAAGGTTTTCCAGAGAAGATGGGATTTTATCTGTGACTTGAAGGAAGTCAGGGAAGATGTGTCTCTACTCTTCTTCAAGGTCAATCCTTCCATTTCCCCTTTTAAATTTCAATTACTTGTTTAAGTATTTCAAGGTTAAATTATTTCAGTTATATGCCATAATTTATTATTATTATTACTATTACTATTATTATTACTGTTGTTGTTTGTCATTTCTTATTCTTTCATTTCTCCTTTCCTTCATTCATTCACTTCTCCTTTTTTGTCTTTATTATCTTCTTGTTCTTGATTGTCTTCTTATTAATTCTGATTTTAGCAATTGGCTAATTGTTCACAGATAGCTGACTCAGGAATAGATCCCATGTCAATAATTAGCCTTTTTCTGTCAATTAAAATATCATCTATTTCATTCTTTTTTCTAGTATTTAATTTTTTTTATTTTTCCCCAGTTGCATGTAAAAATAATTTTTAACATTAGTTTTTTTTTAAACTTTGAGTTCCAAATTCTCTGTCTTCTTCCTTTTCCTGTTGCCCATTAAGAAGGCAAGCAGTTTGATATAAGTTATACATGTGTGGTCATGCAAACCATATCCATAATCTTATTGTGAAAGAACACAGAGAAAAATTAAAAAGAAACCTCAAGAAAAATAAAGTTTAAAAAGTATGTTTTGACATGTATTCTGATACCACCAGTTCTTTCTCTGAGTATGGATAGCATTTTTCATCATAAGTCTTTCAGAGTTGTCATGGATCATTGTATTGTTGAGAATAGCTAAGACATTCACAACTGATCATCTTACGACATTGGGGTTACTTTGTACATAGTGCATTTCACTCTGCATCAGCCCATGCAAATCTTTCCTGTTTTTTTGAAAGCATCCTGCTCATCATTTCTTTATCATTTTCAGTACAATAGTATTCCATAATCACATATCACAACTTGTTCAGCCATTCCCCAATTGATGGGCATCCCCTCAGTTTCTAATTCTTTGCCCCCAGAAAAGATCTTCTATAAATAATTTTTTTTTTACATGTAGGTCCTTTCCCTTTTTTTAAATCTCTTTTGGGGTCTAGATCTAGTAGTGGTATTACTAGGTGAAAGGATATGCATGGTTTTATAGCCCTTTGGGTATAGTTGGAAATTGCTCTACAGATATTTAAATTAGTTCACAACTCCACCAACAGTACATTAATATCTCTTTTTTTTCCCACATCCCCTCCAACATTTGTTATTTACTTTTTCTGTTCTATTAACCAATTTAATAGGTATAAGGTAATACTTCAAAATTATTTTAATTTTCATTTCTCCTATCAATAGTGAGTTAGATTATTTTGTGTGTAACTATACATAACTTTGATTGTTTCATCTGAAAACTGATCATATCTTTTGATGATTTGTCAATTGGGAAATGGCTCTTATTTTTATAAATTTGACTCAGTTCTTGATATGTTTGAGAAATGAGTCTTTTATTAGAGAAACTTGCTTCAAAATTTTTTTTCACAGTTGCTATTGCTAACTGTATTTCCCTCCATCCTATTGCCCCTATTTATTCTATTATCTCTCTCCTTTTTTAGGGGCAGAGCCAAGATGGCAGAGGGAAAGCAGTGATTTGCTTGAGCTCTCCCCCAAATCCCTCCAAATCCTTATAAAAATGGCTCTAAACAAATTCTAAAGCAGCAGAACCCACAAAAAAAGCAGAGTGAGACAAATTTCCAACCCAAGACAGATTGGATGGTTGCTCAGAAAGGTGTATCGCACCAGGCTGGGAGAGGAGCGCAGTTCGGCATGGGTGCACAGGCCACAGCAACCCTGGAGCAGGCTTCAGAGGACTGAATCATGGTCACTGTGGTGGTTTCCAGACTTCTCAACCCAGGAATGCCAAAGACAACTTGGAAGGTCAGTGGGAAAAGTCTGTGACTGCGGTGAGAGAAGGAGCTAGGTCTTAGCTGCCTCTGGGGCCACTGTTGTTTCCTGAGCTTCCTGCCCACGGACTGAAGGGGAATCGAGTGGTTGATCAGAGAGGGATTGCAGGGATCTCTTTGTCAGTGCTGAGGCAGGAATATCTTCCTTTACCAGTGCTTGGATCTGGTCACAATTCTGAGGGGCTGTCCTGGGGTGAGGAGGAGTGCTGGTGTGGTGGAGTTTGTTGTGGCAGTGGAGAGGAAACACCTCGCCCCTTATCAAACCACATTGGAAGAACTGAAAATTTACAGGTCCCTAGAAGTACCTCTGAAGACAGCTGTACAAACCCCAGAAGCTTGGGACAGTACATTCTCCACATTGGAAACAGACTCTTACCTTAACAAAGAGTTTAAAACTCAAGTAATTGGCCAGGATCATGAGAAAGCAGCGCAAAAAGAGTCAGACTGTATTATCTTACTTTGGTGACAAAGATGATCAAAACATACAAACCAGAAGAAGACAACAAAGTCAAAACTCCTACATCCAAAGCCTCCAAGAAAAATGTGAATCAGTCCTAGGCTTGGAAGAGCTCAAAAGGGATTTTGAAAAGCAAGTAAGAGAAGTAGAGGAAAAACTGGGAACAGAAATGAGAGTGATGCAAGAAAATCATGAGAAACAAGTCAACAGCTTGCTAAAGGAGACCCAAAAAAAATACTGAGGAAAATAACACCTTAAAAATAGCCTAACCCAAATGGCAAAAGAGGTCCAAAAGCCAATGAGCCCTAAAAAGCAAAATTGGCCAAATGGAAAAGGAAGTCCAAAAGATTGCTGAAGAAAATACTTCCTTCAAAATTAGAATAGAGCAATTGGAAGCTAGTGACTTTGTGAGAAATCAAGACACTGTAAAACAAATCCAAAAGAATGAAAAATTAGAAAACAATGTGAAATATCTCATTGGAAAAACAACTGACCTAGAAAATAGATCCAGGAGAGAGAATTTAAAAATTATTGGACTATCTGAAAGCCATGATCAAAAAAAGAGCCTAGACATCATCTTTCAAGAAATTATCCAGGAAAACTGCCCTGATATTTTAGAACCAGAGGGCAAAATAGAAATTGAAAGAATCCACCCATCACCTCCTGAAAGAGATCCTCAAAGGAAAACTCCTAGGAATATTGTAGCCAAATTCCAGTGTTCCCAGATCAAGGAGAAAATACTACAAGCAGTCAGAAAGAAACAATTCAAATATTTTGGAAACACAATCAGGATAACACAAGATTTAGCAGCTTCTACATTAAGGGACCACAGGGCATGGAATATAATATTCCAGAGGTCAAAGGAGATAGTATTACAACCAAGAATCACCTACCCAGCAAAACTGAGTATAATCCTTCAGGGGAAAAAATGGTCATTCAGTGAAATAGAGTAGTTTCAAACATTCTTGATGAAAAGACCAGAGCTGAGCAGAAAATTTGACTTTCAAATATAAGACTCAAGTGGAACATGAAGAGGTTAACAGGAAAGAGAAATCATAAGAGACTTATTAAGGTTGAACTGTTAACATTCCTGCATGGAAAGATGATATTTGTAACTCATGAGACCTTTGTCAGTATTAGGGTAGTTGGAAGGAAAAAAATGTATGTATGTATGTATATAGATAGATAGATAGATATAGATAGATAGATAGATAGATAGAGGGCACAGGGTGAGTTGAAGATGAAGGGGTCATATCTGGAGAATAAAATTAAGGGGTGAGAGAGGATCATACTAGGAGGAGAAAGGGAGAGGTAGAACGGGGTACATTATCTCACAAAAAACAGAAAAGAAAAGGCTCTTACAGTGGAGGGGAAATGGGGGAAGGTGAGAGGGAATGAGTGAATCTTATTCTCATCCTTTCTTATTTCATCCATTTCTTATTCTCATCTGATCCTTTCATAAGGAGGGAATAACATACACACTCAATTGGGTATGGAAATCTGTCTTACCCTATGGGAAAATAGGAGGGGAAGGGGACAAGAGAGTGGGGGATGATAGAGAGGAGGGCTGATTGGAAAAGGGAGTAATCAGAAGCAAATACTTCTGAGGAAGGACAGGGTCAAAAGAAAGAATAGAATAAATGAGGGGGGGCGGGATAGGATTAAGGGAAATAGAGTTAGTTTTTCACAGTGTATCTACTATGGAAGTGTTTTGCATAACTGCACCTGTATAACCTATATTGAGTTGCTTGCCTTTTCAATGAGGGTGGGTGGGGAGGGAGGAAGGGAGAAAATTTGGAACCCAAAGTTTTAAAAACACATGTTTAAAAAAAATGTTTTCACATGCAACTGGGAAATGAGAAATACAGTAAATGGGGTACAGAAATCTATCTTGCTATACAGGAAAATAGAAGGGGAAGGGGATAAGAGAAGTGGGGAGAGATAGAAGGGAAGGCAGACTAGGGGAAGGGGTATTCAGAATGCATGCCATCTTGGGGTGGGGAAGGGGTGAGAGGGGGTGCAAATTTGGAACTCAAAATCTTGTGGAAGTAAATATTGAAAACTAAAATTAAATAAATTTATTAATAAAAAATAAATGAAAAAAGAAATTAATTAAAAAAAGAAAAAAAGAAATGAGGCTTTTATTAGAGAAACTTGCTTCAAATTGTTTTTTCACAGTTACTATTGCTAACTGTATTTCCTTCCATCCTATTGCCCCCATTTATTCTATTATCTCTCTCCTTTTACCCTGCCCCTCTTCAAAAGTGCTTTGCTTCTGATTACTCCCTCTCCCAATCTGCCCTCCCTTCTATCACTACCCATTTCTCTTATTCCCTTCCCCTCCTACTTTCCCATAGGGTAAGATAGATTTCTATACTCAGTTGAGAGTGTAAGTTATTACCTCTTTGAGTCAATTCTGATGAGAGTAAGGTTCACTCACTCCCACCCACCTCCCCCCTCTTCCCCTCCACTGAAAAGGCTTTTTCTTGCCTCTTTTCTGTGAGATAATTTACTCCATTCTACCTCTCCCTTTCTCTCAGTACATTCCTCTCTCATCCCTTAATTTTATATATATATTTATATATGTATATAAATAATGATGATAGTAATAATGATAATAATGATAAAGGTCTTATGAGTTACAGATATCATCTTCCTATGTAGGAATATAAATTATTTAACTTTAATAAGTCCCTTCTGATTTCTCTTTCCTGTTTTCCTTTTTATGCTTCTCTTGAGTCTTATATTTGAAAGTCAAATTTTATCAAGATT
Source organism: Vombatus ursinus (assembly GCF_900497805.2). Classification (NCBI taxonomy): domain Eukaryota; kingdom Metazoa; phylum Chordata; class Mammalia; order Diprotodontia; family Vombatidae; genus Vombatus; species Vombatus ursinus. Next base: position 21,972,201 of record NW_020954751.1, on the reverse strand, counting down.
GCTTGAAACTCCTCTATCTCATTGAATGCCTATTCTACTCCCCTCATTGATCATACTTAGTTTTGATGGGTAGATGATTCTTGGTTGTGAAACCAGCTCCTTTGCCCTCCAGAATATTATATTCCAAACCCTCTGATCCTTTCATATAGAAGCTGCTAAATCTTATGTTATCCTAACTATGCCTCCACCATATTGCCAGTGCTCCTTCTCACTTTGGGACTGCCACTCAGGACTGTGATCCAGATCTGAATATGGGCAAAGCAATTGAGTCCTGCCCCGGTGACAGCAAAGAGACTCCTGTAATCTCCTGTATGTTGTCTGAGAGCTCTGGAAGCAGCCACTGCTGCTGCTGCTGCTGCTGCTGCCCCTGCTACTGCTGATGATGAAGATTCAGTCCCTCTCAAGGCCTACTCCTAGTTTACTGGGGCTAGGGCTGTGCTGGTGCAGCCTTTGCTGGCCTGCACTCCACTCTTACCCAGGTGCTAAAAGCCCTTTCTGCTGACCTTCTGATTTGTCTTTGGCATCTATGGGCTTAGAGCTCTGGAAACCACCACTGCTGCCAGTGACTCAGTGACCTTGAAGCCTGCTCTGGGTTTGCTGGAGCCCAGTCTGTACTGGTGTGGCCCATGCTGGACTGGATTCCTCTCTCACCCTGGTGAGTCCCTGCCTTTACTCTGCCATCTTGGCTCTGCTTCCCTATATTTCATTCTTTATGATGCTTTTTGGTGCACTCTGTGTCCATTTCTAACAGTTATTTTCTAAAAACAAAATAAAACCATGCAAAACAAAAGAGAAGTGTTCATAGTGTAGCTATTTAAAGGCTGTGCATAACCTACAGGTCTTTGGCCTCTCTCATTCCTTGTTCCTAAATCACATTTTTCCATATATTTTTTTTTTCCTATTCTGTACTTTTTTCTCACCTTAACTTTGAAGTCACCAAGTATCAGAGTGTTTGTTGATTTAATTTGGAGATCATCACATTTTAATAGAATCTCTCTATCACTATATCCTTAGCATCCAATATTAGCATATAGATTGCAATTATTTTCACTGTGGCTTTTTTTGGGGCATGTATTTTTCATTAGTAATGGAGTACTTGATAACCAAACATCTCATGAAATAATTTTTCTTGTTAATTATACTGGCATACAATAAAACTTTACTTTGCCATTCCTTTTCTTTGCCTCTCCAAAGATAATCCCTGAGCAATCCTCTGACTGAGGGGCAAATTTATTATTTTTTATGATTTTATTTATATCAGTAATGTCCAAACCCCATATGGTTTGGCTCATTTAAAATACATCTATTCATTGGTTATTGGACAAAGACCTCACATTTAGTGTGTCAATAGTCAAATTAAAGTTAGTTGATGATCTAAAAACTGTGTAATTCTCATCACCTTCTCCCTCCCTCACCCCCTTCCCCTTTCCCACTATGAAGAGGAAAGGATCTACATGGAACTGAGAGTCATTTTTATTTTTCTTTGTTTTATGTATTGTCATCCTTTGCTGAAATTATTACCAGTGGCCTACTAGTGATGGTCTATTAGTGATTTTCCTCTCTGTAATTAACTAGGACAGTCCATGGAAAACAGATTTGATCTGTTACCAGGGCCATAGTGAATCCTTTCCGGTATGATAGAGGCTGCTGGAGTTTATGATCTATTTGCATAACCTTTAAAAACCCAAAGTCACCATGAAGTATCAGAAGAGGAGCTAGGCATACAAAATCAAAAATAAATCAGTTCTTGCTCTCAAACTTATATAGCTTTAGGGAGATATAACATGCTCATAGATAAGTAGGTAATAAAATAATAATTTCAAGTGGAAGAGAGCATTAATAATTGTGAGGGATCAGAATAAATCTTGTGTAGGAGGGGGCATTTGAGTGGTGTTTTGAAAGAAGCTAAGGACTCCAAGAGAGCAATGATAAGTGAATGTATTCTAGATATGGAGGTCCATCTGGGTAAAGGTATTAAGATGAAAGATAGAATGCCACATACAGACAATAGCTATTGAGTCTATTTGACAAGAGCAAAGACTACATGGAAGGAAGAGATACGAAACAAGACAGAAAATGCAGGTGGGAGTCAGATTATAGAGGACATGAAATGCCAGGCCCTATGTTATACATTGAAGGCAGCTATGTGGCACAGTAGATAGCATGCCAGCCTTAGAGTCAGGAAGACCTGAGTTCAAATCCAGTCTCAGACTCACTGTACGACCCTAGGCAAGTCACTTAACCCTGTTTGCACCAGTTTTTTCTTCTGTAAAAACGAACTAGAGAAGAAAATAGTAAACCATTCCAGTATCTTTGCCAAGAAAACCCCAAATGGAGTTACAAAGAGTCAGACACAACTGAAAAACAACTGAATAACATCATGTTATACTTTCCCAATCTCTCTTTCCATAAGTTTTCTTTTCATCTAGACTTTAGAAGAGACATGCATGATCCTGATATTATGACCCTCTCTCCCCACACTTGACCAAGGCAGATTTTATCAAATTTAAACAACACACAATAGGGATGATTTAAATTGTAGTAACCATTTGGCTTTTGATTAGAGGCAGTGGAATTATTCTAATTTCAGTAAGTACAAACTAAACGTTTGGTGTAGTTTAATCAAGGCAAATTGCAACAGGGAAGTGAGGTACTTATCTCCATAATTGAGGCCAAGTCCCCACTTTGGTATAAATTATTAAGGTTTTACAGCTACATAAAAACTGCTTTGGAAGATTAAACCTTCAATTCTACCTTTAGGGTTGTTGAAAAGGGTGACCTTGGAGAAGAAATATCTCTCTCAATTAAGTTGCACTGCTAATAAAGAATCAAAAACTATTTCTTTAAAGTAAAAACAAAACAAAGATGTATGTATTTTATTTTTTTAAATCTCACTTATATGGAGGTAGTGATGTAATTTGAGATCATTTCAAATGATAACAATATTGATTATGCTAATAGAGAACAGCTGGTCAAACCAAGTATATAGAGTGATGGGCCTGGAGTCAGGAAGACCTGAGTTCACATCTGACCTCAGATACTTATTAGCTGGTCTTGAGCAAGTCATTTAACCTCTGTTTTCCTCTATTTCCTCAGCTGTAAAATGAGGATAATAATAGCACCTACCTTGTAGGGTTCTTGTGAGGATCAAATGAGATAATATTTGTAAAAAGTATTGAGCACAGTACATGGCACATAGTAGACATTATATAAATGCTTATCTCTCTCCTCATGTAAATTAATGATATTTACATTAATAAATCAGGGACAATGAACCCTGCAGTACTTACCTTTTAGGGTTGTTGTGAGAATCAAATGAGACAGTACATTCAAAGGACTTTTCAAACCTTACCATGTTTGCCTAGAGGGTAGTCTACATGTTCCCCACCCCTGAGCCTAAGACAACTATATAAATGCTGGTTGTTATCTCATTGCCCTTTTCCAGTTCAATGCTTCACCTCTCCCACTAGCTGCCATGCTTACCTAGGGATGATTTGTTTTTGAATCCACTCACTGATTGGTGAATCCTTGCCCCAATTCGTCATTTCTTGAGAACCTACTCATGCTGGTCATTTTAGCCCCAGATGGCTTCCCCCAAACTCTGCTTTCCAACTCTCCTTTATGTTTTGTCTTTCCTTATTACAATTTTAGTTCCTTGAGAGTAGGAACCTTTTGTTTTCTTGTATTTGTATCTTTGCAATGAGCACATTGCCTGGCACAGATTAAGAGTTTAATAAATGGCCTATCTATCATCAATTTCCCCTATTGTTATTGGTATAGAGAGTATAAAAGATTTGATAAAGTATTAGAATTGCAAGTCCCAGGAAAAAGTATTGTAGTTGTAATCAAAAGGCCTAGATATAAATCCCAGATCTACCTTTTAGTAGTTTGTGACCCTAAGTAATTTAATTTCTTTGAATTAGAGTTCCTTTACCTGTAAATTAGAGATAAAATCTACTGTTCTTATATTACATGGTTAGTGGAAGTATCAATGGGGATACTGTATGTTAAAAAAAAAACTGTAAACCATAATGTGTTTTAGAAATTAAGTGGCTATTGCTGCCTTTCTGTTTTATTATTGTTCTTTATTTTGTTCTCCTCTTTTTCAATGGAATTCTGATGGAAACTCAGGATAAATTGCTATTCTGCTGTTGTTGTTCAGTCATTTTTAAGTCATGTCCAATTCTTCATGACCCCATTTGGAATTTTCTTGGCAAAGATCCTAGAGTAGTTTGCATTTCCTTCTAAGGCAAATGGGGTTAAGTGACTTGCCCAGCTAGTAAGTGTCTGAGGGTAGATTTGAACTCACCAAGATGAGTCTTCCTGACTCTAAGCTCAGTGCTCTATCCATTAGGCCACAAACTCATCTTATGTAGGCTCACTGAACTCATACTCAGTACAAATGGAGTCAAGACAGTGGGGTGATATATACTTCATTTTGATTCCCAAATGATTTGGACTTCTCCTGCTCATTCTTTATGTTTTGAAAGTCTTTCATTCCACAAAGCATTGAGATTGGATTTGGTATAGTGACATCTACTAAAAATGTTTTTCTTAAGTTTTTTTTTTTGATTGATATGATGTTTATGCAATTGTAGGCAACAGTACAGTTTATTTGTCAAAATCTTAAGGACCTGAGATCTGTATTGGTAATATGGGGACTTGTATTCTTTTCCTTGATGAAAGATCAGAAGCTTCTGATGAATAATTGCAGTCGTTATTATGTCTTAATAGGTATTCCATGGGTGCTAAATTTTTGAAAACTAACAAAGATATTGACTTTTCTTTTGTTTCTTCATCTAATCTGCATTCATCAGTGAATCCAACCTTCTATAATTTATGGTGGTGCTGTCTTGATCTTGAATTCCTATCCTATACTTCTGTTTCTATAAACAAGTCTGTGTGACTCAGACGTTTGTCAGACACTTCTTTGTTGACATATTGTTGGCTGAGTTCATATGAATGTTGTCCATGGAGTGTTTCATTGGCTCTACCCAGAAGTAAACAACATTGGGTTACATCTGGCAAATCCTGTGGTATGTGCCTATTGTCAGCCTTTATTATTTCTCTGTGAAGGGACATCTCTTTATTCCAAAAGTAATTCTGTAGAATTTTAACTTGATTTTAATGTGCTCTTAGAACATTTATCACTTCTTTTCCTTCTTTTTGATGCATAAGTGTGAATCTTTCTAGAGCTGCTTTATGGCAATAGGCAGTCACAGAAATTCAGCAAAATTATATATTTTTTGTTGAATACTGTCCAAATTTGTTATTGTTCATTTTATAATTTCAGCAGTGTATATTAGAACTAGCATTAAGTACATGTTAATTGCTTTAGCTTTGTTTTTACATTGGAATTTGATTTTGGGATAGTAATAAATTTTTTGATTTTCAAAGTCACTACTCCTTCTTGATATTTTTATGCTTGATATGTCTTTCTTGGAGGAAACCAAAGTATTTCCAAGCCTTGACATCACTCATTGGTTAAAACTGATCCTGAGTTTCAAGCCTTCTATTTTTTCCTTGACATACATTAAGACATTAATATTTCTTAAGTCCATATTTTAATATCATTGAAGAGGGATTTCTTGAGATAAAGATGTTTAATGTATTTTTCACTGAGACTATATAATTTGATGTCATCCATGTCATATTTCCTTTCTATAGGCCCTACAAGCTACAAAACTTTTTTTTTTATTTTTGGATATAGTCTGGTTGGGCCATATCCATTTAAATCATTTTTAAGTCCTGCCATCATATCTCATCTGCTTTTGCCTCACCAGCCTTTACCATAACACCTTGCACATAGGAAAAATAATTGCTCACTGAATAGCTGCAATACAATATATGAGCCAATATCACCTACTCTCTATCATTCTTGGGCAGATAATTTAAAGTTCTGCATAGAGAAGCTTGACCTAAGGAGTAGCTAGAGCCACAGGGCGGAAGTCTCTTTTCCCTCCAGGTAAGCAAGAGCTCCTATACATTAGTTCGATTACAAGGGCTTAACCTCATACATTATGTGACCCTGGGCAAGTCATTGAATCCTTGTATGCCTCAGTTTCTTTATTTGCAAAATAGGAATAATAAAGCAATTACCTCTCAGAGTTGTTGGGGATCAAATGAAATATTTGTAAGGCTCTTTGCAAACCTTAAAGCACTACATAAACACTATCTGTTTATCAACTCTCTATAGGGGTAGCTTCAAATGCTTTACTACATTGGGAGGCCTGGAATGCTTGGGATTTTGGAGTCTATTACATTGATGTAAGAGCTCAGTATTCAAGCTTGTGGGTCATTTACTTGCTGAATACCCTAACCAAGACTTTATATCCAGATCCAGAGAACTTTGCTCTTTCCAGTTTTTTTTTCTTGGAGTTTGAAATTACTTAGCCATCAGAACAGAGAGGTGCCACCTAACATCAACTAGATGAACATCACTCTCCTTATTCCAAGAAAAAAAAAATGTTGACGGATTGATGGGATGTCCATTGGCTGTCAGTTGACATATGGCAACATCTAATCTTGCCAGCAATGGTGAAACTGATTTGTATAAAGGTCATTTCCTTAAAAATATTTCAATTAGAGAACCCCAGCAAGGCTAATAGGAATACAAGTTAACTACTACCATTCAGAAGTAGATACAGGTTGATTTCATTTCTAGAAGTTACACACTACCCATTTTAAAGCAATAATTTTTTCCAGAGTAGCTTAATCCTATAACTATTTCAGAAACCTAACTGATGGCCCAGTTAATTTATTTACTGAAGATAATTGAATCAGGTACTTATGAAATCCCCATGAGATGAACCATTTCAATGTGAACAAGTTTATTTCAGAGTTATTTTTTTTGTCCTGCTTTATTAGGCAGGCAACAAGCACAGGGAATATGTAGGTGATATGATGTGACATTGAAACTGAGGGATGGGGGAGAGATGTTTCTTTCTGGGTCTTAGTGAGCAGGTAGGGGTTCTATGAGGATTACCTGAATAGCTCCTCACAGCAGGCCAAAATAGCTATGGACTGGAGTACCAGGATATAGAGAAGGGATTATCATCAGGGTTACTAGTGGAAGAAAATAAAGTCAGTCTAATGGGAATTTGAGAGAGTTCTAGTTAGATTCCTTAGCTCAATGAACAATTGTCGAAACAGACATTTTACCTCTTGTAATTAACCATAACAACTTGCCAAGAGAGCTAACAAAAAGAAAAGCGAAGAACTGAGAGTATAGAGCATAAGGAGAATTTCTCTGTGACATGTAGAGAGTGTGTTAACATCTTTGTAGACACAAAGGTCAGTTGGTCTCCATCCTAAAGGAAATAATGAAAAAAAAAAGATGGAGAAATGCAACTCTATTTTGCGATATATATATATATATATGTGTGTATATATATGTATGTATATATATGTATATATATGTATGTATATATACATATATATATATATATTTAAACTGTAGCTTTAAATAATAAAAGATTTGTCTTAAGGAAGAAACAAAGAAAAAAATGAGTAAAATGGTCAAGTTCTGTCCCAGCCCTCTTCTCTTTTCCTTTCTACTACCTCACTTGGTAATCTCATTGGCTTCCATGGATTTAATTAGCATCTTTATGCTAATAATTTTCAAACCTTCCTATACTACCCCAATCTCTCTGCTGACTTCCAATCTTGCATCTGCAATGGCCTTGCAGACATCTCAAACTGCATGTCCAGTAGACGTCTTAACTTGTCCAAAACAGAATTCATTATTTTCCCCCTAAACCCTATCTGACCATGTTCCCTATTACTTTAGAGGGCAATGCCGTCTTTCCAGTACCTCAGGCTCACAACCTAAGAGTCATTCTGGACTCTTCACTACCTCTCACTCACCATATCCAATTGTTTGCCTCTTGATTTCACCTCTGCAACATCTCATGATTATGTCCATTTCTTTCGTTTGACACTGCTAGCATTCTGGTTATAGGTTCTCATCACCTCATGCCTGGATTATTTCAATAGCCTACTGGTGGGTCTGCCTGACTTAAATTTCTCTTCACTTCAATCCATCCTGCATTTAGCCATCAAAATGATTTTCCTAAAGTGTAGATCTATGTCACTTCCTCCCACAAACACACACACACACACACACACACACACACACACACACACACTTAGTAAACTCTTGTGGTTCCCTATAACCTCCAGGATCAAATACAAAATTTTCTGTTGGCATTCAAAGTTCTTCAAAACCTAACCCCCTCCTACTTTTCCACTCATCTTATACCTTAGTCTCTACAATATACCATTTAATCTAGCAACAATGACATCACAAAAATAAAGTGAGAATAGTATGCTTTGATTTTCATTCAGATTCCATCATTTCTTTCTTTGACTATTGATGATATCTTTATCATGAATCCTTTGGAACTATTTTGAATCATTGTATTGCTGAGAATAGCTAAGTCATTCATAGTAGTAGTTGTTGTTGTTAATGGGTACCACGTTCTGGTTCTGCTCACTTCACTCGGCATCAGTTCATGTAAGTCTTTCCAGGTTTTTCTGAGAGCATCCTGCTCATCATTTCTTATAGCAAAATAGTATTCCATTACATTCATATACCACAACTTGTTTAGTCATTCCTCAAACGATGAGCATCCCCTCAGTTTCTAATACTTTGCTACCACAAAAAGGGCAGCTATACATATTTTTGTATAAATATGTTCTTTTCACTTTGGTAAAAATCTATATGGGATATAGTCCTAGTAGTAGTATTGATGGCTCAAAGGCTATGCACAATTTTGTAACATGTTGGGCATAGTTCCAAATTGCTCTCCAGAATGGTTGATCAGTTCACAATTCCACCAACAATGCATTAGTGTCAATTAATGATTAGTGTCCCAATTTTACCACATCTCCCCTCATTTGTCATTTTCCTTTTCTGTCATATTAACCAATCTAATAGGTATGAGGTGGTACCTCAGAGTTGTTTAATTTGTATTTCTCTAATAAATAGTGATTTACAGCATTTTTTCATATGACTATTGACAGCTTTGATTTCTTCATCTGAAAATTGCCTGTTCATATCCTTTGTTCATTTATCAATTGGGGAATGACTTGTATTCTTATAAATTTGTTTCAGTTATCTATATAGTTGAGAAATGATGCCTTTATCAGAGACATTTGACATAAAAATTATTTCCCAGTTTATTGTTTTCCTTCTAATCTTGATTGTATTGATTTTGTTTGGCAAAAACTTTAATTTAATATAATCAAAATTATTCATTTTATGTCTCTTAGTGCTCTCTATTAATTGTTTGGTCACAAATTCTTCCCTTCTCCATAGATCTGACAGGTAAACTATTCTTTGCTTTCCATATTTGCTTATGGTATCACCCTTCGTTTCTAAATCATGTGTCCATTTTGACTTTATCTTGGTAAAAGGTATAAGAAGAAAAAAGAGTACTCCTGATGAGGTAGGACATTCTGGAAAAAGGGGCAAATGTGGTAAGGATCAGCCTGGTAAGAAGATGACATCAGTTTCCTTTTCTGTAAAATGGAGATAATAATATCACTTTCCAGGGTTGTTGTGAGGATCAAATGAGGTCACAATTCTTAAGTGCTTAGCACAGTGCATGGCACATAGTGAACATTATATAAATGATAGGTATTACTATTATTTGAGAATGATTTGGATTTCTTAAAACACTGGAATTAAGGACTTTTGGATAGAGATAGCATGTGCTATGTAAGTCCCAATTAAAAAAAATATTTGTCTCAAAAAATTCAAATCTTTCAAAAGGATTTTAAATCCTATAAGAAATGATGTTTGTGATGACTGCAGAGATTTATGGAAAGAACTATCTGAACTGATGCAGAGTAAAGTAAGCAGAGCCAAAAAAAAATATACACATTGTGAGAAGTAAGAAATGGTAATATTTTCATATAAGGAAATTGAGAGGAAAGTAACTCTGGGTGAGAAGCTTCAAAAGCCAGCTAAAATCATGTGAAGCTGGTCATGTAATTAAAAAGACCGAAAGTAGGACAAAGATTAAGCTTTACTTAGAGTGTGCATGCCCAATAGGCTCATGAATACTAGCTTTTCCACACCAGGCGAGGTTGACACCATTTGCTGAACATACATGTATAAAGAAGGGGGGAGAACATACCAAGGGAAACATGTGGTGGACGTTTGGGCAAGTCTACTACCTATGTTGACTTCTACCAATGAAAGTCAGCTAGGAGGGACCTGTGGCCTGTAATAAGGACAGAAGGTTAGCTCTCACTGCTGTAGTGTGTATGTGCTCATCTCAATTTTCACACTTGCTTCCTACAGGAAGCTTACTGAAGGTTTCACCACTTCACTCATCCTGAGTCTGTCTAACTTACTGTATCTATTTGGGCATCAGAGGTTATTTCCAACAATAGTAATTATAGCAACATAAATGGAAAGAACAATGGTGCACCAAAAAACAAAAGTAAGTATAACAAAATTATAAAGATCAAGCAGGACTCAAAGAGATATAAGGATACCCCCAAACAACTCCTTTGTAAGATGAGAGGTCCATAGGTGTTGCATATTATACATGTTTTTTTAGAATTTTGATGAATCAATCACTTGTGCTAATTTTTTTCTTTTCTAAAAATACTATTTGTTATATGGGATGATTCTCTGGGATACTTAAGATGACAATAGTGATGTAATAAACAGAAAATATAAAAAAATGAAATCAATTAATAAATATGGATCATGAAAATAAATATGAATTACATCAAAAAGGAGAGATTGAAAACTGGTTACATAGATCCATTAAGTCTTATGCCAAAGAGTATAACAAATATAATACTGAGAGAATAATAGCAGAAAAGAAGACCAATTCAAGGAAACAACATTCAATATGAAAACTCAGCAATAAAATTGATGGTCTCAGATTTCTATATACAAGCATACAAAGTATGAGCAATAAAAAGAATAAACTAGAAATTCTAATAAAAGGAGGCAAATTTAACCTTATAGGTATCACTGAGACTTGGTGGAAATGACTCATGATGAGAATTATTTACCTTATTCAAAAGGAACAGAATAGATAAATGTGTGGAGAAGTAAGTAATTTGTTGCACTGCACATTAAGAAGATATACGAGGAAATTCAAGAATCCTATGGAGAGGTTGGAGGGGGAACCATGTTAGAGAACATTTGTATAAATATAACTATGTAAGTGGAAATTGAATTGCTGTAGGAATGTATTATAAGACAATTGTTTTTTCCTTTTCTATATCTCTTGCTCTCAGTGGGCAGCAGTGATGAAAACACAACCTGTGCTCCCTATGGTCTTTATTTTCCTGCCCAAGACTTCATATTCTTCACCAACACATTCTGGAAGTCTGATTTGTGCTGAGATGAACTGCCAGAAATGGGTAGTAGTTGTTATTTTGATAACTCTAAGGAATTTCTCTGGTATGTCTTGGATATGTGCCATAGAGAAGAGAACAAATAAAACTATCCTCATTATCAACTTGACAAATACCATGACTTTTCTTTGTCTGTTCCCTGATGGATGATCTCTAACTTTATGGTTAAGGTAATTCTATTAGATCATTCTTTGTGGGACAGGCAGTTGTTTTTCCTCAGAGCATCTAGTATCCTCCTCAGGAAGAGACTCAAATAGGGACAGTTACATGGTGCAGTGGATAGAGCATTGGGACTTGTCAGGAAACATGATTTCAAAGCTGGTCTTAAACACTTACTATCTGTGTGACCCTGGGCAACTCACTTAACTTCCATCTACTTCACTTTCCTCAACTGCAAAATGGGCATAATAGCTACCACCTTGCAACATGATAAAATGGGATAGTATTTCTAAAGTTGAGAGAATCAAATGAGATAATATTTAAAAAGCATTTAGCATAGTGCCTGGCATACAATGTATGTATGTATGTTACATAAATATTAGCTATTATTATTTTTTAAGATCCAATTGTATAATTATCCTTTTTCTTCCCTTTACTATGAGATGTTTTTTTCTACTATCCTACCACCTGACAGAGGTCGTTTGTCCTCACTATTCTGGATGCTACTTTTCCAATAGAATCCTAATTCCATTTTTTGAGGAGAGAGCAGAACACTTCCTTGTCAGTGATTACTTGGATTGCAGACAAATATCTCTGTAGACATTTTTTATCTTCTCTTCAAGGAGGCAGGCCAGTCTATACTTAGAACACCTATAGTTTCTTGGCCAAGGCAGAAATACATATAGGGCCACAAAATTTACCCTTTCTTATATAGAGATGGAAATTCTCAGCCTAGCTTTTTGAGCTATTTATTTTTTGAGTCTATACCTCACCTCAAGTACCTCCTTATAGGATCTTTAACCTCATAATCACTTGGCAGTAAAGACTCAGTTTCCTTTCCTTTTTCTCCACAGTCACACTCAGCACTTCTCTTTTCTTTCCCGTGGACCTCTATCAATTTGCCCTACCCAGTAACCCACTTCATCATTTTACTGATAAATGGAAGGTCAGAGTGTTTAAATGACTTAGTTAAGGTCATACAGTTAGTAACTGATCCTGAACTCAAACCCAAATCTTCTGACCACAAATTCAGTGCTCTTCAGATTGTACCATGTTAATTCTATTTTTTAATGGTCCATGTGTATTATGTGTGTTATGATATTTTAACAAGCTTCTATGTGGCTTGAGAACTGATTTTATATTATAGTCATGTGGCAAAATAGAACTCATTATCTTTCCACCTAAAGACTCCCCTCTTCTAAATTTTCCCATTATTATAGAGGATACCACCATCCTACCAGTCAATCAGGCTCCCAAACTAGATGTTATTCTTGAAGCTTCATTCACTCTGAACCCCTAGAACCAATCTGTTGGTCAATCCTATCAATTTTATCTTCCCAACACCTCTTCTAAACGCCTCCTTCTTTCTTCTAATAAGGTCACCACCCTAGTACAAAACCTCATCACCTTATTTCTGGACTATTGCAATAGCCTACTAGTTGGCGTCACTTCCTAAAGTCTCTTGACATTCCAGTCCACCCTCCTTTCAGCTGTCAAATTGATCATCCTAAATGGCAGGTCTGGCCATGTCACCCTCCTATTTAATAAAATTCAGTGGTTCTCTATCACTTTTAGGATCAAATAAAAAACCCTCTGTTTAGTATTCAAAGCCCTTTCTACATTTCCAGTCATCTTATAGCTTACTCTGTCATCCCCACTCCCTCATGCATTATGCAATTCAGTGACACTAGCCTTTTGTTGCTCTTCCAAGACACACACCTCCCAACTCCGTTCATTTTCACTGACTGTTCTCTATGCCTGGACTTATTATCTCACTCCTCATTTCCACCTTACCTCATTGTCTTTCTTCAGGTTTGAGCTAAAATTCCACTTTCTACAAGAAACCTTTCCAAATCCCCCTTAATGCTAGTGCCATCCTTGTTTTGATTATTTGTAATTTATCTTGTACATAGCCTTTTTGTACATATAGATCAAGGTTTCACCCCACTGCCTTGGGTCTCCTACTGGAGGAAGCTGGGACACATGTGTCTAATTCCTGCTCCCAATGGAATAAATAAAGTTTTTTGCTTATAACCTATGTGAGCTCTTTGATACTTCTGGAGTTAACAGTGGTTGCAAAAACTTGTTACCAGAGTGGACAGAACTCATGATTTAACTACGATTTCTCTTGTTCATATCAAAACAAAAGCAACTTGATTCTTCTCATTCACTGAATGGAGAAAGGTGTAGTGAATTTTTTCCAGGGCCTGCAAAGACACAAACTATGTCTTGATCACATGAAAAAAAGAAGAATGAGAAAGTACCTTATAGGCAGTGGGCATAGTAAGCATTAAATTAGGTGAAGGCAGGGCAGCTAGGTGGTGCAGTGGAGAGAGTGCCAGGCCTGGAGTCGGGAAGACTCTTGAGTTCAAATCCCTCCTCAGATACTTCCTAGATGTGTGACCCTGGATAAGTCACTCAATCATGTTTGCCTCATTTTCCTATTCTGTAAAATGAACTGAAGAAGGAAATGGCAAACCACTCCAGCATCTTTGCCAAGAAAATCCTAAATGGAGTCACAGAAAGTTGGGCATGACTGAAAAAGGACTGAACAACAAGAAAGGAAAACAAATCTGAAGCGGGAGAGATATTAGTCAGAAGAAAGAGTTGTGAAGAAGAGGAGAATCTGGAAATTAGCCTCATGTCACATAGACCTTTTTCCCTGACAATTACCTTATGATCAGGAAGCTACATTGGATGATATAAAAAATCTCTGTGAGGTGTTTCCTATTTTTATGACTTAGCAAGACTATTCACTCTGCCCATCTTTGAGGACTGCTGCAAATGAAATCTAGTAAGAGACTCTTCCCATTCTCACCTCCAGTTGAATAGCAAAAGAAACATAAAACCCTTGTTACAGGTATGCAGAGTCAAGCAAGTCTCGCCTATGTTAGTTTCATATAACTAGAATCATAGATCATAGATTCAGTAGGGACCTTGGAGATTATCAGTCAAATCAAAGAGGATTGACATATTATGTGTCAGACAAAGGGCTAAGCTCTGGAGCTACAAATACAGGCCAAAAGAAAGAAAATCCCTGCCCCCAAGGAGCTTATGTTTGATTGGAGGAAGCCAACACATACAAGAAAACTGAGAAGGGAGGGGAAAAGGAGTTCCCCATTGGAGTATGAGAGAGAAAGTCAGGGAAGTCAGGAATGGAACCTGAAGAGGAATGAAAATATGACAGTTCTAGGTGTTTTATTAAAATTGGAGGCTCTGGTAGGACCCAGCCAATCATCAGAAAAGACGATAAGGGCATCAACTACAACCTTCTCATTCTGCAGATGGGAAAGTTGAGGTCCAGAATAATTCTATGGCTTTCCAAAGATGACTGATGTAGTGAAGTGTCAGAGACTAGATTTAGAATTCATGTTGTCCATCTCAAAATCCAATGTTCTTTCTACTATGCCTCTGAATGAGAGATGAGTTGCCTCTGATGTTGATAATACAGTTAACAGTATAGTTGCGCCCATATATTATAGATGAAAAAAAACTGAGGCCTTAACAGGTTAAGTTATTTGCCAAAGAACACACAGTTAGTAAGTCGTACAGGGGGATTTCCAAATCCACCAGTTCTTTTACACTACACTATTACTTCTTCTATGCAGAAAATGAAATAATATAGGGGCAAGTCCCTTGTCAATTATAAAACAGCACACAAATGTACTGCTGCATTGTTATTAAGGGTAATTCTGTAACAGGGGCCCTGTTCAGTAAAATCTCTGGCACTCTGGCATCATCACTGCAATTGCAGCCTCCAGGAATGTGAAAAACCTGGGAACTTTGCTCATGGCAGAGCAGGGTGAAGAGAACCTCCCAGCTCTCTTGCCGTTCAATATTTCACCCTCTATTTACCCAGACGCTGCTGTTCTCTCAGATAATTGTTGAAAAAAATGGTTAAGTCAAAGCTTGCCACCTGCAAATTACAGTACAACAACCACAAAGATTGAAGCAATTACCCAGATAATTACTGCAGCACAAATGAAGTAACCTCATGCCTTCTTTTTTTTTTCATATACAAATGTGTAGTCCCACATGCCAAGCAGGTGATGCCCATTTACAGAAAACAGAATAATGTTGGTGTCTGAGGATAGCTAATTAAACTGTTCAGGTTCCTGGAGAATGAGTTCCAAGCAGCTATGTGACCTTTGGCAAATCTCTTCATCTCTCTGAATCTCAGTTTCCCCATTTATAAACAGAAGGTCTTAGATGAGATAATGTCTAAGGTCCCTTCTAGCTCTGGAATTCTATGATTTTTCTTTGATCTGAAAAAGTAGATCAATTGGAGAGTCTGAGGAATACAGGTGAGGATACCAGATGGCCAACATTGCCTCTGAGGAGCTACCCAGCCATTGAATTGGCATTGTTGTATCACTGGACAGAAGGTGAGCTTGTGTTAAGGACAGGGTGAGGTGAAGTGGGGCCAGTGGTCCATCCTGCTCCAAATACAAGAGACAGGCTTAAGGCAGCCTCTGTCTGGTTTTTCAAGTTGATGGAATGTGATTGGAGAACTAGAGTCTGAGGCCATTGGAATTTCACAAATAGGAGCTTATTGCTATATTAGGAGGCGGCATGATCTAGTGGATGGAGCTCAAGACTTCAAGTCAAGTCAAATCAATAAGCATTTGTTAGGCACATGCTATGTGCCAGGCACTTTAGTGAATATCGGGGATATGAAGAAAGGCAAAAAAAGGCAAAGAAAGGCAAAAAATACTCCCTATTGTCAAAGAGCTCACAGTCTAGTGGAGGAGAAAAATGCAAAAGGTTGTATGCAGGACAAATTGGAGGTAATCTCAGAGGGAAGGTGCAAACAATGAGGGAGACCAAGAAATCCTACGTAGAATCTGAGATTTGAGCTATTATTGATAATTAGAGCTAAAATTTATGATGTCCTTTAAAGTTTATAAGGTGCTTAAGTAATATAATTTGATCCTCACAATAATGGGAAGTCGGTGCAATTATTACCTTCATTTTACAGATGAGGAAACTGAGGTAGACAGAAGTTAAGCAACTTGTCTAGGGTCAGGCTGATTTTGTGTCTAAGTCTGGATTTGAACTCAGGTCTTCCTAACTCTAGGTCCAACTTTCTATCTGCTCTGTCACCTAGGTGACTTGAAGACAGCCAGGGAAGTGATGAGACACAGCCAGTGTAAAAGAACTGGAGTGTACTGTGTGAGGAAAGGCAAGGAGGCCAACATTAGATTATTTACTACATGGAGAGAGTTCAGTGTGAGAAGACTGCAAAACTTATAAGGGACCTAGTTGTGAAGGACTTTAAAAGCCAAATAGAGGATTTCATATTTGATCCTAGAGGGAATAGGGAGCCACTGAAGGTTATTGAGTAGGCGGTTACATAGTTGGACCTGAGCTTTGAGAAGATCATTTTGGTAGCTGAATGGAGAATGGCCTAGAGTGAGGAGAGACTTCAGGCAAGAATGCTAACTCTTAGGCTATTACCATTGTCCTGGAGTGCGGTGAAGAGGGATTTGATCAGAATAGTAATAATGTCAGAGGAGAGAAGGGGGCATGCATGAAAACATATTGTGAGTGTAGAATTGACAGATTTTGGCAACCAATTGGATATGGTGGGCCTGGAGAGAATGAGACATTGAAAATGATGCCTACCTTTGGAGCTGAGATGAATGGGAAAATGGCGGGGCTCTCAACAATAATAGTTAAGTTTGGAAAAGGAGATAATTAGTTCAATTTTAGACATTTTTCTTAATTTTTTTAAAATTTTAGACATTTTGAGATTAAGATGTCTATAGGACATCCAGTTCAAGATATCCAAAAACTATTTAAAGATTCATAAGTGTTCAACATAAATTTATTAAATACTTTGTACAAAGCATTGTGCTAGGCACTTGTTGAACACAAAGTTTAGATAAAACATGGTCTCTGTTCCCATGGAATGTACAGTCTAGTAGAAGGATGACATTGGCAGAGATATTTAATGCTAATGTTGGATGGTAAATGCATTGGAGAAGAGAAAAACAAAGGACTTTGGGAGAATTGAAAGGGAAGGCTACTACTGAAAAAGTGGATATTTCAGATATTTAAAACTTAGACAACAAATCCTGGCACTCAGAAATATGAGAACCCTCTAAACATGTCCCCCAACAACCAATCTACTTCCCAATACAACATGAACTATTCTTTACAATGAGTTTGTCATAACCATGGGCAATTGCTCCAATCCTCCTGATCTATATCTTGCTACTGGACCTAGATGGTTCTGGAGGAGATAGAGAGGCTAGTGACTTTGTACAGCCCTCCCTCACTTAAATCCAATTCACTTGAAAGTCATGGCATCACCTTCCTGAACAAATAACAAAAAACAACCTATGAGTAGTAAGAGCTACCACACTGGGCACCCAACTGGCTAATTCCAGTTGGGCAATGCAGCTTGTTCATTCCTTCTTTCCTTCCTTTTTTCCTTCCTTCTTTCTTTCTTTCCTCCCTTCCCTCCCTCTTTCCCTTCCCTCAGTCCACATAGAGTATCATACCCTGTGGGTGCCCCGCCCAAAGGAATGTAAATTTTGATCACTGAAACCTCTCAAGATATTAAGATATCTTGGATTTATGAGCTAGATTTTTTTCTTAAAGATCATGCCTTAACCCCAAATCACTCTGGCTTTCACTAATTGGCCAACAATAGCCTCACTTGGTCATTGTTTGAGATCTGATGGCTCAGAGTGAGTGGTTGCAAGTCATGGTATCACATTTCTGATGATATGGTCCTCTTTGAAAATGAAGGACAATGAGCTTCTTTAGAAATAGGTCTATTGCCTATGACTAGTTTAATACATTCTAGCCTCTCCAGTTTTTCTACTTTTCTTCATGACAATCAAGTCTGATCTCTTTAGGCTTTTTGTCTAGTTTGTAGTTTTGCTTTGTTTTGATTTGCTTTGTTTTAGGTTATTAGGGAAAGTAAATAGAGGATGGGAAAGGACCTGTGATTTTGTTGGTATAAAGAACTCCTGGTAATGAAATGCCTTTTTTCATCATAGGTGAATTATTTCTCTACAACATGCAGTCTCAGATATTTGCCTAGAGCCCTGAGAGGTTAAGAGACTCGTTCAGTGTTTCACAGCCAATATGAGTATAAGGCAAGACCCGAAGTCTAGGTTTTCCTGGCTTCAAGGTGTGCTCTCTATCCTTTATGCCATACTGTCTCTATAGGGAGAAGAAAAGACTTGAAAGTCAAAGTAATCAATATGAGTCCTTGTTCTCAATACTTCTCTGAAGGTGTCCCATAGAGAGGGCCAAGAACCATTAGCTGAAATGAGTCTTGGGAGTTATTGGCGAGACTCAACTGGGTTGGCCATTATTCTGTATGGAGGAGAGCTGAAAAGAAATAGAACCAAAATGATTTTGTAAATGATTTGATGCTAGGGTGAGCCATATAGGAAATCTCAAATATCCACAGAATTATTTTTTAAGGATGTCAATGGGTAACACAGTCTGAAGTGTCTT
Organism: Vombatus ursinus; assembly: GCF_900497805.2. NCBI lineage: Eukaryota > Metazoa > Chordata > Mammalia > Diprotodontia > Vombatidae > Vombatus > Vombatus ursinus. The sequence goes on along the minus strand of NW_020954751.1, from coordinate 21,953,181 downwards.
TTTCTTGATGGGTCCACCAAATAGAGATGAACTGTAAGATTATTGCTGTCTCTCAAACATATTCTAGAATATGCTACATGAATTGGGCTTAAGTAGAGTGCCAGCAAGCAAATTATTCACCATATTGTGATGAGAAAATGAGGCTAGATGCAGGAACTAGGGAGAAGGCATGAATTCTATAGAATAGATCAAACATTGGCCTGGCCCAAGAGAAAACTCTTAAGTAGGCCAAAGTCATATTTACTGTGCAAATTAAACTGGAACAAATTAAATTAAGTGGATTGATTTACACAATAAACCTCAAGTTTTATACATTTAAAAAATTCTTTAAAAATTCAGCATATCCTTTGTTTTGTATGGCTATTGTTGAGTTCACAAGATTTTGAAACATGCTTTTTAATTCATCATGAAACTACACTTTCATCACATTATTAAATTTACCTTTGTCAGTCTATCCCCCACCAACCCCCAATCTAACCTTGTATATAGCCCACCTTTTTATCAGTGAATGCTAGGCTATTGAGGCATGTTTATTTACATTTCTTAAATAAATTTCTTAACCTTGCATGACATGAGGAATGGTAAAAGATCAGATGTCAGTATTATATTTCCATTTCAGAATTTATGTAAATTCAGAAACATTCTGTTTCCCAGTATTATTTACTATATTTACCAGAGTTTATCATTCTTTCAATAAGAACAAGATTTCCATATCTACTAGAAATAAAATTCCCCCAAACATTTCCTTTCAGTCAATAAAGGAAAAAAAGACACCTATGTGTGGCAGAAAATCTAACACTCAACTGAAAGGTAATTAAAGGTGAGAAAACCAGTTCACTCTAGTTTCTTCTACTCAAGGTCAGATGTTCTGAGTTAGCTTAATGTCAGGAATAGCACACACAGAACCACTATTGTTGCAAAATAAAACCATAACTAAATGAATGCTTAACTCAAATATTTAGTACATCACTATAGTACAATACATATCTCCCTATTCTGAAATCTTCCCTCATTTGCAGGCATCCTCTTTGTTTTCCCAGATACCAAGTGCTGGTAGTGGATAGAATTTGAAGTGTCAGCCAATGTAGTGATATATTTAAACTCAAGAGCTTCTTAAGTGATTAGGATGATGAAAGAATTGAAGATTATACAATAGGAAGATTGGTTGAAGGAACTGGAGAAATTTAGTCTAGATGAGAAAAGATTTTGAGCAAGTATGAGAGCTAATTTCAAATATTTAAAGTGTTCTTCTGAGGAAGATGTATTTTTTTTTTTTTACAATTCTTATGATTGCTCTAGAGAAAGAACTAGGTAGAAGATAAAAGAAGGAAAATTTAGGACCAATATTAAGCAACAGCTTCTTAATAATTAGAGTTATACCAAAATGGAATTGGCTGACTCAGGAATTAGTGAGTTCCTCTGATAATGGAGTTATGCAAAGAAAGGAAAGATGGTCAGGGGTGTTATGGAAAGGATTTCTATTATAACTTGGCAGTAGATGAAATGACATCTGAAGTTCCTTTCAGTTCTGTGATTTTGTGATTCAATATGATAAGAACTTCATTTCAATATGAATAAACAACAGAACTATTTTTCTTTTTTACTGATGTTGAGGTCCATAAAGAGATCCTAGAAGGATGTGAACCATTTCTTGGTGTGTGTGGGAAAATGAAAATAGAGAGAAGTCTAATCTACTCAACTTATGTTTCTTTCCTCTACTAAAGAGAATGATCTGAAAACTGGGTTAAAAAGAGAGTTATTAGGGGCAGCTAGGTGGCACAGTGGATAGAGCACCAACCCTGGAGTCAGGAGGACCTAAGTTCAAATCCAATCTCAGACCAGACACTTGACATTTACTAGTTGTGTGACCCTGGGCAAGTTACTTAACCTCAATTGCCTCCTCCCTTCCCCCAAAAAGAGAAAGAGTTATTAGCAAGTTCTTGAAATCCAGGATGATGATTTTAAGAAAAAGGAGACCCCTGTCATTAAAGACCAGGCTCCTTATGACTGAATGAGGTTCAAACTATATACCTGGGTATAAAATAGTGAAAGGAATGGTACCCTTGCACTTATGGGGCCAGCAGACCTTCAAGGTTAAATGGATATCATTTGTTCAAAAAATGGATCTTCATAAATCATGATGTTGGGGCCTTTCACCATTTTGGATGACCTCCTACAGACATTTTCTAGCTTATCAATATCCTTCCTAAAATGCAGTACTCAGTAGTAAACACAGTCCTCTAGATTTCTCTTCATAAGGACAGAACTAAATGGTACTGTACTATCACCTTCTTATTCTCGGAAATAAAATCTCTTTTTATGCAGTCCAATATTGTGTTAGCTTTCATTAAGCAGTGTTTAACATGAAATACAATTAAATCCTCCACTTTTTCAGATTAAACAAGTTTGTTTAAAGATCTCAATTATTTAGTGAATGGTCACATGTAGCTATATATTAGCTACCTCTGGCTTTTCCTCTTCACCAGTATCAATTACAACTTAATAAAATTTCATTCTTGGGAGTGTTACATACCTATTGAGCAGATTTCTCTTTTAGAATCTCATGTTAATGGATTGTAAGATCATAGAAAAGAGGTTTATTTTTGAATTTTAATTAAATTTTGTTTCCATTTCACAAATATTTATTTTCTCTTCCACCCCCACCATCATTGAAAAGAAAAGGGAAACCTATATAACAGAAATACAAGAGTCAAGCAAAACAAATTCCAACATTGGCTGTTTTCACAACATATGTCTATCAACCTACACTGTCACCCCTTTCTCAGGAGGTGAGTAGCATGCTTCATTATTGATCCTCTGTAATAATGGTTGATCACTGTGTTGATTAGTGTCCAAGTTGTTTGCTTTTATAATATTGTTATATAAATTATTCTTCTGTTTCTGCTCATATCATTATGAATCACTTCATATGTCTTTCCAAGTTTCTCTGAAACTGTCCCCTTCACTATTTCTTATGGCATGATAATATTCCATTACATTTATACACCATAATTTGTTCAGCTCTTTCCCAATTGATAGGTGCCCCTTTGTTTTCACTTTTTTCTACCTCAAGAATTGTTGTAAATGCTTTTGTACATATGGGCCCTCTCATCTTTCCTTGATCTCACTGAAGCTTAGTAGTGGAAATGATGAGTCAAATGGTACGCACAAGAAGAGAAGGCTGATAGGGCAGCAGATTGGGAGAATTGGTAGTCAGAAGCAAACCATTTTTTTTTTAGCAAACCATTTTTGAAGATGGTCAGAATGAAAGGAGAGAAAGAGTAGGCAAAAATAAGGGTTCAAAGGGAAATGCACAGTCAGTAATCATAATTGTCAAGTTTTTACAGTGAATTTCTCTGATAAAGGTCTCGTTTCTCAAATATATAGAAAACTGAGTCAAATTCATAAAAAAATAAGAGCCTTTCCCCAATTGATAAATGATCAAATGATATGAACAGGCAGTTTTCAGACAAAGTAATTAAAGATATTTATAGTCATATGGAAAAAATGCTCTAAATCACTATTGCTTAGAGAATTGCAAATTAAAACAGGTACCACCCCACACCCATCAGATTAACTAATATAACAGAAAAGGAAAATGACAAATGTTGGAGGGGATGAGGGAAAAATGCACTGTCAGTGAAGTTGTGAACTGATTCAACCATTCTGGGGAGCAATTTGAAACTATACCCAAAAGACTATAAAACCATGTGTACTCTTTGACTCAGCAATTCTACCACTAGGTTTGTATCACAAACAGAGGAAAAACAAAAAGAAAAAGGATCTATATGCACAAAAATATTTGTAGCAGATCTTTTAGTGGTAACAAAGAATTGGAAATTGAGGGAATGTTCATAAATTGGGAAATGACTGAACAAGATGTGATATATCATTGTAATGGAATAGTATTGTACATAAGAAATAACTAGCAGGAAACTTGGAAAGACTTACATGAAGTTAGGCAAAGTGAAGTGTGTAGAACCAGGAAAACATCGTACATAATAACAGCAGTATTGTACAATGATCAACTGTGGATGACTTAGCTATTTTCAGCAATACAATGATCCAACATAATTCTGAAGGACTTATGATGAAAAATGCTATCCACCTCCAGAGAGAGAACTGATGCAATCTGAATACGGATCAAAACATCTTTATTCAAACTTTTATTTTTCTTGATTTTTTTAGTCTTATTCTCTCAATTTCTATTTCTTCACTTATCACTATAAGTAGCTTTATAGCACTGTATCAAATAGTAGTAGCAACAATGGCATCTTTGCTTTACTCATGGTATTACTGGGAAGGCAATAGTTTATCCCAGGATGACAGATTTAGAGCTCAAATGACTTTACCTATTATCCAGGATCCTACCTCTCCTTTCCCCAAACTCCTAAACTGATTCACCTACATTCTCTGATACACAGGAAAATATGGCAAAATTCTCCTAATTCATAATTAACTCTACCCTGGCTTAGTCATTTCTACTTCACCAATCAGTTATTACCTTCTTCCTCATAATCAGGTCCAGAAGAATAATACTAGTCCTTGATTTCTTCATCTTCTGAATGATGAAATTACCACTAGGAAGTTGAGTCTCTCAGAATCTCTGCTTTTAGTACACTAAGACGCTCATTCTATGTCTGAATGGTTGGAATACTCTATGACAACTGTGCTTTCTTTCTCTTCCAGCTGTATTATATGTATCAGATAATTAATAATTCAATTTGTCAGTAAATAAACATATATTAAGCACCTGTGCTTTTATTCAGCACCTGGCACCATGTGCCAGGCACTATGCTAAGTGTGGGAGATTCCAAATGAGGCAAAAAAAAAAATAGTCCCTGCCCTCAAGAGGCTCACAATCTAATGGAAAAGACAATAAACAAGCAAATATGTACACATAATCTACATACAAGATAAATAATTAGCAAAGAATTATTAATAATTAGCAAAGAATTAAGATGGGTTCAATTAGAAAGAATTAAGAAGGGCTGAGAAAGACTTCCTATAGAATATTGGATTTCAGTTGGGAATTAAAGAGAACTAGGGAAGCCAGTAAGGAAAGACTAAGAGAAAGAGCATTCCAAGCATGGAACATTTCCTTTGGCCATTCTGGCAAACTGTATTTTGCTTAGATGCAAAAAACTAGAGTTGGAAGAGACTTTAGAGGCCATCTAGTCCAAGCCACACCTAAAGAAGAATTTCCTCTACATCATGTACCATAAGTGGTCATCTATCCTTTGCTGGAACATACACTGAGGTCACCCATTCCATTTAAGTATGACCATTTACATGTTCCAAATTTTTTCCTTGTATCAAGTCAAAATCTGTCTTTGTGCATCTTCTACCAGTTACTTCAAGTCCCTTCAGGGCCAAGCAAAATGAGTCTAATCTCCCTTCCAAATAATGGCCCACTAAATACTTAAAGACACCTATACTGTCTCCTTTAAGTGTTTTCCTCTCCAGGCTAAATCTCCCCATTTCCTTCACCATATGACATGATTTTGAGTCCTTTCATATTCTTTTGTCCCCTCCTTTGCACATGCCCTAGCTTCCTACATGTGCCCCTTTCCCCAGAAATGAGAGTAATATTCTAGATGTGGTCTCAGCAGACAAGGTTACTTAGGGACTATATCACCTCTCCTGTTCTGTATAATATATTTCTATAATGATATCCCTTCTGTTTCTCCATTTTTTCATTCTCAAATACTCTCTACTATGCCTACCCTTTCAGGTCTATGTGTTTCAAGAGAAGTGAATATCTTTTTGATATGCAATATAAACCACCTTCCCTTCTACCTAATCTATTTCTTTTAAACAGGGTATAGATAGAACACCAGGTCTGGAGTCAGAAAGACTTAAGTTCAAATCTGGCCTCAGACCCTAAATAGCTGTGTGGCTCTGGGCAAGTCACTCAACCCTATGTGCTTCAGTTTCCTCATCTGGAAAATGAGCTTAAGAAGGAAACATCAAACCACTCCAGTATCTTCACCAAGAAAACCCCAGATGAGGTTGTAAAGAGTTATACATGACTAAAAAATGACTAAACAACTCTTCCATGGTTGTATTCTAGTCAATCAAGTAATCAATAAGTATTTATTAAGCATATATTGTGTGTCTCATCCTTTCAAGTCCTGGCAAAACCTACAAAGCATATTTGCCTGATTTCATTGCTATCTTTAGTTCAATTTATTTCTCATTTTTACCCTATGTGTTTGTGTATATTTATTTCTCTGTCATTACCTCTTGGTAACTACATAGCAGCTCCACTGCTATTGTTCTTTCTGACTTAACTGCTACGCTACTATCTGTATATTTTCCCTCCTCCCCTTCTCTTTTCAGTTTCAAACCTCCATAATGAGATCAGCTCATCTTCAGGTAAGCTTATTGTACCTTTTCCTCTTTAGTAGTAAAGTGTTCTTAGCCAAGAATCCGTCATTTCAGTGTCTTTTGTCATGATGCAGAGACTCAGATTCAATTTTCTGACACCATCTTCTCATCCAACTACTGATTTCCCATATCCTACTTCTCTTCTCAGAGCCTTACCTTCAATGAGTAACAGTAATAAATGCAACCACCTTTCTTTCCAAGTCCTTTACATTAATGCCCAGGTCTTCCTTATCCCTAAATATACTTTCTGATTTCCTTTTGGAAGTATCATGTACTCCCAGGTAGATAACTGGTGGTATATATTAGTCTTCAGGTCTGGAGATACTCTTTATTATATCCAGAATGCATGTTCTAGGAGAAAGTTAACTTCCTGAATATTCATGTCACATTAGCAAATGACTATTTCAGTAACTCTCAGAAGAAAATCATCAGGACACTCCTAATAACATATTCCCTTCTCTCAATTTCAACTATGAATTCCCATTATCCTTCCATGGAATGCTGAAAGTTCCTTTGCTTCCATTTACTCCTGACTCCTGTTTGGGAATGATTTTATTCCTATTGTGTATCTCCAATTGTTCAAATGACTTTCTTACGCCATCCCTTCTCTCTTACATTCTTCAACCTTCTAACCTTATTGAAATATATATATATATATATGTACATATATATGCATATATATATCATATATAATTTTCTTTATTTTTCTCTTAGCACACTTCTTGCATCTTCTCTGATACACTAAAGAGCAATTAAGTTTCTTTCAGTCCCCTCAAATTTCCCATTTAGCAAGATTTTTTTTTGTAGTCAGTGCATCTGTCTTTGTTGGTTATCCATGGCAAAAACAGAAATGTAGCAATATTGGTACAAATCAATAGAACAGGACCCTCACCTTCCATACCCACTAAAAAATATGCTATTGGTGGCTGCCCTGGTTATTCTCACTGCTAATAGTTCTAGCAAACAACCTGGTTGTCTGTTTGCTGCACCTGTTCACAGCCAATTTGGGCTCAGGAGCCTCAGTTTTTATACTTCTTACTGTTGCATAATCCATAATTAGCTGATTCCTGCCAATATTAATTGCTTTTAGTGCAAGTAGCAGCCTCAATGAGCTGAGGCCAAAGCTCAGTCCCTTCTTCTAATGTTCTACCTTCTGTCCCACCTGACTTTTCCATCAGACAGTGACTGGTGGTACTATACTAGAAAACAAGATCCCAGTTTTTATGATACTTAGCTTGTTGTTCTCACCGTTATACTACAATATCTTAAATTAAATCCTTGTACTTAAAGTATGAGTTAAGTATGAGTTATAACCTAATCTTAAAGATTAGGCAGAAACTACGCTAAGAATGTGCTTACTCTAGTGATGTCTTTGGCATGAATGGGGAAATCATAGAATTATAGTATCCCAATGTGGAAATGAACCTCAGAGGTCATCTATTCCAACCTGTAACTGAACAAAGACTTTTTTTTGGTATAATGCCTTCTTTTGCTTGAAGAGCTCTAGTAGGGGGAGCCCATTACCTGTCAATATGTTCCATTTAATTTTTGGAGAGGTAGGATTTTATTTCACACTGAGGCCTGAGAGATCTTTTGGCTTGTCTTTGGTAACATTGCCAGTTAGTGTCTGGGGCGGGATTTGAATCCAGATCTCCTGACTCCCAAGTCCAGCATTCTTTCCACTACACCACACTGTCTTTCTAAACTTACTTTCAGGTATAGATGGGTGTGATACATAAAAATATCCAAGATGTGCTCATCTAGACTTTGTTTGAAGGCCTACAATGAGGAGAGACTTAGTATTTCCCATGGTAGCCTATTTGACCTTTGAATAGCTGTTATGAAGTTTGTTTGTTTGTCTGTATTCCTGATATGTAGCCTATAGTGAATCTGTCTCTGCAGTTTTTATCCATTGCCCTTTGTTCTGTCTTTTGGGGCCAAGCAAACAAAGTTGAATTCCTCTTCTACAGCTCCATTTGCTAATTGAATGGAGGAAGGACTGAGATAAATTTCTCAGAAAGAGCAATTTAGAAGAGAGTTGCAAATAAAACCTTGAAAAGTTACTTCAAAAATATTCATTTCTAGATTACAGACAGAAAGAGGGTAAGTTTAGCTTGATTAAAGTAAGGCTTCTTGATTAGGTCAGGTTAACCTAGTGCTCCTTCCATCCCTGCTACATTTCAGGCACCACATTTTAGGAGGACAATAATAAACTGGAAAGTGTTCAGAGGTGGGCTTATAGGATGGATGAGAACCTTAACTCCAGGCCATGAAGATGGAACTAGGGATGTTTACCCTGGAGAAAAGAAGACTTAGCAGTGGTGGAGGGTCATTCTCTTCAATGATTTGAAGGGCTGTCATTGGGGAATTGAATTTTTTCTGCCTTGCCCCAAGGGGCAGAACTAGGAGAAATCAGCAGAAGTTTCAAAGAGGACATCTGACACTGGATATGAAGAAAAAAAATCTCCTTAACAATCCTAGATATTCAAAAGTGAAATGGGCTGCCTAAGAAAGTGGTGGGTTCATAACCAGTGGAAATCATCAAGGGAATTATGGATGGATCACTACTTGCTATTTTTGCTTAAAGGAGTCCTTATTGAGGTATTAGTTTATACTAAGCCACCTATGAGTACCCTTCTATGTCTAAGAGTCTTCAACAATCCACGTGTCAGATCTCAGAGAATACCAAGCCTTTTATCAGATTCTTGTCCAAGAAGAGAGGATTTCTCAATAAGAGAGCTGTGAATAGTGACAGATAATCTTTTTTAATTTTGAAAGAAATCTTAATATAACTATAGGAAGGAGGGGAGAGAATTCAAGGGTTTTCAGCTTGTTTTGCAGTTTTTTCCCTATATTTTATCTTTAATATCAAAGTTTTAAATCTATGATGTAGTCCTCCCTTTATCTCGAAGTATCTCATATATACTTACTTTCCTATATGTTCTATCTCCTTAGCAAAATGTAAATTCCTTTAAGAAATAAGTAGATGGCACAGTGGATAGATAGAGCATTGGGCATGGAGTCAGAAATACCTGAGTTCAGAGCCTGCCTCAGACACTTACTAGCTATGTGACCCCGGATAAGGTATCTAACCTCATTTGCCTCAATTTCCTCAATTTTAAAATGGAGATAATAATAGCACCTACCTCTTGTGAGAAACAAATGAGATGCACAAAGAGGTGCTTAATAATGCCCTTTTTCCTTCCTTGAGATCAGAATGGGTTTTTTTTTTTTTTGGTTTTTGTTTTTGTTCTGAGTTTTTTTTCCCATTTTTGTCTTTGTAGCCACAGTGGAGACTAGTGCCTCGTTTAATGAATGCTTGTTTGACTGGATTGGGCTGTTTTGAGATCCATTTATGCCACTGACCGGAATATGGGCAAATGACTTCATCTGCTTGAACCTCTTTCTTCATCTTTAAAATGGGGGTGATGGTGCCTACCTTAGCAGGCTCTTGTGAGGAGCAAATGAGAAAATATCAGAGAGCTAGTAACAAGTGAGAGGTCATTATTATTGAACTGACTCCTGAAAACCAAAACCACCTCCCTGACCCCACCTGAGATGACTGGACTTTATTGACTTATTATTGTCCGTATATCCAAGACCAGTGGTGGAAACTACTCAAGTCACTACCCAAGAGCCATTCATTTTTCTTTCATAAGGATTCTGTGAAAGCTTGTCATTTCTGCGCCCTTTTATGTGATGGATGTACCTGAGTCCCTGCTCCACAAACATTGAATAAGTTCTAATTATTGTTTCTCTGCCAACTGCTTTGAAAAATGAAAATCTGGCCATGGAATTCCTCTGTGGAAATTGTGGCTTTTCTATCTACCCTTCAAGGTGCAATTCAGAGCCTTCCTCCTCTGCGATGCCTCCCCTGACTACTCTAGCCCATCTTTTAGCTTGTTGTCTGTGCCAGCAAATGGAAAAACAAATTGATTGGACATTTACTGAACACCTTGAAGTATGGAGTTCTATTGTTAGGCTCTGTGATGGACACAAGGATGAGGAAGACAGAGTTCCTGCCACTGGGAAGTTTTCATACATAGCTTTAAACTTTTTATACATGTTAAGATTTTATCACCACTAATCAACTGATCAACCAAAAATATTTATTAAGCAGTTACTAGTTGCCAGAAGGGAGCTAGGTGGAGGAGTGGAGAAAGTGCTGGGCCTAGAGTCAGCAAGACTCGTCTTCTTGAGTTCAAATCTGGTTTCAGACACTACAACTGACATTACTACTACTCAGACACTACTATTCAGACACTACTAGCTGTGCAACCCTGGGCATGTAATTTCACCCTGTTTTCCTCAGTTTCCTCATCTGTAAAATGAGCTGGAGAAGGAAATGGTGAACCACTCCAGTATTTTTGCCAAGAAAACTCCAAATGGTATTACAAAGAGTCTGACATGATAGAAATGACTAAACTATAACACTTGCCAGGCCTTGTGCTAAGGAATAGGGATCCTGAAATACTCAAGAGTATTTGTGATCTCATAGATTCAGAAGTCTCCTCCAACAATGTTGATTGTGATCCATTTATGCCATCTCATCCAGTGTAGCTCATGTCCACAGCCTACTATAAGTTTTCCATAGGTGGAAGGGTGTGCTGGAGCCAGCTCAAACTGGCTTGTGAGAGCACTTTGTTAAATTTTTGGTGTGAGTATTTATAACTTAGAAGTCAGCAAACACTGCAAATTAAGGCTTGACTTATGGTTTGTTGGCTGTCTAGACTTAAGAAAGTGATAAATAGAATGTGAATAATTCAGATTAAGTTAAAACGTGTGTCATGCACACATTTTTTTCGTCAGAGAGTTAGGCAACTTTTACCAGCACACTCCCATAGAGAGATCTAGCTAATACTTTGGAGGCCTTCTTTACTTTCTCCTGACAGTACAAGGAACAATGGACCAATAGTCCGTTGTTTGACCACCTTTTGGCTCCCTCCCCCTGGAGACACAGGACCAGCCCATCTTCTCTTGCTATTATGTGATTCTTTCATGACATCTTCTGTTCTTGTTCTTCAAAGTTTCTCAATGGTTATATGTGGTAAATGCTTTATACCCACATGTACTTCTCTATTCCCCCACGTTTGATATTAATTTTTAATTCTTTGGAGAGTGAAGAATTGTATCCTATGCCTCAATTTTATAGAGCAACAACGGCATAATATTGTTGTTAAAAAGATGGGCTTGTGCTTTCATGGGAATATAAAGGTCATAAAAGAACTTTGCCATTCCATGAAGGTTGTCCAACCCACTGTCATCCTTCTAGTCAATTCTGGGCCTCATTCCTTAACTACCTGTACCATCTATCTGTCCCATATATACACAATAATGGACAAGTTCTCTCTGTTTTACATCCAGATGTATCCTCAAGCTGATATTTTTTCTCCTGATGGTCCAGGCCCACAGGAATGGGGAACCTGTGAGCTTGAGGCCACGTGTGGCCTTCTAAGTCCTCAGGTGTGGCCTTTTGACTAGGTCCAAGTTTTGCAGAACAAAGCCTTTTATTAAGAGGATTTGTTCTGTGAAGTTTGGATTCCATCAAAGGGCTACACTTGAGGACCTAGAGGGCCACAAGTGACCTCAAGGCCGCAGGTTCCCCACCCCTGGATAGGGCCTCTGGGCCATCACTATCAACAATAATTCTTGTTGGAGATCATAGAGGAAGAGGTATAGTAGATTAGGTTGAATTTGCTGACTCTATAAGACAATATCCTGTGGAAGATTTTTTTTTAATTAAAAACAGAACAAAACGATAATCCTGTATCAACTTCCTCTTCCCCCTCAATATTCAACTTTTTCCTTAAACTAAAGTTCATTACCTTCCCTCCCCCAAAAGAAAAGAATTAGAAAGTTAATTGATTATTTTATTCTATTCAATGTATTTATTAAAGCCTACTCTGTGTGTGTGTGAGAGAGAGACAGAGACAGAGACAGAGACAGAGAGACAGAGAGACAGAGATCGAGACAGAGAGGAAACAGACTTAGAAATTGTTTCAGTTCGAAGAATTTTAACACGGGGATTTTTAAGAAATACTTTGATAACTGTATTTCAATATAATTTACCCCTTTGTAATTCTATATGTTTTCCTAGCAATTGTATATGTTTTATTTTATGCATTTAAATGTATTACTCTGAGAAGGAGTCCATAGGTTTCACCAGGCTACCAAAAGGGTCCAGCCACACAAAATGTTAAGAATCCCTGTTTTAGAGGTAGAATTGACAGTTTGGCAACTGTTTGGAAAAGGAGGCGGGTGAGGGAGAGTGAAGAGCTAAACATGATTCTAAGGTTGTGAACTTAGGTGACAGGATGGATTATTGTTTTATCTGCAGAAGTAGGAAAGCAATGAAGAGAGATGGTGTAGGGGGAAAGATGATGAGTGCCACCTTCAAAATTTGTCTGGTTCTTTAGGAGTCTGCTGATTATCAATTGTAATAAAATTCTCATTTATATGTCACTTACGGTTACAAAGCACTTTCACATCCATTACCTTAATTGACCTTCCCTAATGATAATTATCAACATTCTTCTCCTCCTCTTGCTCATCCTCCCGTTACTCCTCCTCCTCAAAGATTTATATATTGTTTAAAGCTTCTAAAATGTTGTACAGATATTTGTAGCAACCTTAGGCATCCTTGGCAGTCTTGGGAAAATTGTCTTATACCTGTATTGTAACCCTCATTTGTCAGGTGAAGAAACAGAATTTCAGAGAGGTCATCTGACTTGTCCAAGGTCATAGGACCATGTCAGAATGATAGGATTAAGAGATGGAAGGAATCTTAGAAAATACCTTGTTTAATCCTCCTTTTTTTACTTCCCACTTCCGTGTTTAGTACAGTACTTAGCACATAATAGGTGTTTCATGGTTGTTGGGTAGAGATTAATTAAATGATTGATTTTATAATTGATTATATTCTATGGATAGAAAATGAATCACCCAAAGCCACAGAGGGAGTAATTGGCGTAGATGGAATTTGATTCATGAAATCAGGAAATCTCAGATTTAAGAGGGATCTCAAGTACCACCTATTCCAACCAATACATTGATAGGAATCCCCTATGTTAATAATATCCTTGACAAGTGATCATCCACCCTTTGAAATCCTTCAATGTGTGAAGGACTTATTACCAATGAAGGCAATCCATACCACTTTTGGATAGCTCTAAATTCAGTGTGCTCAACATTGTGCCACACTGGTTTTCTGAGTGCAAGCTGAGTGTTGCCTCCAAAGCTTTACTGTATACCTTTATTATGTATGTGTGTTTTAAGTAGGGATAACATAGAACCAGAAATCATTTCCATGCCACCACTTAGCGCATAGTGTCTGACTCATAGTAGATGCTTAATAAATGCTCATTGACTGATTTTTTTTCACTTTCCAAACTTAGACTCTTTCTATGAAAAAGGTACCATTCAAAAATTGTTCATAGAAACACTGTGGTAAGGATTGTTGATGACTTAGATTTTTAAGAATCTTCTAGGAATGAAATTTCAAATGGTTTCAAAGTTTCGGGTGACTCTTCTTTTGTTTTTAATGGCAAAATCTGAGTTATTCTTGTGCAACTTCCAATGTAGATGCTGAATGCATTAACCTTTAAATCAGGACCGTCCAGGGATAAATTAACTTGCCCATTTTAGCAGCTGGGCCTGCCTCCAAATGGCTCCCATTGGTTATTCAGCAATATTCCTTGTTAGTTACTGAACAAGTAAAACTTTGCTATGGAGCTGATAATAAGAAACATTAGGGCCCTAAATTAAAAAAAAAGTTTTTAACCTAGCAAGAATAATTTCTAGCTTTTTAAGTCACTTTTGATTTTGCCTTATCTCACCAGTGATGAAATTCAAACAGACAATTCAGATGGTTGGGGAATGACTCGTTCGGGGCTTATCAGAATATTCTTTCTAAACTTAGCTCTATGATGGACAAATGGCCTTCACTGTTTTCTTAATATTAATAATAACTATCTTTATGTGGTGTATCATGGTTATGATGTACTTTATTTAAGTAATTTTATCTGAACCTTACAACTATATGTTAAGAGTGTTGACAATGAAATATTATTCCTATTTTATAAATGAAGCTGAGGGTCAAAATGGGCAAGTAGGCTGTCCAAGCTTATAAAGTAAGTGAAAGAGCTACAACTTCGACCCTAGTCTTCAGACTCTATTTCCCACTATATGCTTATGTTGACGAAGTAAAATGGAGAGCTAAAAGCCAGTCTCTAAGGAAAGAGAGTCTCAGTTCACCTAAAACTTTATCACAAAGAAAAAGGGATGGGGATAGATTAAGATGACTTCGGGTCTGAAATTTCTTGGTTTCAAATGAAAGGGATTCTCTAAGCTTTTACTGTAACTTTTGTTTGGGTCGATACAATACAAAAATCTTTGGATTTGGATAATGTAATATCAATAAGGTGAAAACAACTATAAGAAGAATGCTGGTTTGACCCAAACTCAACCAAATCCAAATAAAAAAGTGATCCATTCCCTCCTTCAAACATTTAACACATTATTTGGAACTTTAAGTAGAATAATAAAATTCATTGCTATATTACTTTAAAGTTTGCATCTCACTTTCTTCACACCAAAACTGTGGTATGTTCAGGTACTATATCCTCATTTTAACAAAGGAGGAAATTGAGACTCATAGAATTTTAGTGATTTTCTCACAACTGTACAGGATATGCCAGAGCTAGGTCATCTTATTTCAAGCCCAGTAGTCTTTCCCTTAAACCACAGCTGGTCTAAACAGGAAGATTACCTGTCATGTCTTCTCTGCATACCCTATTCCTACCATTTATTATAGGAATTCATAAGTGTGTCTTATCCATTTTCAGCTCTGCCAGATTGTAAGTGCTGAGAATGTCTAAATTGTGCTTATAATCTATTTCTTCCTCTGAATCTGAGAACAAAAATAATTACTGAATAAATAACAGTTTAATTTAATAGAACCAATCAAAAGGAGAGCAGTAACTATGTTAGGATGCCTTCTTGATTACCTGTACCCTGACTATGCCATTCTTAGCCATGATATTTCAATATCTGCATTTGAAAGCTAACTTATTCATATGGATAAAGTATGAATTTTAGCTCATGTTACTTAGAATAAAATTTTTAAAATAAAAATATCTCAAAAAAATGGAAAGATAGCTTTCTGAAGAATTCAGAGGTACATTGGAAAATTAGATGAACTGATTAAGAGAGAAGTAAATGTAACCAGGAAAACAATATGTACAATGACTGTAACCATGTAAATGAAAAAAAAAACCGAATAAAATGAAACAATGCTGTGTAATTATAATAACCGAGCCTGGCCCTGGTACACCTCCCTTTATTCACTACAGATGTAGTAGAATATGGTTGTGGCATATTGCATATATTGTCAGACATGGTTGATAAGTTGAATGATTTTGCTGAACTCTTGTTTTCATTATTTAAACATTATCATAAGCAAAATCTTGATTAGTAGTGAAGGTGAAAGGATATATCCAGAAATGCATGAATTGTAAAAAGCATTAATAGAAAAATAATAAAAAATATCACTACCTAAAACTGTGAGAGGTATATGATCTGACTTCCTTTTATTACTTATCATATGAGCTTTAATATTCAAGTCACTTATCCATTTTGAATTTACTGTGTGATATTGTATATGATTATATATAATTTAGAATATATATTATATCTGTATCTATATAGATATATTCATATGAAATCTAAATTTAATTTTCTCCAGGCTGCTTCACAGTTTTTTTTTAGTAATTCATGTCAAATAGGAAGTTTTTCCTTAGGTAATTTATGTTTGGGGTTTATTGAACACTGAGTTATTAAGTTCAATTATTTCTGATTCTTCCTTGTCTAGTCTGTTCCATTGATCTACAATTCTATTTTTAAACCAGTACTAAATGGTTTTGATGATTAATGCTTTATGCCATAGTTTGAGGTATGGAAGTGCTATCCTTTCTTCATTCCTACCTTTTAAAATATTCTCCTCGACATTTTAGAACTTTTGTCCTTCCAGTAAACTTTGTTATAATGTTGACTAGCTCTTTACAGTATCCCAATCTATATGGTAATCAATAGAATTGTATTTCTTATCATATTGGCATGGCCCAGTTAGGAATCAAGTCAATGACAAGAATTTATTATGGCATTAAACTAAATGCTAAGTCTAGAAATAAAAACAAAAAGAAAGAGAAGCTCTGCCCTCAAAGAACTCACATTCTGATGGAGGAAGATGATGAAAGAGAGAGAGAGAGAGAGAGAGAGAGAGAGAGAGAGACAGAGACAGAGACAGAGACAGAGACAGAGACAGAGATACCTGCATGTGAGGAATGGAAACAAAGTCTAGGGAGTCAGAAACAGAGCCAGGAAAGGAATTAAGGATAACTGACCAGTACCATTCCTCAAAATGGAGGATAAGGGAGGAACTCACCAATAGGAGAAAGGGATCACAGGAGCAGAAGGATGTTTCAGGGTGAAGAGGCCACAGGTGCTGAGGGAACTCTTTGTTGACAAGGAAGCTGAGGCATGGTGGAGAAGTTCCAGAAAGGTAGAAGCAGAGCCAGGAAAGGAAAGAAGGATGTCTGGCCTGGACCCTTCCTAAAAATGGAGTTTCTGGGAGGAATTCACTAATGTTAGTGCCATAAGCACTGAATGTTTCTCTTCGCTGTTTAAAGTATTCTTTATTTATTTAAGGAACATTTTTAATTGAATTTTGTAGGTGTTAAATGTTCTTTGATAGATCAATTTCTTAATGTTATTGTTGTTATTGTTTTAAAATATACTTTGTAGTTATTCTAAGCAGAAATTCCTTTTCTATTATTGTTTGTATTATTGAGTGAAGGCAGTACAGTGGATAGAGTGCCAGGCCTGGAGTCAGGAAGACTCATCTTCCTGACTTTAAATCTGGCCTCAGACACTTAATAGCTATGTGACCCTGGGCAAGGCATTTAAATTTGCCTCCATTCCTCATCTGTAAAATGAGCTTGAGAAGGAAATAGCAAACCATTCCAGTATCTTTGCCAAGAAAACTCCAAATAGGGTCATGAAGAGAAAGACAGGAGTGAAAAAACTATTGAACAACAAAAACAGATTTTGTTACTGCAATATAGAAATGTAGTAGTTTTTGCGGGTTTATTTTTTTGCCTATAACTTTATTGGAGCTATCAATCATTTAATTAATTATATTTTAATTAATCATCTAATTAATTATATTTAGTTTTTTTGCTGATTCCCTAGAATTTTCTAAATAAACCATCATATCCTCAGAAAATAGGAATCATTTTCTCTCCTCTTTGTTTTTCTTTATGTCTTTAAGTTATTTCCCTTGTCATTGCTATAATTGGTATTTTTAAAACTATCTCAAATAATTGCAGAGGAATCAGGAATTTTTGTTTACTCATAAGTTTATTAGGGAAGCTTCTAGTATTTCCATATGGCATAGGATATTAGTTGTTAGTTTTAGTTAAATACTTATTATCCCATATATAAAATATTCTTTTATGATTATACTTTCTAGGCTTTTTATTATGAATGAATCTTATACTTTATCAAAGACTTTTTAATACATCTATTCATATAACCATTTTAAAGACATTTTGTTCATAATACAATTAATTAAACTATTTTTCATATTTTTGAAGCATCTTTGAACCCCTAGTAAAAACCCAACTAGATCAAAGTGAATGATTTTTGTAAAATTAATTGCTAAAGTCTTGCTAGAATTTTATTTCAAATTTAAAAATCATTTTTCATCAAGGATATTATTCCATAATTCTTATTTCTTTTTTTCTTTTAGGTGTTAAGACTATATTTATCTCATAAAATGAAACTGTCAAAGCATTTCTTTCTCAATTTTTAATATTTTACATAGTATAGGTATTATTTTTTATAAATTTTATAGAATTTTTTTCTCTAAATCTTTCTTTAGTAGTTAGTTTTATTTTCCCTTTGGTAGGTCATTTACAGCTATCCTAATTTCTAATTCTGATTTTTTTTATTTGGTGAGTAATCCTCCATGTCTTTTTAATTCTCAGTTTTGTTGGCATATAACTATATAGTTACATCTGATAATTCTTTTTTCTTTTTCTGAGTTTGTTATTTCACCTTGATTTTTAAAAAATTTTTCTCTTACTTTTTTGTAAATGTTTGGCAAAAAGTTTATCAATTTTGTTAATTTTAATAGGCAGTTTTTAATTTTGCTTATTAATTTTATTGTCTTTCTGGTTTTCAGTTGATCTATTTATCCTCTAATTTTCAAGACTTACTCTTTTTTCTTTATTTTGACATTATTTGCTTGTACTCTATTTTTAAATGGATACTCAATAAATCATCTTTTTTCCATTTATTAACATGTTTTAAAGGATATACTTTCCCCTGAGACCTGTTTTAACTACATCACAACAATTTTGACATTCTGCCTCATCATTATCATTATCTTGCACATATTTATTTTTATGATTTGTTCTCTGACTCATTTTGTAGGATTTTATTATTAATTCTCCATTTAAATCTGTACATTGGATTGTGCTCTCTGTATTTAGTGATGTTTACATTGCATTGCAGTCATAGTTCATGGGCTTTTACTAATGTTTTTAGTTTTAATAGTAATTTTTAGCATAAGATAGTAATAGTAAAATAGTAAAAATGTATTTTTTAACCTTTAAAATAATTTTTACTTTCACTTTTAATAATCAACAAGGGAACACAATACTAATGAAAAAAATGTTTAATGAAATGGAAAGTAACAATAAGATATTTTCCTAAGAAAATCTGAGACACGTTTTTCCATGAACACACACACTATCAATGATGAGATTGTACACATAAAGAACACACTTTGAGGGCAATTCATGCCACTCCATTCCAGGGCTCCTGATAACTTTTGGTAATGTTATCAAGCTACTCCCACAAAATCTGCTCTGTATTTCTCTCTTCTGGACGTGTAATCACCACTGGTTGCTAATCCCCCAAATATTTATTCTCTGCTACACATTTAGTCTCTGCCAAACATAGTTCTTCTTAATGCTACTTTACTGGACATGTCGTTTCTGCCAAATAGTGCTAAACATGATCCCACTGTGCACATAACTGGAGATGCCATCTGCTTCCTGCTTCTGGCTTCAGCTGGTCCTTGTAAGGTATATTTTTCTCATGGGAAGAGCATGCTTTAATATATTCTTTTATTCCTTTTTAGGGTGGTTATATTTATCTCTAAATTTTTTTTATTATGAGCTAGAAAATTTTCAACTAGTATGCATATTTCTATACACAAAGAAGAAAAGAACATATGTGGAATTATTTTAATACATTAAGTTCATTAATATACATTATTTATATATTAAATTTTAAAAGGGCATCATAACATGGAAGACAGAGAATTACTTAAGGCCAGAGAAATTTGGGATCTGTGTGTGGCTGTGTGTGGCCTTGGGGAAGTTACTTATGTTTTAAGTGCTCTAGGCAGATCACTAAGACTGTAAGTTTCAGAGAAGATGTTAACTTACCTTATTAATGGAAGTTTCCTTATTTGGAAGCTGTCTAGGCCAATAAAATCACAACTCTATCTTAATATATTTAAGATAGTGCCAACATTGCCTTGTTTGTGTCCATTTCTGAGCTACCTTCTGCTGTCTTCCATGCATTTCAAAAATATTTCATTGATGTTCATTTCTTATCTTTTGGGTCACTCTCACTACCACCGACTTTCTCCATGATTCTCCCCAGTATATTCAAGCAAAAAAAAAGTTGTGTCTAAAAATACATTTTATCGTATACCAAGAAATGAGAGTCATGTTTCATCAGTATTTTTTTCAACTAGTTATTGGTCATTTTGTACTGATCAGAGTTCTTCAGTTTTTCAGATTTTCTTTCCTTTTCTTTGCTTTGGTAATTATATATATAGTTTTACTTGTTCTGCTTATGCCATTTTTCATTAATTAACACAAGCTTTCCCAGATTTCTCTGAATCCATTCCCTGTCCACTTTTTTGTTATTTCTTATGTCACAACAAAATTCCATCACATTCATATTTCTAACTTCATTCCTTTTCACATCTCTCACAGCATTCCCTCCTCCCATCCTCTCAGCTTGGTACATTAGGTCACATTTCACTAAACAAAATATGGTTATTCAATGAGAGGTTCCTCTTCTTTCTACCTACTCATGTTACATCACTCAAATGCCTTTCCCTATGATCTCCTCTTCCATTTCTGTCTGTGATGAAGAGACATCCCTACTCTTTGCCAAGCAAACACCTCTCGGTGCATATTTGATCCCAGCCCTTTCCATTTTCTCCAGTAGACTGATCCTTTATCATTCCTACTCTCTCCAATCTTCAGTGTCTCTCTATTGGCTCCATCACTGCTGCCAACAAATGCATCCATGTTTCTCCCATCTTAAAACAAAACAATTCATTGATCCTTTACTCTCTCTCTGCTATTAACCTATATCTCTCCTTCCCTTCTTAGCTAAATTCCTTGCCAAAATATTTTAAAAGTGGTGCTTCTATTTCTTTTCTCTCTTTATTTTAAATCCCCTGTAGTCTTGCTTCTGGCCTCCTCATGTGAATGGAAGTTCTCTCTCTAAAGCCACGAATGATCCTTTACTTGACAAATCTAATGGTCTTTTTTTCAATCCTCATCTTTCTTGATCTCTGTAGCCTTTGACACTTTGATCACAGTTTTTTCTTAGATATTCTTTTCTTTTTAGGTTTCCATGTCACTACCCTCTTCTAGTCCTCCTCTTACCTATCTGATTCTTCCTTCTACGTCCTTTGCTCATTCTTCATCTAGGTCACACTTCTTAATTGTGGGAACCCCCAATGTTCAGCTCTAGACCCTCCCTTCTGCCCCCTCATACCACTTCACTAGGTGATCTTGCCAGCTCCCATGGAATCATTTATCGTCTCTATGCAGATGATTCTCAGGTCTATTTATCCAGCCATGGCCTCTTTCCTGATCTCCAGCCTTGTATCGCCACCTGCTTCTTGCACATCTTAAACAGGATATCCTTTTGGCATCTCACAATCAGTAAGTCTAAAACACATTTTTTTCCCAGGATGCTTCTCTCTTTCTACTTCCTATTACTGTGGAAGGGATCATCATTCTCCCAAGCTCATAACTTTGTCATCCACTATTCTTCTTATGTACTCCCTTCATAAACACAACCTGTTACCCAGTCCATTCATTTCTATCTTCTCAGTACTTCTCATATGCATCCCCTTGTTTCCACTCTCCTAACCACTTTCATGGTGCAGACCCTCATTATCTAATACCCGGACTATTGCAATAGTTTTCTGATTAGGTTTCCTGTCTCAAGTATTTACCTGCTGTAGTCATCCTCCACTCAGCCATCAAAGTAATTTTCCTAAATCACAAATCTCACCATGTCAACCCCCTGCTCAGTAAATTCTCTTGCTTCCCTGTTACTTCAAGGAATAGAAAATAGAAATGGAAAATTTTTGTTTGACTTTCAACGTCCTTCACGTGGCTCTTTCTGCCTTTTCATCCTTTCTATACTTTATTAATTTCTTCTTAAAATTTAATTTTATTATTTTTATTAGCAAAAATCTTTTTTTTTTTTACTCTCCCTCCCTCAACTCCTTACCAATTGAAAAAAAAAGAAAAGAAAAATGAAGCCATTGGGAAAAATACGTAGTCAAGAAAAATTAATTCCAATGATAGCTGCATCAAAAAACATATGTTTCAATCTACACCTGAAACAATTATTTCTCTCTCAGGAGGTATATATCATCTTTCATCATGGGTGCTCTGGAATTATGGTGGTCATTATATTGATCAGAGTTTATAAGTTTTTCAAAGTAATTCATTTTTTTTACAGTGTTGTTATTGCATGATTTGTTTTCCTGGGTTCTTCCCACTTCAACTATGTATCAGTTCTTTCAAATCTTTCAATTAACCAATAAACATTTATTAAGCACCTTCTATATATCAGGTGCTGTGGAAGTGCTGAACCTTTAGAGTTTTCTCTAAAATTGTTCCTTTCATCATTTCTTAAAGCACAATAGTATTCTCTTATATTCATATATCATAGTTTGTTCAGCTAAGTTTCCATTTCTTTGCTATCACAAGAAGGACTGCTATACTTTTGTGCATATGGATCATTTTCCCCTTTGTTTGATTTCCTTGGGATATGATTAGTGGTATAGATGAGTCAAAAGGTATGCATAGGTGTGGTGAATAGAGGGCTAGACCTGGAGTCAGGAAGAACTGATTTTAAATCCTAACTCAGACACTTTGTGAACCTGGGCAAGTAACACCCTCTGTCTGCCTCTGTTTCCTCATCTGTAAAGTAGGGGTAATAATTGCAGTGACCTCCCAGGGTTTTTGTGAGGATAAAATGTGATAATATTTGTAAAGCACTTTGCAAACTTTATAACCTTATATAAGTTAGCTATAATAATTGGCATTTTATAACTATTACTTGTCCTTTTTCTTCTCCTCCTGTCACTACTACTATTACTTTAGTTCCAGTCACATCCCAAAATGTATGGACTAATTCATAGTTACAACACTAGTGCACTAATGTACCTTTTATTTTTTAACCAGCCACTGGGACATTTGTCATTTTCTTTTTTTGGAGAGGTCAAAGTTGCTAAACTGATGGGTGTGAGTTAGAGTGTCAGATTTATTTTAATCTGAATTGCTCTAATTTTTAGTGATTTGGTACATTTTTCATATGGTTATTGATAGCTTGGATTTTCTGTTAAAAATTGCCTATTCATATCCTTTGATCATTTAGCAACTTGAGAATGGCCTTTATTCTAATGAATTTGAATCAGTTCTCCATATATCTTAGAAATTAGATCTTTATAAGAGATACTTACTCTTAACATGTTTTTCCAATAGCCTTCTTCTCTTCTAATTTTAGCTGTATTGAATTTGTTTGTAAAAAATAATTTTATAAAATTAATCTACTTTTGCTTTCCTGTGCCTCTTTTTATCTCACTCTGATTGCAATGGCAAATTCTTCTATTTTCTTTCTTTCTCTTGAAATCTTTTTTTCATAATTCACCCTCTATGATTAGACTTCATATTACTTATGACCAATCTTCCCCCAAATCTACCATTTCTCTTTTTTTTCCTTTCTCCCCTTTCCCTCCTATTTCCTGAAGTGACATACATTTCTGAATATTAATTGTATATTTGTTCCCTCCTTTGACCAGTTTATATGAAAGTGAGGTTCAAGTGTAGTCTATTTCCCACCCTCTTGTCTTCTACTTGTACATCCTAATTATGTGAGTTAATTTCTCCCACTGTCTTCTTCCTCCTCCTTCTCTTGTCTTCAGGAGTGACAGGAAATCCTTTAGTTAAGGGTTTATCCCCCTCCCCCATCCATAAAATAAAAAAACTCAGTTTTTATTCTAGGTACATTTTTCTTGGTTGAAAAACTATGTATTTTGCCTTTTGTATTATAAAATTCCATCCAAACTCTCTACTCCTTCATATGATTGCTGCATATGTGATCCTGATCATGGCTCTTCAGTACTTGAATTCTTGCTTTCTCACTGCTTGCAGTATTTTTCTTTGAATTGGAAGCTCTAGATTTTGGCTATGATGCTCTAGAATGTCTTCACTGTGGAGTTTCTTTTATGGAATGAATAGTGAATTCTTTTTTGTTTTCACTTTGCCCTCTGCTTCTAAGAAATATAGGTAGTTTTCTTTCATGATTTATTAATTATTCTAACTTTAATTCCCAAACTGAGACTTTGTGTTAAGACCAGGCTGTACATACTTATAAAAGTAATGTCTGGGCCTTGCTTGGACTTGTTTAATATTTCCTTGAGCCCTGCTGCTGCTTTTTAGGGATATGAAGTGCTATTTTCTTCATAGATCATACAGGTAACAGCATGGGTACCTGAAAACTTTCAATTCACCCAGAAAGGTCTTATCTGTGGTGAAACATAATTGATGGCTGTTGGTCTGAGTTTTTCAAAGTTGTGATTCAGGTTTGGGGTATAAGCCACAGAATTATGGACTTGTCCCCTGTTTAGAGCTCCAGTAGACTACTTCTAGACCTAACCACTATCAGCTAGCTTGAAGTATAAGCAGTTTCAGAGTGCCAAAACTGAAAGTTCCCTTTAGCCTGAATCCCCTGCCCTGGTTATTTTGTTGTAATCCTTAGGTTTGATGAGGATCCGAATATGAGACGCCACCCTCCTGCCAAGGTGTTAACCAAACAGCTTTCTTCTTTCTGTTCCTGCTCGTTGTCCAATATACAGCCATAGTTCAGTCATCAGGTCTCACTCTGGTTTACCACAATTAGGTAAATGAAGTTCCCCTACTTATTTTTCAGTGGATCTGCTACACATCTTTAGTATTGAGTAACAGAGCTTCTAGGAGGCATCTACTCCTTTTTGCACAATGTCTAGCCCCTTTGTGCTAGATCCTTGACTTCTTCATTCTCTAGTGTATAGGCCAGGTCTCTGTTCAGTCCTCATATTTGTCTCCCAGGACATGGAGACATACTCTCCTTCACACCATTTCAGTCATGGAGGAGAGTAGGCTCAAAATTAATATTTGATTTTCTATATAATATTTACCATATCAATTTCATTTTCAAATACTTACAGCCAAAGATGAATTAGTCGACATCTCTGCAATTTTAAAACTGGTCAAAAAATTGCTTCTTATTTTGCCCCACTCTCTCTGGCTCCCAGCAAATACAGCCTGGATTTGAGCTCCTAGACTTCTAGTGGCTCACTATTCTGACCTTTCAAGTTTCACAAGGTCATAATCATCTCTAAGCTCCTTCAATTAAAAGTAGGAAAAAAGAGGCTCAGCAGAGACATAAGCGACAGCACCATGAACTCTGTTTCTTGCCAGATCCAAGTAAGAGAGGACCTCATCACCAAACAGGAAAGAGTCAAAATAAAATGAACCTCTTTGGTGAGCCATGGCTTTTGAATGCTCCCGGTTCAGGCTCTGTATGAAATCAAAAAGGCTTGTCTTTAACACCTGGTGAGTGAACTAGAACCAGTTACAGAATATCAGCACATATCCCAAATCAGAGAACGGGGTGTTGCCATTACTTATCATTTTTCCCTTCTGGAAGCAGATTCCCCACCTTCTTTCAGCCTGTGTATGTTCACCAGCCACCTTTATAGATTTATCAGTCATTTCCTTGGATATATTCCTAATGTGGGATGTACAATTTAATAACTTTTAGATTAAGTTTACTTTCTATAATTGTTGGATCAATTCATAGCATTATCAATGGTGTACCATTGGTGTTGTTGCAGATCTCCTCTAACAATTGTCATTTTACTTTTTTGTTATTTCCCCCCCCCCCAATCTTATGGGTGTAAGGTGGAACATTAGAATTGTTTTAATTTTCATTTCTTGTATATTATTGATTTGAAACAATTTTTTTTACTGTTGTTGATTAATTAGATTTTTTAAATTATT
Source organism: Vombatus ursinus (assembly GCF_900497805.2). Lineage (NCBI taxonomy): Eukaryota > Metazoa > Chordata > Mammalia > Diprotodontia > Vombatidae > Vombatus > Vombatus ursinus. The sequence goes on along the minus strand of NW_020954751.1, from coordinate 21,927,355 downwards.
AATTTACGTATTTGTTTTTATAAGAATTTATTACCGTTCCCTTGTACTGTCTTCCCAATGAACAATTTAAAAATAATGGAAAATAAAATCCTCATAAGAAATAATAAATGGTTGTTCATGCCTTCCTTTTTTAGTCCATCAAAGCAAAATTCCACTATTGGTCATGTATTAAAAATGTATGTACCATTCTGCATTTTAAGTTGATCACCTCTCTGGCAGCAGGTGGGTGGCGTGTTTCATCTTTTGTCTTTTGGTCTCCTGGTTTAGCATTGAACCAATCAAAATTCTAAAGTCTTTAAAACTTGTTTTTCTCTAAAATACTGTCATTGTATAAATTGCTCTCCTAGTTCTGCTTACTTTGCATCATTTCACAGAAGTCTTCCCATTTTTCTCTGCAACTTTCCATTTTCATACATAACAAAATAATATTGCATTACATTTATGTATCAGAATTTGTTTCATCCTTTCCCAATGTTTTACTTTCCAAATTTTGGCTAATACACAATAAATAGTTACATATGTGTATATGTATGTATGTATGTATGTGTATGTGGGGGGGTTGGTGTGGGTGTGTTTGTGTGTGGGTGTGTATGTGTGTTTGTGTAGGTATGTATGTAGGAATATATATGTGTGTGTTTACACATATATGTATACACACACACACATATATATACATATATATGTATATTTAAATGTGTATTTGTATAATTGCTCATTCTTTGTTTTTGAAAAGGCCCAATGATAACCTAGGGTAACGTCTTGGCTTGTATGTGGAATGGATTTAAGTTGCACAGATTTGTCAATCTCCCCCTCTTTTCCAGAGTCATCAAAGTCCAGTGGCAAGACAACCTCCAAGATTGTTAGTGATGGCCTAGGATGCAGTGGATGACCTTGGCATCTTTGATGCCTGACCTAACTTTAAGTGCTCCACAGTGCCTACTCTAGCCACCTTCATGGCTCTTGGAAGAAATTGTTCCCATCCACCTATTCCATTGGGGAAAGTTTTCACATGCTTGGGATTGACCCACCCTACCCATTTCACCAATGGGTTTGAGGTCTGTTAGTTACCCTCAATATGGTCCAGACCATCTGCAGAGACAGTTTGCCTGGGTGTGGCTGCTATGCATGCTACAGTTTCTTGGAGCCTCAGGTGAGAGCTGGGTAGCAGGTGGACCTCAAAAGAGGATGAGCAGCCCTGAAAAGGGCTCAGCAAGCCCTCATGCCAGAGGGGCTAATCACCCCTGATCAACCCATACACTGGTGTGTTTGGGGGTAAGGAAGAAGGAAAAGTAAAGAATGGTATGAGGTTACAAACCTGAGCAACTAGGAAGGTGGTTGTAATCTCAGTACAACTATAAAAGTATGGAAAGGGTGGGTATTGATGAAAATGGGTAAGAGGGAGAAAACAGAAAAATCATCCCACCCTTAAGAAGCTGAATAAGATACTCTCTGATTCTTAGCCAGGATGTATTTGGAGGCTTTCCCATTCAAATTCAGAGCTCATTGAAATATCTTATAGAAGTCAAAAATATTCAATAATTCATATACATAATCAGATTATTATTTGAGATATTATTTCAGAAGTGTGAATTTTTATTTTATTTTTGAAAATTTATTTATGTTAGTTTTCAACATTTACTTCCACAAGATTCTGAGTTCCAAATTTTCCCCCCTTTTCTCCCCTCCCCCACCCCAAGATGGCATGTATTCTGAATACCCATTTCCCTGATCTGCCCTCCATTTTGTCACCACTCCCCTCCTCTTGTCCCCTTCTCCTTCTATTTTCATATCCCTTTGCCTTGGTATCTTATTTCCCCAGTTGCATGTAGCAACAATTTTTAACATCCATTTTAAAATTTGAGTTCCAAATTCTCTCCTCACCCACCCTCTTTGAGAAGGCAAGCAATTCAATATACGTTATACATATGTAGTTTTGTAAAACACTTCCATAATATTCATGTTGTGAAAGACTAACTATATTTCCTTCCATCCTAGCCTCCCCCTGTTTATTCTATTCTCTCATTTGACCCTGTCCCTCCTCAAAAGTGTTTGCATCTGATTACTCCCTCCCCCAAACTGCCTTCCTTTCTATCACCTCCCACCTCTTATTCCCTTTCTCCCTACTTTCATGTAGGGTAAGATAGATTTCCATAACCAATTGAATGTATGTTATTCCCTCCTTAAGCCAAATCCAATGAGAGTAAGGTGCACTCGTTCCCTCTCACCTCCCACCTCTTTTCCTCTACTGTAAAAGCTTTTTCTTGCTTTATGTGAAATAATTTACCTCATTCAACCTCTCTCTCCTTCTCCCAGTACATTTCTCTCTCACCCTTTAATTTTACTTTTTTTAGATATCATCCCTTCATATTTAACTCACTCTGTGCCCTCTGTATATATATATATATATATATATATATATGTATATATATATATATATGAAATTCCTCCAACAACCATAATAATGAGAAAGATCTCATGAGTTACAAATATCATCTTTCCATGTAGCAATGCAAACAGTTCAACTTTAATAAGTCCCTTATGATTTCTCTTTCCTGTTTATCTTTTCTTGCTTTTCTTGGGTATTGTATTTTAAATTACTTTTTTTCTATTTAGCTCTGTTTTTTTTCTGAAGAATGCAATAAATTCCTCTTTCTCATTGAATATCAATTCTCCCCCCCTCATTGATTACACTCAGCTTTTCTGGGTAGGTGATTCTAGGTTTTAATCCTAACTCCTTTTACCTCTGGAATATCATATTCCAAGTCCTCTATTCCCTTAATGTAGAACTGCTAAGTCTTGTGTTATTCTGATTGTGTTTCCACAGTGCTTGAATTGTTTCTTTCTGGCTGCTTGCAATATTTTCTCCTTGACCTGGGAACTCTGGAATTTACCTATAATATTCCTGGGAGTTAGGTGATCAGTGGATTCTTTCAATTTCTATTTTACCCTCTGGTTCAAGAATATCAGGGCAATTTTTCTTGATAATTTCTTGAAAGATTTCATCTCTTTTTTTTTTATCATGGCTTTCAGATAGTCCAATAATTTTTAAATTATGTCTCCTGGATCTATTTTCCAGGTCAGTTGTTTTTCCAATGGGATATTTCACATTTTCTTCTATTTTTTCATTATTTTGGTTTTTATTTTATAATTTCTTGATTTTTCATAGAATCATTAGCTTCCTTTTGCTCTATTCTAATTTTTAAGGATTTATTTTCTTCAGTGAGCTTTTGGACTTCCTTTTCCATTTGGCCGATTCCACTTTTTAGGGCATTCTTCTCCTCATTGGCTTTTTGGACCTCTTTTGCCATTTGGGTTAGGCTATTTTTTAAGGTGTTATTTTTTCAGTATTTTTTGGGTCTCCTTTAGTAAGTTGTTGACTTGTTTTTCATGATTTTCTTGCATCACTCTCTCTTCCCATTTTTCCTCTACTTCTATTACTTGCTTTCAAAATTGTTTTTGAGATCTTCTGTGGTCTGGGACTGATTCATATTTTTCTTGGAGGCTTTGAATGTAGGAGCTTTGACTTTGTTGTCTTCTGAGTGTATGTTTTGATCTTCCTTGTCACCAAAGCAAGATTCTATAGTCTGATTTGTTTTTCAATGTTTGCTCATTTTCCCAGCCAATTACTTGACTTTTTAACTCGTTGTTAAGGTAGGGATCTGCTTCCAATGTGGAAGGCATACTATCCCAAGCTTCAGGGGTTCTGTGCAGCTTTTTTTAAAGATATTTCTAGGGACATGTAAGCTTTCAGTTCTTCCAAGGTGCTATGATCTAAAGAGACGTGTTTACTCCTCTCCTGGTCTGTGCTGTGATCTGTGAGTGACCACAGGCACTCTTTTCTGTCCTGCAAATGTGAGTGGGGTACCCTCTCCACTGTTGCCGCAAGCTCTGCTATGCCAGTGCTCCTCCTTGCCCTAGGACTGCTACCCAGGACTGTGACCCAGATCCAAGTATGGACAAAGTCACAGAATCCTGCCTGTGACAGCAAAGAGATCCCTGCAATCTCCTTCTTACCATTTGTTTGATCCCCTTCCATCTGTGGCCTGAGAGGTCTGGAAGCAGCAGCTGCTGCTGATGCCATCACTGTCACCACTCAGGGGCGGTGCTCTGGCCAGGGCTAGACTGTGCTCCTCTCTCACCCAGGTCTGACAGACCTTTTCTACTGAATTTCTAAGTTGTCTTTGGCATTTGTGTGTTGAAAAGTCTGGAAACTGTCACAGTGGCCAGTGATTCAGTCCCTTGAGGCCTTCTTCAGGTTTGCCGGGTCTGGATCTGTGCTGACATTGTTTGCGCTGGACTGCACTCCTTTCTCAGCCTGGTGCAATAAACCTTTCCTGTCAACCTTCCAGGCTGGAAATGCTTCACTCTGTATTTTTGTGGGTTTTGCTGCCGTGGAATTTGTTTCGAGTCATTTTTACAGTATTTGGAGGGGTATGGGGAAGAGCTCAAGCGAGTCCCTGCTTTTACTCCATCATCTTGCCTCTGCCCCCCAGAGGTGTAATTTAAAGAAAATATAGAGATATAGATATGCATACACATAGAAACACACGTGTGTGTGTGTGTGTGTGTGTGTATCCCTTTGGTGCATAAGCCTAGTCATTATCTAGCTATATCCAAGGGTATGCACAGTACAATAACTTTTTGTACATAATTCTAAATTTATTTCTAGAACGCCTGAAGCAATTCAAAGCTCTACCAACAGTGCATTGATATGCTTGCTTTCCTGCAGCCCCTCCAACAGCTGTCATTTTCCTTTTTTGTCACCTTTGCCATTCTGATAAATATGTGCCTGTTCATAGCCTTTCACAATTTACATAATGGGAAATAGTTCTTGTGCTTATGTATTTGTATCAATTACCTTTTTTGATGTAACATCCATTTTTGACCATAGCCAAGTAAAATTGCAAAGAAACTCAGCTGTATTTAGGTAGAAAGATCACCTCCAAAAATCATTTCACTTATCCTTTTACTTTCCTGGGAATTAGGGGAAAGACTATATGCTCTGAAAGCTAGGGAAATTCAGAGAGGAGTATTGGGAGATTTGGAACTCTCTTCTCCATTTTCACTGTCTGCTGATGTTTTCATAAGCTAATCTATTGCTTAGTTTGTTTTGGACCTAGTTCTGTGTTGACTGAGTCTTTATTCCTGCTCTGGATCCCAGGCTATTTTGGCAGTTTTCCTCTCCCTTTCATCCAAATGGATGTGTCTCTTAGGTGCCAATATCTACCTGTCCTGACTCCCCAAAGACATTTACTGCTAATCTGTCTGGCAATCAGATGCTCCCAAGGTGTTCTTTGAATGTCTAGTTAGCATCTTCAGAATAAATGAGAGGAAAGACAAACACACAATTCAACATGTTAATATACAGTGTTCTCCAAGATATTGCTCACTCATGTCACTGCTCAAATCTCTTCCTAACTTCAGACCTAGATTGTACCAGAGCGAGCTCATGCTTCCCCAGACAGGAAATCATGGGAAAAATGGGTTCAGTCAGAGAATAAAAGTAACTTCAACTCTTTTTAACACCATTGTTTTCTTCATATGGACTCAGGGGTAAAATATCCATAATTCAAATAGATTCAAGGATATGTCATATGTATTTGTTACATTGGAATATCTAGTACAGTTATTTTACTTAACACAACTTTGTCTCATGGGGAAAAAAGAAGTAACATTTTTATTCCTTGGAAGGCCATGAAAACTGGAACATTTCCAGATCTCCAAGAAGGAACTGAAGGCATGATCAGTATCAGCTCTTGGTGGCCCTGAGAATGGCTGATATAAATACTGAAATGGAGAGTGTATCACATTCAGATGTTGAGCATGACCTTACCTTTCATCTTGGTAGCATCTAGTTCTTGCCTCATATATGATCAGTTTCTTACCCACTGGATTTCCATACCTTGAAATATTTAGCATCTGCATTCCCTATAGTCATTCCTGAGAAACAAAAGGGCGACATTTTTGTAATATCACAGAAGTAGCGTGGCATAGTAAATAACTAGCCAACCTTAAAAAGAAGATGAGTAGGAATGATATTAGAAAAGTAAAATTGGCAAGACTTATCAAAAAAGATTCAAACCATGGTAATATATGAGTAGCCCCCTATTGGCAATTGGCCTGCTCAGATTGTAGCAGTTTTTGCGGCAGTAAAAAGAGACTGAAGGGAGAGGTAGGGCCTCTGTGGGAAGAGAAGTCCATTAAGCTCCCATCTACCATGATCCTTCAGTTTTTTTTTCTTACAGCTGAGAAGACAAACAAAAACTACACTTCTTATCAGGTATCCTGACATTAAAAGGCTACACATGCAAAAATGAATCAAGCTGGTAAAGTAAGTAAATTCAAGTTTGTCCTCCAATAGCTATATTTCATATATTACTGGGCTAATCACTGGATTTCTCAGTTTTCACAGGCTGTTTTCTAAGTCTTCATATAGGAGAATTCGTAAAGGCACATTTCTCTTGAAGAGCTCTTCATTAGTAAAGGCAGATTCCTCTTGAGGAGCACCCTAAAAAAGATGAAATCATAGATTTGAATAATCGCAACAAAAATGCAAGTCAATTTGGAAATAAAAAAAAAACAGCTGGCTCACATTGAACTTAGAAAAACGTTCTTTGTATTTGATTTACGACGAACAAAACTCAAGCAATTCAACTGCTCATTTCAGGCAAATGATTAACATTTGGGGCTGTGCCAAGAATAGCTGAAAGGTTGCTTTGTAGTATGTTTGGCATCACATTTCCCAGAAAGACTAAAGCTGCTTCTTTGTGACAGGGAGATATGCAGGGGGCTCATGGCCATTAAACAGTTAACACCTTTCTCTGATGTCCTGATACATATTCCAAGTGTCAATTTTGAAGAGAGGAGCCGAGCCAGTTGTTATTAATGACTCAACTACCCAGCATTCTGCATAAGAAAGCAAAGCTCTCTCATCTTGTTTCTAAAGAGCACTGTGATCAACACTCCACTCTCTTGAACTCAATACACATTTCAACCTATCTGCCCTATTGTTGATTCAGAGCTTTCCTTCAACAACATCTTATCACTCTTGATTCTGAACTATAGGTGCAGTCCTGCACCTCCCCACATTTTACCTTCCTGACAAGTCTTATTAATTTTATTCTAGTAATGTGTCTCCCAAACCATCGCTTACTGTAGTTCATACTTATTGTGTAGTTCTGGGCCTCTTCACTTCATAGTCTCTTACCTGAGCTAATGCAAGAGTTGGGGCAGGTAGGTGGTGCAATGGATAGAGTGATGGACCTAGAGTTAGGAAGACTCATCTTCCTGAGTTCAAATCTGGCCTCAGACATTTATTAGTTATGTGACCTTAGACAAGTAACTTAATCCTGTTTGCCTCAGTTTCTTCATCTATAAAATGAGTTGGAGAAGGAAATGGCAAATCACTCCAGTATCTTTGCCAAGAAAACAACCAAAATGGGGTCACAGAGAGGCAGATACAACTGAAAACAATTGAATAACAATGCAATGGCATCCTATTTGTTTTCATTGCTTCCATTCTCTTTCCTCCCCAACTTATTTCCCATACATCTTCTATAAGGCTGCCAAAGGGATGTTCCTATAGGTCTGATCACGTAACTTTTGCTCAAGAGCCTTTAGTGATCCCCTTTTAGCAGCAGAATGAAATATAAACTCTTCTATTTGGAATTTAAAGATCCTTGTAATTTGGCTCCCACTTATCTTTTGAGACAAATAACTAAATACCTAATGATTTGGGGAGATCCATAGTTCCCCCTTTTTCTTTTTTTTTAATTTTTTGGTAGGTAATGCGGTTAAGTGACTTGCCCAGGGTCACACAGCTAGTAAGTGTTATGTGTCTGAGGCTGGATTTGAACTCAAGTCGTCCTGAATCCAGGGCCGGTGCTCTATCCATTATGCCACCTAGCTGCCTCCCTCTTTTTCTAAAGTCCTGATTTCAAAAGCTCAGTCTCTTGAAGGACATTACTGATATTGAGATAGGATTTAACAATCTTGTTCAGACCCCCGGGATGGGAAAGCCATTGTGTTCTACTCATATTTGAGTGGGGATAAATTCTTTGAATAGATTGTCCAAGTCTGGGATTAACTTAGAAGTAAATGACATAATCACAGTTCATTTGAATAGATTCAGCCCCTCGTTGTAATATTCATTCTCTCATTAATTGTTACCCAATCAGAGTTGATTGCCACCCTCAGGAACACCCCTCTTCCAATGGGCACATAAGCTATGAGCCAGACACCATGATTGTCTTTGATCTAAGAGAGAGACAGCCAAATGACCATCCTTTTATTAAAATGCTGGTATCATTAATAAAATGATTGTTACCCAGAAATGAGGTCTCTTTGAATGTTCTAAACATCACATTTTGCAGACATTTCTTTTTATTCCTTCCTACATCCTTCATTTTGCAACCAAGATGGCTTCTTTACTAGTATTTCCTATACATAATATTTTGCCTACTTCCTCACTGTCTTTGTATAGGCTGTCCCCAATGCCTTGAATTGTCTATTCCCGCCCTTCCACTTTTGAGAATCCTTACTTCAACTTGCTTTCCACATCCTAGGCAAAGACTTCCTTGATCTCTTTAGTTATTATTGACCTCCACCACAAACATATGTTTACTTTTTAGATTCTTTAAATTTTTTTCATCTAAGCATACCAAATGCTTCAATTTCAAAGTTGGAAGAGATCTCAGAAGCCATCTAGGCCAACCCATACCCCAAATGATTTTCCACTATAAGTCAGTTAGCAAGTGGTAATCCAACCTATATTTGAAAATTTCTGATGAGGAGGAGGCCACTTCCCAAGACAGCTCATTCCATATTTCAATAGCTCTAGCTCCCCACAACAAGTCTGAATTTGCCTCTTTACAACATTTAGATGTTGCTCCTGCTTTTGTTCTTCGAGACTAAAAGGAACAAGTCTAATCCCTCTTTTACATAATAGTCCTTCAAATAACTGGTGACAGCTATCATGTCCTCACTAAGTCTTCTTTTCTCCAAGAGAATATTCTCAATTTCCTCAACCAATTCGTATATGCCATGGACTCTAGAATCCTCCTCACCCTGGCTGGACTACTTTGAATTATTTTCCAGATCATTACCATTCTTTATGAACCGACAGCCATTATTGATAGTAATATTCCAGATACAGTTTGACCAAGGCAGAGTACAAAGGAGTCATTGGTTCATATTTGTGGAATCTATGCCTCTCAATGCAACTCAGTATCACATTAGCTTATTGGTTCTCCATTTCACACTGCTGATTCAGATTATACTTTCAATACTTCAAAATCTCAGTTTTTTCTCCTAAAACAACTTCTGTTAGCCATAACCCTCTTATCTTGTATTTGAAGTTGTTTTTTTTTTTAACCCAGATGTAAGGATTTATATTTATCACGATTGAATTTTAGGTAAGAGATTGTATATGAGTTAAGCTTTGAAAAAAAAACAACAACAACTAGAAATTGCAAAAGAGAGGGGTGAAGAAGAGAGTATCCTGGGCATGGAGAAAAGGTTTTGTAAAGGCGTGGAGATAAGAGATGGGCTAAAAAATAAAGTGGATAAAGAAAGCCTATTGTCTAGACTTTGGTTTTCTATACACCTGTATACGTATCATGGACAGACACTGCAAGTGGTTAATGAGCTCATCGCAGAATTGTACATGAAGACAATTGGATGGCTTTTGGGAAATTGCAACATGTTTCTATTTACTTCCAGCTTATCCCTGAAACAAAGACTTGGCCCTCTTAAAGCCAATATTCCTTACTGATTCACTAAAGAGTTAAAACTGGGAAGGAAGAAGAGTATAACCAGAGCAGGGATGATGGTGTGGTGAAGTACTGAGGAGTAAATTTAGAGATCACGGTGAGGATGAAAAATAGATTTGGTAGGAATAAACAAAAGGGAAAGATGGAATGACAGGAGATACATCATAAAACAAAGTGATATGGGCTAAGGTTGTCAGGAGGGATTAAAAATGATTCAAAGAACAGGTGGTATTTTAATTAGGATTTGCATCCCATTCTTTAAATGAAATCAATTGAAAAGGGAGAGAAAACATTCCAGGTATAAGGACCAATAAGCATTAGCAAAGTCATGGAGGTGGTATGGCATGTTCAGAAAATGGAGCAGTTAATTTCGTTAGAAAGAAAATTGCATGGAGGAACTGTTACATGAAATAAAGCGAGAAACGTGGAGTGGTACCAAATAGTGAAAGGCCTCAAAAGCCATGGAAAGAAATTTAAAAGAGGTAGGTAACAGAGATGGCCCTATATCTGGAAGAACTGGACTTAAATCCTGCTTCAGACACTGAGGAGCTGTGGGACCATAGGCTAGTCATTTAGCTACTCTCAGCCTCAGTTTCATTCTCTGTAAAATGGCACCGGACTCATAGGGTTATTAAATGAGATAACATATGTAAAGTGCTTTGTCAATCTTAAAGTGCTGTAGACATGTTGGCTATTATTTGCCTTATTAGGCAAAAGATTGCCCTTGAGGGAGGAGGCAAAAGGTAGGGGAAGGGAAGAAACATTTATATAGTTCCAAGTATATGCCATGCCCTGTACTAAGTAATTTTTTAAAAAAATATATATTATCTTACTTTGATCCTCACAACAACTCTATAAAGTAGGTGTTATTATTTCCCTAATTTTACAATTAAGAAAACTGAGACAACACAGAGGTTAAGTGACTTAACCAAGGTCACAAAACTAGACAGCATCTAAGGTCAGATTTGAACTCAGTTCTTCCTTACTCCAAGTCTAGTACTCTATATCCCCTGTGCCATGAACTATCTCTGAGGATTTCTAGGCAGTTAGATGAAATACTTATATCTTTGTTTAACCCTTGTAGTGATTAACAATTCTTCTATTGACCATTTTGGGCAATCAATCAATCAATCAATCAATCTATCTATCTTTCTATCTATCTATCTATCTATCTATCTATCTATCTATCTATCTATCTATCTATCTATCTATCTATCCTTTCTCTGAAATTTCTTTTCCATAGGAATAGATAAGATTCCTTCCCCCCAAAAAATACACAGTAGCAAACTGTAGCTTATAGTCTAATAGAGAGACATACAGTGTGTGCGTGTGTGTGTGTGTTTGTTTGTATATGTGTGTGTAACTATGATACAATATAGAGCAAATATGCATTAAGAGGTAAAGAGGCTTTGTGAGGTTTGAAGGAAGAAAAATTAATTCATAGGATCGCAGAATCTGAGATTTGGAAGGGACACCAAAGACCATTTAGTATAATCTGTACTAGAAAAGGAATCCCCTGTACAATACCCCTGACAAACAGTCAAACAGCTCCTGTTCATACGTGTCCAGTGAGGGAGGCACCCACTGCCTTCTAAGGCAGCCCATTTCACTTTTAAATATCTCTAATTATTAGGAAGTTTTTTCCCTATTCATCCTTAATTTTTAAAATTCCCACCATTGTTCATAATTTTCCCTCTATCTCCCTTCAGGAGGAGATTTTTGTCTCAATGTGGAGACATCCTGTGCAATACTTATTCATGTCCTGCCATAAGTCCAGGAGGCTTAACTCTATATGCTAGGGACCTTCCTCATGTTCTCTTGAAATTACGAGGATTCCAATGGCACCCATGAGCTGACTATTAATTTTATGCCTCCACCATGTTTATCTTTTCATTATAACATAGGGATAGGGTCAGGGACAGGAAGCAATTATACAGACTGGATGTAGGATTTGATTGGTATAAAGAAGTCCTGGTCAGGAAACTCCTTCAACCAGCACAGGTTGGCACTTTCTTTTCAAGTTATAATTTGAGAGTTGCCCAAAGCACCGAGGGCTTAAAAGATTGGCTCAGGGTTACACAACTCATATGTATGAGAGGGAGAACCTGACCCCAGGTTTTCTTGGCTTTAATGCCAGCTGTCTACCCATTAGGCAACAGTCTCAACATACAAAATATACAATGTGAAATCAAAATTGTTTTAAGTTAATTAGCACCAAAAGATGTTCATCTTTGGTGAGACTCTGTTAATACAGTCACCTTTTTTAAAGTTATATTTTTATTTTGTTATGAAAATAACAAATATGAAAATTTCACAAAGAAAGTAGGATCACATATGAAACTTTGAACTTCTGTTATAGAGCTTGTTTTATTTAAAATAATTGTGCTCTAAACTGAACACAATTTACCTTTTTATATACTTCATTTTTTTTCCTCCTACATCTTTGTCACATTCTTCATTTAGCTAAGCACAACGTGAGAATGTAATTACCATTTATGGAACAAAACAGTCTCTGTATTGTGCTATTCCTGAAAGAAGAGGCCTCCAGCATATTGACATTTATGAGGTTTATTGCTATTGATCATGGCTGTGAAGGTCCATTCTCAGAATGCTAAGTGTGGTTTGATTGATGATCTACACTAAGAGAGTACCTGAAGGAATTTTTCTGGTTCTAGTTGTTTGTGACAAGTTTTATGGGAATGTGTATCAATATAAAGAAATAGCATACACACTGAGCACGAGGTAGTGGATTTGGAGTGAGGTGATCTGGGTTCAAATCCTATTTTTGCTACTAACAACCCATTTGACTTCGATCATATCACCTCCTATTTCTTGATCTCCATTTCCCGTCAATAATCAGATGAGATGATCTCTAAGATATTGTTCAGCTCTACATCTTCACATCTTTTGTTGAAAGTATATACATATGCTCACAGACCTTGATTGCTTAAAAGGGTTATCTCATTTCAGTTGAAGGTAACTGAGGTGAAGTGGTAAGTATATATTAGGAAAAGTTCTTGTTCAGTTGTTTCAGTCACATATGATTCTTAGTGACTCCATTTGGGGTTTTCATGGCAAAACTACTGGAGTGGTTTGCCATTTCCTTCTCCAGCTCATTTTACAGTTAAGGAACTGAGGCAAACTGGATTAAGTGACTTGCCCAGGGTCACAGAGCTAATAAGTGTCTGAGGCCTATTGAAATCAGGTCTTCCTGATTCCAGGCCTGGCACCTTATCCATTACACCACCTAGCTGCCCCATATATTAGAAAAGCTGGCATCAAATCTTGGTTCTGCAACTGAATAGTAGTGTACTTTTTTTTTTTTTTTTTGGTGAGGCAATTGGGGTTAAGTGACTTGCCTAGAGTCACACAGCTAGTGAGTGTTATGTGTCTGAGGCAGGATTTGAACTCAGGTCCTCCTGATTCCAGGGCCAGAGCTCTATCCATTGTACCACCTGGCTGCCCCATAATTGTGCATTCTTTAGAAAGACACTGCAGACTTCTGGATCTCAGTTCTACTATCTGTTAAATGAGTATTAATAACTTCATTACCTACTTTATATGTTTTCTTTTAACGAGGCTAAAATGAGATAATGAATATAAACTGCTTTGTATATTTTAGCTAAAATTATTGGATATTTGCAAACTATTTTCCAACAAGTTAGAAAGTAAGCCCTTTAAGGTCAGGGACTAATCATTTTTTTTTTAATTTGTCATACCTCCAACACCTTGCATTGTGAATGACAAAAAGTATATTTTGGTATTGTTGTTGTTCATTGATTTTAGTCATGTCTAACTCTTTGTGACTTCATTTGGGCTTTTATTGGCAAAGATACTGGGTGATTTGTCATTTCCTTCTGTTGATTTACATATGAGGAAACTGAGGCAAATGGGGTTAAGTGACTTGCCCAGGGTCACACAGCTAGTAAGTGTCTAAGGCTGGCTGTAAACTCAGATCTTCCTGACTCCAGACCCAGTGCTCTATCCACTGCAACATCTGGTTGTCCTGACACACATACTAAGCCCTTAAAAAATATTTGTTGAATGAATGAAATTTTTACAGATGCAAAAGATATAGTTATAGATAGAATCAACAAGATAGTTGATAGTATTATAAGATATATATGTATATTATAAGATATATATATGTACACACATATACATACACATATACATACAATATATATGTATGTGTGTGTGCGTGCATGTGTTTGTGTATGTATCATTGTGTTCCTTTTAGGAGAGAAACAAACTCATGTCCAAAAGAAAGTGAGTAGGATGATAAGACTAGAGATCATTCCATACAAAGATCAGTTAAAAGAACTTGAATTTTAGCTTGAAGAAGAGGAGAGTCTAAGGGTGCATGATTGTTGCCTTCAAGCATTTGAATCGATATCATGAGAAAGAGAGATTAAATTTGTTTTGCTTGACCCCAGAGGTCAGAACAAGGAGTAGTGATGAAGCTCTCAGAGAAGTACATTTATGCTTAATTTAGGGAAAAATTCAAACAGAGCTATCCAAAACTAGAATCGGTTCACATGTTAAAAAGTGGGTTCCCTTTCAGTGGAAGCCTTCTAGTGGAGACTGGATGACCTTTCATTAACAATGATATAGAGGAAGTTCTTGTTTCTGTTTAATTAGAACTAATGGCCTCTGAATTCTCTTCCACATCCTAGATTCTATGATTTGAGATTGGCATTGTAATTGCAGCAAATCTCTAACACAATCTTTGAACGAAAAAAGACACAGTAATTATTTGTAGAATCGGCCATTCCACTAACTTGTTGCATAACCTTGGGCATATAAACTAACCTCTCTAGTCTCAATATTTTCATCTGTCAAATGAGAGGGCTGCACTAGATGTTATCTAAGGTCACTTCTAGCTCTAGTATTCTGTGATTCAATTGGACTTAATGATAATTATCTAGTCCTTTATTATACTCAACTATTAGTAATATCTCCCATTAAAAGACATGTTGATGCAGTAGAAAAAGCACAAGACCTAGAGTCAGGAGATATCCTCAAGTCTAAACTCTGCCAATTTTAATATTAGGGAAGTCGCAGAGATACCTTGCTTCTCAATTTTCTGATTCCTAAAATAGATATAATAATTTGTACTCCTCCTACTCATAGATTTATTGGGAGGATCAAATGAAGTAATGCTTGGGAAAGTATTTTATTACTGAAAATTCCTAGACACAAATGCAATCTTATTGTTTTAATATGAATGACTTAATGGTGCAAGTATGGCTGGCCATATGAAAGGTTCCCAGTTTGTGCAAAGGCGCCTTTGGGCTAGACTAATGTGTTTAAAAGTTCACTCTGTTAAATCAACATGCTCTTACTAGGTACCAGGACTATTGAACAAAAACAATAAAACAACTCCTGTTCTCAAGGCAGCACACAGTGGGCCTGGAATCAGGAAGGTGAGTTTATATCTAGCCTCAGAAATTTAGTAGCTGAGTGATCCTGGGCAAGGCATTTAATGTGTACCTGCTTCAGTTTCCTTCCTTATGAAACAGGGACAAATAATAGCACCTACCTCCCAGACTTGTTGTGAGGATCAAATGAAATAATACTTGTTAAGCATTTAGCATAGTGTTTGACACAGATTAGGTGCTTTATAAATGCTTGTTTCCTTCCTTGCTTCTGAAACAGTTTAAATTCTATTGGGCAGTGTTGGGGCAACATATTCATAAGTATATACCAAAGAAATGGAAGGTGATTTTTAGAGGAAGACCTGGTAACTGGCCAGCTCTAAGGTACAAGGACTCTAAAACTTTAATCATCAAGAAACAACTCTCACATGGACTAATGCATATATTTCAAGTGGTAATACAGGTTAAAGCCATGTCCAACATGATTTCTGAGGCTTGGAGAGGCTGAGTGATTTGTCTTTGGTTTTATAACTAGTCTATAATAGAACTAGGAGTGGAATGCAAGTCTTCTGATTTCTCATCTCATGCACCTTGCCCTACATCAAGTCAGAGAGAATCCAATTGGAAGCAGATCCACAGCTTTGTCAGGAAGAGGAAATGGGAGCCAAGTGGATGAGTGTAGGAAAACAGTACTTGCACTTGGTCAAGAAAATGACTGGCCAGACCCAGCTCACCTGTGATGTTAGATTTACGATGTTTCCCATCATTCTCTTGACAAAGGGCTTTATATGCTTTTGAGGGGTAAAATCCTAAGCCCTCACAGGAAGTGGGTAACAGACTACTGGAACAAAAAAAAGACTCCCTGAAAATGCTGAATAATGTCACCTATTTGAAAAGAAGCTAAGTAGTAAAAGCTAGCCAGGTAGAAGTTTGCATTGGAAAGAACAGTAGAGAGCCCAGATCTTCC
Organism: Vombatus ursinus; assembly: GCF_900497805.2. Lineage (NCBI taxonomy): Eukaryota > Metazoa > Chordata > Mammalia > Diprotodontia > Vombatidae > Vombatus > Vombatus ursinus. Next base: position 21,911,240 of record NW_020954751.1, on the reverse strand, counting down.
CAATCAGAAGATATGGGTTTGAATCCTGGCTTTTTCCATCCTCCCCTCTGTGATCTTTGGTAAGATACTTAGTCATTCTTCGCCTTGATTTCTTCATCAGTAAAATGAGGTATTGGACTAGATGATCTCTAAGGTCCCTTCCAGCTTTAAATCTATGGTCCCTTAAGAAAAATGAATAAATATATATTCTTATTTTAAAGCCACAGTTCCTTTATCTTTGAATCCTGGAAGAAAAGAAGGACAAATGGGAAAGGTGAGCTTCTTGGTCATGTTTTGGCTATGGGAGGATGGGGTTTATCAAAGCCAAAAAAATCAATAATTATATCAGTAATAATCGGCCAGCTGATAACTTGCAAAGATAAGACAATTGGTAAATCACATCATGTCTGAGTCACTAATTCTTCATCTATTAAATGAGAACCATACCTATGCTATCTATTTCACAGGAGGAAGGAAACAATCAATTAATTGGTTAGCATCTACTCTGTGTCAGGCATTATGCTAAGTACTTTACAAGTATTATCTTATAACTCTTCATAATAATCCTGGGAGGTAGGTGCTCTTCTTATTTCCATTTTACAGCTGAGGAAAATGAGAAAGAGGTTAATTAAGTGACATGCCTAAGGTGTGAAGTTGGATTTGAATTCAGGTTCTCTCAACCTTAAAGTGCTAAGTATATAACCTTTGTATCAAAGGCTCTCACTTGATACAAAGGGATCATCTACACTTAGAGTGTTTCTCACTTCTCTGACTCATTGTTCCTTCTGTTTTTCTATGAATGAAAATGCTTTGGTCCTCTTTAACTTTGTATCATGATTATTTCTTGTGCCTACTCCCTCCAGACCATAATAATTTGGAAGGATGAGGCATAGAGAATAAAGAAATAAATAATAATAAAGTAGAATGACAACTAGATAAAAACATCAGATACAGAAACTTTCCATGTTCTTAATATGCAACAGTTTGTCTTCATTGTCCTCTACCGACTTGCTGTGAGGAATGAGGCATGTTTCATGACCTCTTCTCCAAGACCTTAGTTTTTTGAAATTATTACTTAGAGTTCATTTGGATTGTTCTAATTTCTGGTGGTTTGACTTCATATCAGTTTGTGTAAATCTTCCCACATTTCTCTGAATTCCTCATATTAATTGTTTCTTATTGTGTAATAATATCCTGTCAGGTTGTCTTATTCTAAGATGACTGCAAGAACCTGATGGACCATAAAGCCCTCCCCTCTTGAATGTCCTCTCCCCTCTTTTCTCTTCACTTCTTATCTTCTCCCCTCTTCTCCCTTCCTTTTCTCTTCCTTCCCCTCCCCTCCTCTATTCTCCACTTCATCCAGGAACAGTAAAATATGGGACTGATTCTTTGTTCCATAAATGGTGATTACATCCTCATGTTGGGCTTAGCTAAATGAAGAATATGACAAAGGAAAAACCAAAAAAAAAAATAATTGGGAAAGAAAAAAGGTAAACTGTGTTTAATCTAGAGTACAGTTATTTTAAATAAAATAAGCTATATAACAGAAGTTCAAAGTTTCATATACAATTCTACTTTCCTTATGTATGTTGATATTTGTTATTTTTGTGGTTATTATTTACTCATTTCAGTCATGTCCAACTCTTTGTGATCCCATTTGGGGTTTTCTTGGCAAAGATGGTCATTTTATAGATGAGGAAACTGAGGCAGCAGAGTTAAATGACTTGTCCAAGGACACACAGTTAGTAAGTGTCTGAGACCAGATCTGAATTCAGGTCTTCTTGATTCTAGATCCAGTTACCTATCCACTGCACCGTTTAGCTGCCTGATTTGTTATTTTAATAATAAAATGGAACATATAACTTTTAAAAAGGGTAAAGCTATTGATACTCCCTAAAGATCAACCATTTTTGTTCTTATTTACTTGTTGAGATTTTAATTTCACATTTTGTAGTTGTAGTTTGTGAGTGTGCATAGAACCATGGCATCAAATACAGAAAAACCTGGATTCAAATACCCACCTCACTAGTGTTTTGCTTTTGACCACTGACTCCCTCAGTCCCTCCTCCTTTCTATTAACCCCTTCCCTTTTCTTCCCCTTTATCCTTATTGTTTCTTCCCTCCCTTTTATCTCCCCTCCCTTTTCTTTCCCCTTTTCCCTCTTACTTCCTAGAGGGCAAGTTAGATTTCTATACCTAACTGATTATGTTATTCTCTTCTTGAGCCAAATTTGATGAGAGTAAGGTTCAGACAATGCTTATCTCCTTCCCTTCTTTCCCTCTGCTGTAATAGGTTTTTCTGTCTTTTCGCATAATGTAGTTTACCCTTTTCTTCCTCCTCCTTTCTCAGTACATTTTCTTAGATCAGATTAATCCACTTACTTGGATCCATTTAACCCACTTGATTAGATTTTTTTTTATTATTACATCAAAGTCAACTTATATCCACCCCCTTTATGTATAATCCTTTAACATGGTGTACTAACAATACAATTCTCAAGAACTACAAGTGTCATCTTCCCTTGTAGGCACGTAAACAGTTTGCCTTTATTAACAACATATTGTATCTTTCTGTCCCATTTACCTTTTTATGTCTCTCTTGAGTCTTGTATTTGAAGATCAAATTTTCTGTAGAGCTCTGATCTTTTTATCAGGAAGGTTTGGAAGTCCCTTATTTTGTTGAATATCCATCTCCTCCCCTGAAAGATCATGAACATTTTTGCTGGGTAGTTGATCCTTGGTTGTAATCCAAGCTCCTTTGCCTTACAGAATCTCATGTTTCACAACCTATGGTCTTTTAATGCTGAAGCTGCAAGGTCCTGTGTAATCCTGACTGTAGTTCCATGATATTTAAATTGTTTCTTTCTGGTTGCTTGCAGTATTTTCTCTTTGACCTGGTAATTTTGGAATTTGGCTACTATATTCCTTGGCATTTTCAATTTGGGATCTCTTTCAGGAAGTGATTGGTGGATTCTTTCTGTGGCTATTTTGCCATCTGGTTGTAGGACCTCAGGGCAGTTTTCCTTTATGATTTCCTGAAAGATACTGTTGGGGCTCTTTTTTTCATCGTGATTTTCAGGTAGACCAATAATTTTTAAATTGTCTCTCCTGGATCGATTTTCCAGGTCAGTTGTTTTACCAATGAGGTATTTTATGTTTTCATCTATTTTTTTTTTCATCTTTTTGTTTCTTTTTGATCGATTCTTGATCTCTCATAGAGTCATTAGCTTCCATTTGTGGTAGGAGAGTTTTTTCTCACCAGAAGGTTCATATACCAATCAAATCCTATATGCAGTCCCAATTCCACTTTCTGTCCCCTTAACGTATAGTACCAGATGGACGAGCAGAGATGCGTTGTGACCTGACTCATTGTCGAGTGTACCCACTTTGATCAAATCAAAGATCCATTAAAATATTAGAGCAATGGAGTGGAAGGAGATTAAATGAGATAATATATGTGCAACACCAATAACCAGGATGCTAGTCACTTTTCAAATATTATAGGGTATCCCAAAAGTCTTTGTGCAGTTTTAAGCTTCCTTTGTCCATATCTGTGCCAAAATAAACTCTACTTTCAACTTCTGCCTTGCCCAATAGTTCCCTCTTAACTTCTGGTTTTGCTGAAGCTTGCTGGTAACCAATCCTTCTCATCTTCCAGTAGCAGGTCCCTAACACAAAGTGAATTTCAAAGTAGAACATTCTCTTTCTCTCAGTACCTAGTGGAGTACCTCCTGCTAACATTAGTACCTACCTCAGATTTAGAGGTTCTTGTTAAAAAAAATTGCCATCTTTTTTTCCAATTAAAATATTTAAATTGAGTATTGATTTAAAAAAAATATCGTAGTGTATCCTTTAAAGTAGTTGGTTGAAACTTTATTTTTGCCAAACTGCTTGCTAGTTTTTTTTCCAGCAGTTCTTATCAAATATGGAAGGTGTTTTTCCCACAAGTAAAATATGTTTTAGAACATATTGAATGGGATTTATTGGGATTGATTTTTTTTTCTTTCCCAGTCTGTCCTACTGTTCAGTTCTTTTGTTTTTAAGCAGCACCAACTAGTTTTGATGATTACTACATTATAATATAATTTCAGGTCACAAGTGTTTTGCCTCTTCATTACTACTTTTTATTGTCATTATCTCTCTTGAGATCCTGGATGTTGTGCTTCTCTAAATGAATTTTGTTATTTTTTTCTAGCTCTATAAAGTAACCACATGGTAATTTGATTGGTATAACACTAAAACTGTACATTAATTTAAGTGTTATCATTATTTGTGTTATATTGGCATGACTCAAACATGATCAGTGGTTATCTCTCTAATTTATTCTGCATTTCTTTAAATAGTGATTATCTAGTATGAATATATATGTATATACTAGGTACATCTATGTGTGTACGTATTTCAATGGGTATTAGTGACTCCTCATTGTGTTATTCCTACCATAGTAATTTTGAATGGGGTTTCCCTTTCTGTTATTTCTACTATATTTTGTTATTGTTACATAGAAATGTTGACAATATATAAAAGCTTATTTTGTATCCTCTCACTTTATGGAAGTCAGTATTTGTCTAAATCAGTTTCTTTTTGATTCTATGCATTTTTCTAAATAATAATGATAGTAACAGCTAGCATTTATATAGCACTCTAAAGTTTGTCAAATTATATATGTATATGTGCATTGTATAATACGTGTGTATGTATGTATGCATACAAATGCATGCATATATATTTATACATATATATGCATACACACACATATATATGTATATACTCATTTGATTCTCATAGAAATCTAAACAAGGAGACAAGCTGAGAGATGCCAAGTGATTTGAATGTAGTCACACAATCAATGGGCAGGAGTAGATTTCCAACTTAAATTTCCTGATATAAATCCTAACACTAGAATATCCTGGCCCTACTAGCTGGTCTATTTTTTCCAAATAGGAATGATTTTAGCATTTCTGGAGCTATGTCAAATAATAGTAAAGAAAGGAGAAATTCTTACTTTGCTCCTGTATTTTTTGAGACTGTTTCTGATGATTCCCATTACAAATGATGCTTTAGATATATTACATTAATATATTATAGTACCTATACATAAGAACATATTATTAGTTTTTGATATGTAATTTATAATATTAAAAATGATCCTTCTTTTCCTATACTCTGTAGAAGTTTGGTAAAACTTAATGTTGTAGGTTGCTAAAAGCTTTTTATGTATCTAGTGACAAAATTATGTGGTTTGGGATCTTTTGTTTATAATATAATTGTTAATTGTTTTTAATATTGAACCATCCTTTCATCTCTGATATACATTCTGTATTTTTGCAAGAGTTTTATGTAAAGTTTTTAGCACAACATGCATTAGTTACAGTGTTCTTTCTTATTTTATTTTTTTTTTATTTTTGACATTCATTTTAAAAAATTGAGTTTCAAATTCTCTTATTCTCTCCTGTCCCTCCCCAACCATTGAGAAAGCACCCATTATATGACAATATGCCATCAATTATCTATGTGAATTATTTAAAACATATGTCCATATTATTTATGTTTTTTTAAAGCAAGAAAAATGAAGAAAGTTTAAAAAAAGTGTGCTTCAATCTGCACTCAGAATTCATCATTTCTCTCATTGGAGGTGAGAAGCCTTTTTCATCATGGGTCCTTTATAATTATCTTGGATGATTGTATTGATCAGAATAGCTAAGTTTTTCACTTATCATCATCTTATTTTCACTTATGATCATCATTATGGTATTGCTATTACTGTGTATAATGTTTTCCTGGTTCTGCTCACTTCACTTTGTATGAGTTTATATGTCTTCCCAGAATTTTTCTGAAACCATCCTCCTCATAATTTATCATAACACAATATTATTCAATCACAATCATATACCAGAACTTGTTTAGCCATTTCTTAATTGATGAGCATTTCATCAATTTCTAATTCTTTGACACCACAAAATATTTGTATAAATAATACAATGTATAAGTAATTTTTTTTAGCACAAATAAGTCCTTTTCCTTTTTTCTTTGATGTCTTTGGGATACAGACCTAGTAGTGACATTGTTGGGTCAAGGGTATGCATAGTGTTATACTTCTTTGAGTATAGTTCTAAATTGTTCTCCAGAATGGTTGGACTACACAACTCTACCAATAGTGCATTAGTGTACCTATTTTTGCACATACCCTCCAGCATTTATTATTTTCCTTTTCTGTCATGTTAGACAATCTGGTAGGTTTGAGGTGGTACCTCAGAGTTGTTTTAATATGCATTTCTCTAGCCAGTTATGATTTAGATCATTTTTAATGTGACTTGATAATTTTGATTTTTTTTTTACTTCTGAAAACTGTTTTTTCATATTCTTTGACCATTTATCAATTGGTGAATAACTTATTTTTTATAAATTTGGCTCAGTTCATTATATATTTGAGAAATGAGGCCTTTATCAGAAAAATGTTATAATTTTTTTTCCAGTTTCCTGATTTCCTTTTAATTTTGCCTGCACTGGTTTTGTTAGGCAAGTCACAACTTCTATTAGTTTTTCTCTCTCTCTCTGAAAATTGTTTTGTAATTGTCTTCATATAATCTCTGAGTTTGTCTTGGCAAATAGTCTCCCAAATATTTTGCATGGTTTGCAATTATTTTATTAAAAAAATGGGGCAACTAGGTGGCACAGTGGATAGAGCACCGGTCTTGAAGTTGGGAGGACCTGAGTTCAAATCTGGCCTCAGACCAAACACTTACTAGCTATGTGACCCTGGGCAAGTCACTTAACCCCAATTGCCAAACAAAACACACACACACAAAAAAAAAACAAGTTGAGTGCTTCTACTGTGGAGCAAAGGGGGAAATTACTCAAGTTTATTTTCCTGCTTGGCCTTGCACAGAGGTGTTTCACTGCTAGTGGATGTCTGTCAGCCTGGAGTTCTGCCTACTGGAGTTGTGCTTCCCAGAGTTGTGTGGAGGCACCAAGTAATTTGGCTGCTGGAGAACAACGTGGCCTGTGGTGGTTTTTCCAAGCTGGTGTCTACTAGTTCCCCTTCCTGTACTGAGGCACTTGGGGGTCCTGGTGTTAGCACCTGTCTGCTGCACTAACGTGGGTCTCAGGATCTCCCCCTGGCATTGTGAGGTGGGTCTTGCTGCTGGATTGCTGGGATGTCTCCCCCTTCCTGTACAGCTTTCTCTCCCTCAAGCTTCCTGGGCTACAAGACTGTAGCACCCTGTCTTTTTGCTGGCTCAGGATTTTTCCTGGGTCAATATTTTCTGGGCTTTTAGAGGTCAATAAGGGAGGGTAAGAGCGATTAACTCCTTACTCCATAATCTTGGCTCCCAAAAACGGAACTCCTTGCAATTATTTTATTTTATTTTTAAAAAATTATTAATTAATTAATTTTTAGTTTTCAATATTCATTTCCACAAGATTTTGAGTTCCAAATTTTCCTTATTGCCTGTATATCTTATTTCCCAGTAGTATGTAAAAACAATTTTTAACATTTATTTCCAAAGCTTTGGGTTCCAAATTCTCTCCCTTTCTCCCTCCCCACCCACCCTCATTGAGAAGGCAAGCAGCTCGATACAGGTTGTACATGTGTACTCATGCAAAACACTTCCGTAGTAGTCACATTGTGAAAAACTAAATATATTTCCCTTCATTTTATCCCACCCCCATTTACTCTATTCTCTCTTTTGACTCTACCCCTCCCCAAAAGTATTTGCTTCTGATTACTGCCTCCCCCAATCTGCCCTCCCCTCTATCATCCCCTTGCTCTCTTATCCCCTTCCCCCTATTTTCCTGTAGGGTAAGACAGATTTCCATACCCAATTGAGTGTGTATGTTATTCCCACCATAACCCAAATCCAATGAGATTAAGATTCACTCATTCTCTCTCACCTTCCCCCACTTCCCGTCCACTGTAAAAGCTTTTTCTTGTCTGTTTTATGAGAGATAATTTACCCCATTCTACCTGTCCCTTTCTCCTTCTCCCAGTATAATGCTCTCTCACCCCTTAATTTTATTCCACAAATAACACCCCTTCATCTTCAACTCACCCTGTGCCATCTATCTATCTATCTATCTATCTATCTATCTATCTATCTATCTATCTATCTATCTATCTATCTATATGTTTTTTTTTTCACTCCAACTGCCCCAATACTGACAAAAGTCTCATGAGTTACAAATATCATCTTTCCATGCAGGAATATAAGCAGTTCAACTTTAATAAGTCCCTTAAGATTTCTCTTTCCTCTTTACCTTTTCATGCTTCTCTTGAGTCTTGTATTTGAAAGTCAAAATTTATATTCTGCTCTCGTCTTTTCATCAAGATTGCTTGAAAGTCCTCTGTTTCTTTGAATATCCATTTTTCCCCTTGAAGAATTATACTCAGTTTTGTTGGGTAGGTGATTCTTTTTTGTAATCTATCTCCTTTGCCCTCCAGAATATCATATCCTCTAGTCCCTTAATGTAGAAGCTGCTAAATCTTGTGTTATCCTGATTGTGTTTCCACAATACTTGAATTATTTTTTTTTCTGGTTGCTTGCAATATTTTCTCTTTGACCTGAGAACTCTGGAATTTGGCTATAATATTCCCAGGAGTTTCCCTTTGGGGATCTCTTTCATGAGGTGATCAGAGTATTCTTTCCATTTTTATTTTATCCTCTGGTTCAAGAATATCAGGGCAGTTTTCCTTGATAATTTCTTGAAAGATGATGTCTAGGCTTTTTTTTTGATCACGGCTTTCAAGTAGTCCAATAATTTTTAAATTATCTCTTCTGGATCTATTTTCTAGGTCAGTTGTTTTTCCAATGAGAAATTTCTCAGTCTTCTATTTTTTTTCATTATTTTGGTTTTGTTTTACAATTTCTTGATTTCTCATAAAGTCATTAGCTTCCATTTGCTCCATTTTAATTTTAAGGAAGTATTTTCTTCAGTGAGCTTTTGGACTTTCTTTTCCATTTGAACAATTCTACTTTTTAAGACATTCTTCTACTCATTGGTTTTTTTGGACCTCTTTTAACATTTGGGTTAGTCTATTTTTTAAGGTGTTATTTTCTTCAGTATTTTTTAGGTCTCCTTTAGCAAGCTGTTGACTTGTTTTTCATGATTTTCTTGCATTACTCTCATTTCTCTTCCCAGTTTTTCCTTTACTTCTCTTTCTTTCTTCTTAAAATCTTTTTTGAGCTCTTCCATAGCCTGGGACTGATTCATACTTTTCTTAGAGGCTTTGGATGTAAGAGCTTTGACTTTGTTGTCTTCTTCTGGTTGTATGCTTTGATTTTCTTTGTCATCAAAGTAAAATTCTATGGTCTGTTTTTTGTGCAGTTGGTTCATTTTCCCAGCCAATTACTTGAGTTTTAAACTCTTTGTTAAAGTAGAAGTCTGCTTCCAGTGAGGAGAATGTTCTGTCCCAAGCTTTGGGGGTTTTGTGCAGCTGTTTTCAGAAATATTTCTAGGGACCTGTAAATTTTCAGTTCTTCCAAGGTGGTATGATCAAAGGTGAGGTGTTTACTCCTTTCCTGGCTTGTGCTGTGGTCTATGAGTGACCACAAGCACTCTTTTCTGCCTTGGAACTGTGAGGAGGATTCCTTCTCCACCAATGCCACAAGCTCCACCATGCCAATACTCCTCCTTGCTCCAGGACTATCACTCAGAACTGTGACCCAGATCCAATCACGGGCAAAGCAGGATAATCCTGTCTCAGTGCCAGCAAAGAGATCCCTGCAATCCTCTCTGATTAGCTGCTTGACTCCTGCCTCTGTCTGTGGAGTGAGAGTTCTGGAAGTATCCACCACCCCAGCGCTGAGCCAGGACCTTGGCCATACCAAGCTCCTTTCTCATTGGACCTTTCCTATTGACCTTCTAAGTTGAGAAGTCTGGAAACTACCACAGCTACCCATGATTCAGTCCCCTGAGGCCTGCTCCAGGTTCACTGAGGCCTGGTCTTTGCCTGCATGGCCCATGCTGAACTGTGCTCCTCTTCCATTCCAGTGCAACAGACCTTTCCAATCAACCATCCAGGTTTTATTGGGCTGGGAATTTATTTCTGCCTTTTTGTGGGTTCTGCTGCTCTAGAATTTATTTAGAGTCATTTTTTACAGGTATTTGGAGGGGTTTTGGGGAAAGCTCAAGCAAGTCACTGCTTTTACTCCACCATCTTGGGCTCTGCCCCCTCCCCCTGGAATTTCTCTATTTCTTGCTGCTGGGTTTTTTGGTAGTATATAGAAATGCTGATGATGTATGAGTGTTTATCTTACATCTTGCAACTTTGCTGAAGTTATTAATTGTTTCAAATAGTTTTTTAGTAGATTCTCTAGTGTTCTCTAAGTATACCATTACATCATCTACAAAGAATGTAGGATTGTACTTCGTTGTGTATTTTATTACTTTAATTTCTTTTTCTTTTAATTTCTTTTTCTTGTCATATTGCTATTGCTAACATTTCTAATGAAATGTTGAATAATAGTGATGACAAAATGGACATCCTTGCTTAACTCTTGATCTTATTTGGAAAGGCTCCTATCTTATCCCCAGTACAAATAATGCTTGCTCTTGATTTTGGATGGATACTACTTATTTTAAGAAAGGCTCTATTTATTCTATGCTTTCTAGTATTTTTAATAGTAATGGTTGTTTTACTTTGTCAAAAACTTTTCCTGCATCTATTGATGTGGTTAATTATGCTGATAGTTTTTCTAATATTAAACTAGCCCTGCATTCCTAGTATAACTTCCACCTCATCATTGTGTATAATCTTTGTTGTAATATTACTGTAATCTCTGTGCTAGTATCTTATTTAAAATTTTTGCATCAATATTCATTAGGGAAATTAGCCTATAATTTATTTTTCTGTTTCTGCTGTCCCTTATTTAAGTATCAAAACCATATTTGTGTCATAAAAAGAATTTATCCTTTAGGCCCTGAAACCCTTTACCTTTTAGTGACTCTGCTCTGCCTACATTTTTCCTGGATCTCCTTCTAATTGTTCTACCTTTCCTTTGCATTGCTGGACAGCATTAGTTTCTATCATTTCTTGAGGGCCTTTGGGAAGATTCAGGCTGAGCCACTGCCATGGTAGCACTAGGTCTGCATGCTAAAACCAAAGCCTGTTAGATTGTTTGTGCTGCCTGCTTTCAGAATCCAGAGGGGGTTACAGATGTGGGATACTGAGTGGGATTTTGATACATATAAGTGCTCTAGTATAATTTTATTTGGATAGGTGTTCTGTTTTCTTATCTTAGATTCAGCTGAAGTTATTCTATATGTCATGAATAATTTCCTTTAGAGGTAGCTCAAGGAACACTGAGCCTGGAGGCAGGAAGACCTAGGTTTCAATCTGCCCTCAGACACTTGCTTGCTGTGTGACCCTGAACAAGTTACTTAACTTGTCTGCCTCAGTTTCCTCAACTGTAAAATGGGGATAATAATAGTACCTACCTTGCAGGGTAGTTGTGCGGATACTATTTGTAATGAGGTACTATTTGTAAATGAGAGACTCTTTGTAAAAGCCCTTTCTACAGCGCCTGGCACATAGTAATTGCTATATAAATGCTTATTTCCCCTCCCACCCCTGCTGAGGTTTTGGGGTTGGAGAGGTTTGCAGATAAGCATTACTCCACAATGCTCTTTATGATCCCCTGCTACTATGAGTTAAGTGTACATTAAGTGTGTTGAGCTTATAATGGCTTTATTCACAAACATCCTATGGGATAGATAGTAGAAGATTTAATGTTCCAATTCTATAGATGAAGAAAGTGAATCTTGGAGAGACAAAATTTCTTGCACGAGGTCACACTGCTAGCCTCATTCAATCAAAAACTACTTATACTGGGCACTGTGCTAGGGGCTAGGAATATGAAAAGGAAACAATCCTGTCCTAAAGGAGTTCACATTCTATTTGGGAGGACAAGTCACTCATATGAAAGTTGACAGGATAATACTAGGTAATTTTGGGAGCCAGAGTACTAGGCATTGGCAGGTAGGAGGAAGACAGGTACATATGAGAGCTATGACTTAAACCTTGGTATCAGGTCTCCACGATTGGTATTTATTCACTATCCCATGCAAGACAGAATTGATGAGGAAAGAAACACAAGTGGAGCTGGCTCTATCCAAATGCCTCCTTTTCTGAGTTTCAACTTCCTTCATCTATGTGACTAGAATGATTTGTTGCACCAAATCAGCCTAATCTCCCATCTTACTCAAAAGCATCAGTTCCCTGATAGTGATGGCCAGCATAGAGCTGTGCCTATCTGGGTTCTTAATGAATGCTTGGTGATGATGAGTGACTAAGCCTCCTGCCTTCACCACTGATGGTGCCTTTGTTAGAAAATTGAGATGGGGCTTGACCTTGATTAAAATCTGAAGGGAGATTGAAGCTTGTTCAGGCTAGGTCACTGCTAACAGAATGAAAACAGTCACTCTGTTCTCCCAGGCTAAGCTGTATTTCTGTGTGGCTGCCATCATTCCTTGCTCTAGTCTCCACAGACTGTTTTCTTTATAGCAATATTTCACAAGCAAATGAGCAAAGATGAAATAGGACATCTGGAAGACTGAAAAGGTTGATTTATTTTTAGTCTGTGGAGAATAATAATAGCTTACATTCCCATGGTACTTCACAGGGACAAAGTGTTTTCATACACACTCATTTAATCATAACAACATGACGAAGCAGGTAGCACAGGGATTATTATCACTGTTTCACAGATAGGAAAACTGAGGTTCAAAATGTTTGAGTTGGTTCAAATTACACAGCTAATGACAGAATTAGAACTCAATTCCATTCAAACTTTAAATCGTCTACTTTTAAATATCTCTTTTTTTGGGGGGGGGAACCTACATAGGAATTTAGTCACACAGTTTTTGCTCCTTCCAACTCTCAGAGTAGAATTTTTTTTTAAAATTTCATTGCTCTATAGAATCTCACAATCTTAATTCCAAAGGGGCCCCAGAGATCATCTTACCCAAATGCTTACCTGAAGCATGATAAACAATATCTATCCCTCTAGTAACAATGGACCCAACTCATTTCTTCTTCCCCTGACTCCTTCCTCTATTCCTAGATAACTCATTTTATTTTTGGATGGCTTTTATTGTTATGATGTTTGTATTTATGTTGGGATGACAGACATGGCAGTGTTCAGTCTTCCTAGGCAGAGTGTACCTGAAACAATGAAATTTAAATTCCATCAAGGAATCAAGAGCTGAAACCTGCCTTCCTAACTAAAATACAGAATTCTTCTTTTACTTGGTGCATCAAGAAGTATACAAAATGAATTGAGAACTTCTCCATCCTCTCAGACTTGAATTTAGGAAAGAAGTATTATTTCATCTACTGGGAAACTTCCAACACCAACAGAAGAATGCAAAGTATATATAATTTAATAGATAAGGGAATTGTTTGAGGCGCAAAGAGATCAATTGAGTTGCCAGAGTTGGTGACATAGTAAGTAAATTTCAAGGGTAGAACTTTGAACCAGGTCTTTCTGCTGTTAAGCCCTGAATTCTATCTGATAGACATGTAACTTCTCTACAATGATACCAGGTTCTATATGAGTCAAGTAACTCCCTTCTTAACTTAGGAACAGAAGAGTAAAGGGACGTGTAAGGTGAAATTGTCCAATCAATAGGCAGCAGTATCAGAGTCATAGAGGTCATCTGAGCTATCCTGCTGTTAGGCATGACTACCTATGGGTAATCCCAGGCCTGGGAGCAGCTCCCCTGATTTTAAATAGCTACAAATTCCCAGAACCCTTCTAAAATAGCCTCTCTTAAGAATCCCAGAATCAATTTCATCAGGGTGATGATAACTGGACTTTGGATCAGGAGCCCTGGGTCCTTTACCTCTCATTAGCCATGTTACCATGGGTAAATCGCCTCACCTCACCACATAGAAGTCAGATAATGGAAGTCATTTGATTGAGGTCATATAGCTATTAAGTCAGCTAATAAAAATTGTTTAAATGAATGAAGCACCTGGAAACTTTCAAATTCTGCCTTCCCCTTTATCTGTGCATAGCCAGCCTGGGAATTCATCATTTTATGCCACTGTGCATGAATTGCAAAGAATTACCAGAATCAAGATACAGCAAAGTTTTAATGACATTTAATAAGTGAAGAAACCCTTCCTTCCTCAAATAGAAAGCTTCACATCTCCTACTGGCACCAGGCAATGGCTGTCTCATTTTACTTGTACTCAAGGGAGTAGTTACTGTAGGAATGATGTAAATTATTCTCAAACAGAAGGTTCAAAATCCTTTATCTTAAATGAATTCTCTTAAAAAATACACACATAGAGTAATGTAATAGTAGAAGCAGGTCTTGTGTTGCACTGCTCCATTAATATATAGATAAATGTATTTCATTTTCTAGATTCCAGAAGAAGCTCTATTTTAGAGTAATGGGTTTTGAAGCTTTTAATTTTCAGGAATCTGGAAATCGTGGTTACTACTTTGTTGTTGTTTTTAAAACATGTTTTATTATTGCTATTTTGTAACATTAATCATTTCTCTATCCCCTCTACCCATCATAGAACTAATTCGTTTGTAACAATGAAGTATGATTTATCAAAAACAAAAGAACTTGATCATATCTGACCTACTGCATGTATGCCTCAGTGCATGCCTCATTTCACATCTGTGGTTCCCCCCTCTCTAAAGAGAGAAGTGAAGAATGTTTTCATCAGTCCTATGTAGTTAAGATTGGTAATTACAATGATCTGAATTCTCATATCCTTTGTTATTGTTTTCCTTTACATTATTGTGGATTTTGTGAGAGTTCTCTGGGGCTCCTACAAATTGTCTATACGATGTTCAGATGAACAAATAAGCCTGTCCAGGAAACATTTTCTGAAGCCAACAATGTCAGTTTTTATAAGTCAATTAACAAAAATGTATTTTAAGAATTTCCAAAGATACTCCTTAACAAAGAGATGTCATTTTGGGGAGCCAAGAGAATGTTCATTAGCAGATACAGAATCACAGAATCTCATTTTGAAAGTGACTAGAACAGTCATCAAATTTGATGTGAACTGGCAAGTCAGCATGGCACACAATAAAGGAGGCTTGATTTGGAGTCAAAAGACTTAAATTCAAATCCTTCCTCTTCTGTGTGTGTGTGTGTGTGTGTGTGTGTGTGTGTGTGTGTGTGTGTAGTTCATTTTGATGCTCACAAAAAGCTTTTGGGATATGAAGAACGGATATTATTTTGCAGATGAAGACTGAGGGTCAGAAAGAAGTGGCCTGCCCTAGGTCGTACAACTAATAGTAATAGTGATAGTAACAATATCGTTACATTTTCATTCAGTCATTTTTCAGTCATATCTAACTCTTCATGACCCCATTTGGGGATTTCTGGGCAAAGATACTGGAGTGGTTTTCCATTACCTTCTCCAGCTTACTTTACAGTTGAGAAACTGAGGAAAACAGGATTAAATGACTTGCCCAGAGTCTTGCAGCTAATAAGTGTCTAAAGATGAGTCTTTCTGACTCTGGTCCTGGCATTCTATCTACTACACCACCTAGCTAGTCATTTTTATATTTGCTGTTATATAATACCAATAGTTAGCATTCATATTTCTCTTTAAGATATGCAGAATATGATACATATGTTATCACATCTCATCCTCACAACAATTCTGGAAGGTAGGTGCTATTATTATCTCCATTTTACTGATGAGGAAACTGAGGCAGAGAGAATTATTTGCCTAAGATCACACATCTAGCCAGTGTCTCAGGCAGGATTTGAACTCAAATTTTCCTGACTCCAAATCCAGCACTTCATCCACTTTGTCACCTTTGTAAGTGGTAGTCCTGAGGATTCATTTCAATAAATATTTATTAAGCTCCTAACAAGTGCTTGGTGCCAGGCAGGATACAATGATAAAAGAATACACTGTCTAGGAGGCCCTCAAGGAACATAGAATCTACCAGCAGGGTAAGATGAATGCACAGACAACTATCATTCTAGTTTTGCTAGATTGTTGCTCTAAGATTATATATAGCCTTTCAGTACTCTGCCCTAAGCAGTCTTCATGTAGAATACTGCATTCAATTCTAGGTGCCAAATTTTAACAATTACATTGACAAACTAACCCGGATGATAATAACAATAACTGAAACTTACAAAGACTTGCAGAGTACTTATATATTTTGTCCTCAAAACTCATTTGTGAGTTAGATGCATCAGGTATCATGATCTCCCTTTTACAGACAAAGAAACAGAGTTACAGAGAATTTGTGACAGAGATACGTAGCTAGCAAGTGTTGAAGGTGAGATTTGAAGCCACATCTTTCTAATTCCAACCTACCCACTATGTCACACTGCTTCCAGAGAAAAGACGACTGGAGATCATGCTATAATTTTGTATCATTTCAGTCATGTCTGACTCTTGGTGACCACATTTAGGGTTTTCTTGGCAAAAATACTGAATTGGTTCGCCATTTATTTCTGCAGACCATTTTACAGAAGAGGAAACAGGCAAACAGAGTTAAATGACTTGCCCAATGTCACACAACTAGTACGTGTTTGAGGACAGATTTTAACTCATGAAGATTAGTCTTTTTGACTTCAGGCCTGGCCTTCTATTCACTGAGACACCTAGCTGCCCTCATGCCATAATAATTCTGATTAAAAGAACTGAGGGGTATTTAGAAAGAAAGCTTGGGGTAAGGGATATGATGGCTGTTTTCAAATACTTGAGCAGATACCATGGACGAGACAGACTAGATTTCTTTTTCTTGGCCCCAGTGGGCAGAGTTAGGGGAAATAGATGGAAGTTTCAGAAAGACACATATAAGAGAGGCAAATTTCTGTTCTATGTAAGGAAAAACTTCCTAACAATTATAACTGTTCCAAAGTGAAATGGGTCACTTGGGATACTACATTGGAGCTTTTTAGCAGGAACAGAATGTCTACTTGTTAAAAATGATATAATTATGATAATAGCTAGCATTTTTATGGTGCTTTAAGGTTACAAAGTACTTTACAAATATCTCATTTTATCCTCACAACAATCTTGGGAGGTAGGTACTATTATTATCCTCATTTCACTAATGAGGAAACTTAGGCAGGCAGAAGTAAAGTGACTTACCTAGGATCACAGAACTAGGAAGTACTTGAGTACGATTTGAACTCAGATCTTCCTGACTGTAGGTCTGGTACACTACCCACTGTACCACCTTGCTGCCTGTTAGATTCCAATTCAGGATGGGCAGGGTGATGTCTGAGGTCTCTCCTAATTCAGAAATTCTATTATATAAGTATATGGGATAAGTACAAATGGAAAAAAAAATAATGTCACATACATTTTAAAGTTTCTAAAGCTCTTTTCATTCATTTCCTGATTGGAGTCTCACTTTGACACTGTGAGGTGGGTACTATAGTTATTCTCACCATTTTAGACTCAGAGAGTTAAGTGATTTATCTTTAGTCACCGAGCTAGTGTCTGAAGTGAGATTGGAATCTTGTTCTTTTTTCACTGCAAATCCAGCATTCTGTCCACTATCATCTCCTGCCTCTCTCAAGGATAAGATGAGAAGTTTAACCTGTGGGCTCAGGGAAGATTTCAAGGAAGACCTGTCCTTTGAAGAAAGGGAAAAGTTTCAGTAGACAGAGATATTTGGGGATGGAGGTGGGATAAGCAAAAGTAGAGAGACCAGTCTAACTATGAAAGGCTATATACAAAATGACACAGTGCCCAGGTGAAGAGAAAAGACAGTCTGTATTCTATTGCAATAGATATTTCCCTTCCTTAACTTTGCATGATTGTGTGTTTTTGTATATGTTATTAGAAGGTACTGAGATAAGTTGCTTATTGACAAGTGATCAAGAAGAATACATGAAAAATTTTTTTAAATTGTATATATCAAGAACAATTGGAATAGCAAGTGGTCTGGTTAGTACAGAGCATAGCTTAAAAATGGGGCTGGAAAGGTAAGTTAGAGTCAGATTTTTGAAGGACCCTGAATGCCAGATGCTGAATGCCAATTCGTATTTTCTTTGGTAGAAAATAGGGAACAACTGAAAGTCATTGGATTGAGGGATTGGCATAGACTTTGACATGGGAATATTACATGGAGGACAGATTGGAATGAGGTGAAACTAGAGGCAGGAATACCAAATGGAAGGCTTCATGATAATCTAAATACAAGGTCATTAAGACCCATACTACAGCAGTGGCAATGGGAATTGAAGGGAGTAGTAGGAATGAGAAATAATATAGAGTTCTCATTGACAGAACTGAGAGCTGATCTGATGTGGAAGGTGAAATAGAAGGTATAATAAAGTATGACTCTAAGCCCACGAACATGGGTGAATAGATGGATGACAGGGCCAGGAATGGAAACCAGAATGTTGATAGCAGGGACAACTTTATAAGAGAAGATAATGAGTTCAATATGGATATGTCGAGTTTGATGTGTCAATAGAACACTCAGGGAAGAGAGAATTTTATGAACTAATGAACCCTGGAATTCTTAGAATGGCTTTGAAAGACTATGATTCTAAAAAAAAAAAAAGAACTAAACCTTGAAAAACAAAGTCAGTGTCTGAATGTTCCTGAGGAGTCATGGATGCTTACACAAAAGAACTGAATGTGAAAAGAATTTTTAAGATATAGTGCCTAAGATTAGTCACCTGAGGGAAATAAGCTTAGTCAAAACTGAGCCCTAAAACCTGGGAGAAAAGAGCTGATTACAGACCACTCTTCTTAGCCAAGAAAGTGATGGAAAAAGTACATGTTTCGTGTGTGACTTGTGAGTTGCCTGGTTGGGACCTTTTAGCATTTTGCTTAATGGGGGCATTGCAAACATGCCTGGGAGTTGTGCAGAAATCAGATCAATGTGAATCACATCAGGAAATATAATATATTGAGCACCAAATGTGAGACCTTGGTTAGACACTGAGGGCGATATAGAGATAGATAAGATATTGTCCTTTTATTTAAGAAGCTGGAAGGGTCATTTCAGTTTCTTATAACAAAAATGGATCAAATATGGCAATGTTTTTGTAGAATTAATATAACACCTAATATGTTCCAGGCCCTTCCCTAAATGCTCTTGGCAAATATCTCATTTGGACCTCATAACAATCTTGTAACATAACAGTTCATAACAACCTCTTATCTACATTTCCATTTAGTGCCTGAGGAATTGAGGCAAACAGAGGTTAAGTGACTTGCCCAGGGTCACACAGCTGGTAAGTATCTGAGCCTATATTTGAACTCAGGTCTTCCTGACTCTAGGCCAGTGGACTCCACTGTACCACCAAGCTGGCACAAAAAGCACCCTACTTCCAGGGGCTTCAATATATAACAAATGCCAAGTCCATGCCCTACACTTCTAGCAGGAACCAAGATTTGGATTTAGAGTTACTGAGTATTCATGGAATGACTGGCCCTTCTGAGCCTAGGAGAAAAACATTAGTTAAGATCTGAGTTACCGATGATGATGATGATGATGATGATGATAATGATGAGGGTAATGATGGTACTGAAGATGATAAGGCTGATGGTGGTGGTGATGATGGTGGTGGTGGTGGTGGTAATGGTGTTGCTGCTGCTGCTGCTGATAATGATGATGATGTTGTTATTTTTGTATACGATGTTTTCTTTGCCTACAGGAATTGCAGCTCAAGGGAAAATAATCAAAGAATCTACGAACATTTGTTAGGCTGAGCACTGTAGTGAGCACTGCTGATACAAATATAAAAGAGAGAAAGCCTTTGTCTTCAAAGGATTTATATTCTATAGGGAGATTATGGCCTATTCCCAAATAACTAAATACAGAATGTATACAAAATGAATACAGTGGTTTTTTTGGGGAGCACATTAACAGTAGGGGAATCAAAAACTATCTCTTGAAGAGACCGTACTTGAATTAAATGTTAAAAACAGACAGTGATTATAAGAGGCAAAGTTGAAATGGAAAGGCTTTGAAGGGAGCAAGTTATAGTCATTAGTGCACTGAATTTAGTCATGAAGACCTGTGTTCAAATCTCACCTCGAACATTAGCTATATGACCTTGGGGAAGTTGCTTAGCCTATATGTATCTTAGTTTCCTTATCTCTAAAATGGAGTTGAACCTAATGGCATCTAAGTTTAATTCCCTATCTAAATATATGAGTCTATAAAATAATAACTTGCTTTTAGGTGGAATTTTAATGTTTTCTGAGTCCTTTATATATATTATCTCAATCAATCCTCACAATAGATACTTGATGCTACAATTGTCCCCATCAATTGTTGAGGTAAGCATAGGCTGAGAGGTTAAAGTGAGTTGGCTAGGCTAATGAAGCTAGTCAGAATTTGAACCCAGATTCTAACCAAATTTTGTGAAGTCTGAATCCAGTTCTCTGACCATTATATAACACTGTCTGACAGTTATCACAGTGATAGAACAGATAGGACTTGTAACTGATTGGGGACATGAGAGAGAAGGAAATATATACCTTCTAATACATGTGTATATGTGTATATATGTACATATATATGTTTATGTATATGTACAAATTAATGTGTATTATATACAAACACACAGATAGAGAAATAATTTATTAAGTACTTAAAATGTGCCAGGCACTATGTTAAGCACTAAGAATACAACCACAAGTAAACAAAACAGTCCCAGCCGTTAAGAAGTTAGATTTTAATGAGGGAAGAAAACAAATAAATGAGGGGAAGGTATCCTCAGAGACTCAAGGTTGCTAGCAAACAGATGAAGTTCAGATAAGTCCAGCTTGTAGTGAAGTAGGCATGGCTAGAGCCCCTTGTGAAATAGTGAGCAGACTAGAGACTCACCTTTCAGATTCAGCCTCTGGGTGGAGGTGTCTCCATGGTGTCAAAGCTGCTAGCAAAGAGGTGAAGACAAAAGAATATATTAAATAAGGTGTTTGTCGCTCCCTCTACCCTACCTCCCACATCCACATTTCAGTTATGGCCTCCCTCCATCTCCCTGGAGAGGATCAGAGGTTTTTTGTATTACATGGAGAACAAGATCTTTAACTGTTTTTTTTTCTTTTTACTTGATATTGCCCATATCAGCCAGACAGTGCAGAGAAGCAGGTGGTATGACGTTATGCAATCCTCTTTTATAAGGCAACTAGGTGGCTTAATGTACAGAGCGATAGACTTGGAGTCAGAAAGACCTGAGTTAAAGTCTGGCTTTAGACATTCATAAGCTGCATGAGCTAGACAAATCATCTAACCTCTATCTGCCTCAGTTTCCCCACTTATAAATGGGGATGATGATAATAGGTCCTTTTCCAAGGGTTGTTTTGTGAATAAAATGAGATGATATTTGTAAAGTGTTTTACAAATTTTAAAGTGCTGTACAAATGCTAATTATTATGATTAATATTGATTATTATTATTCATTGAACAGAAGAGTGATTAAAACCTTTTATTAGCCCATTGTCCTGCCTACCCTGGTTCTTCCAGAAATTCCAAGAGTGAGCATATTTTTACCTCTTACCATAATAACATTTTTTTAATGTTGGGCAATTTTCCTTTACATGGAGACTTTTTTATAATGTGTGTGTGTGTGTGTGTGTGTGTGTGTGTGTGTGTGTGTGTCTTTGTAAGGGACATTGCCTGAGATAACCAGAATAGATCTGTGTATTGTTTACAAGTGAGACCTTTGTGTAGTCATTCAGTACCTTATGGTCAGGAATATCCTAGGCTCTGTGACCTTTATGACTGAGGTTGTCCATCTCTCATCCTGACTGAAACCACAAATTGCTATAGTAGCACATGCATTCTGTCAACCTAATGCCTCACTGTCATTCTTTCCCAATATGCATAAGTTTTAGATTGGCATAAAACTCAGCCCTCTTTAAGAGCTCATTTGACAGTAGAGACAATTGAAAACAGAAACACAAAGAATGTGTCAAGATAGTATAGTTACATCATCTCTTGCCAAAAGAAAGTCTCAGAGCAGAAGGACTTTAGGTACCCACAGGAAGGAAAGATTCCCTTCCAGATGTGCTAGTCAGGGAAAATTTCATTGATGAAGTGAGACTTACTAGGTCTTAAAATATGAACAGCTGAGGATAGTGGAAGAAAGACCAGACTTCCGGTCCGGTGTCAGAAGATCTGGGACCTCTGGTGAAGGTGCTATTCTGCTTTCTCTCTGCTGCCCATCATGATTATCCTATCCCTTCTTTGATCATCTGCTTACATCAAATATTGCCTTTTTGTTTGACTTTTAGCAGTCATCTTCAGGCTAGGTCTTCCTAAGCTTCAGAGCAGATAGGTAACAAGCATTTATCATGTAAGTTAACAAGCATTTATTAAGTACTCATTATGTGCCAAACACTGCTAACTGCTGAGGATACAAAGAAAGGTGAAAAACATTCCTTACTCTCAGGGAGCTCACACTTGAATGGAGACAATAAACAAACAACTATGTACAAAAATTACATATACAAGATAATTTGGAGATAATCAGCAGAGGGAAGGCACTAGAGTTAATGGAGATTGGGAAAGACTTCTTGGAAAAAGGATGGATTTTAGAGAAGACTTACCTTGAAGAAAGCCAGGGAAGCTAGGAGGCAAACATGAGGAAAAAGAGAATTCCAGTCAAGGAAGACAGCCAGTGAAAATGCCCGGAATCAGGAAACTGAGGTTCTTGTGAGAAAAAAAACCCCACAAAACTACAAGGAGGCTGGTATCATGGATCACAGAATATACATAGGAGAGTTCAATGTAAGAAGACTGAAAATGTAAAAAGGCACCAAGTTATGAAGAGTTTCAGAACTTTGCATAGTTTTTCCAGAACTTTTAAATTCATCATTGGTTACCTGAGTAGGTTAATAAATCCCTTATGCACATATATAATGTCACTTAAGATAGTTCCTCCATTGCTTCCTCATTAGAATAATTTGATTTTTTGTCAGAATTTTATATTTGAGAGATTCCCATACTTCTTCAGACAACTTTTTAGAATTTTAAGACATGGAGGCCTTCCTTTCTTTTCCCTAAAAGCTTTAAAATCCACCTTCTCCAAATCGAAGAAACATAAATTCTTGCTTTTCGTGACCTTCAGTATCAAGAATGGTAAGAAAATTTGATCACCATCTCCTGAAAGTCCTGTTATTTCTACTCCAGAAAATGATTTTGCTTCTCACTGCTCAGAATTCATTGTGGCATAGCACATAACTTGGTTGTTTCCTCCACTTTTTGGAATCTGAAATGATTATCAAGTCAGTTTAAGAGAGGATACTATAGCAGATGTCTGGATAGGTGAAATCCTCCATTACTGCTTTGTGGTCTGGTTCTGATGCTCATTATCTAAAGCCAGGTGACTTGAACCTAGGTCTCTTTGAATTGCTGACTGGTACTTTTCCTGGGAAACCACAGGGCAGAACACCAAGAGAATACTGGTGATGAAAGGTATTGGACAATAAGCATTTTGTTGGTTTGGCCAATATTAGAAGTATGTCATGGCCCCAGAAAAGGCTATAGATCCATAACAGACTCTCTTTAGATCCATTAGGGATTTGCTTCTTTGTGGTAGCTCTGGTAAGCCCTGGCCCAAATGAGGTGAATTGGTAATTAACCACCTGGCATCTGACAAGTAATTAGTAATTAACCACCTGACATACAAACCTGGTTCTGTGTTATTTTCTATTCTCGATTTCCTTCTCCTTCCTCTCTCTTCTCTTTCCATCTCCTCCCTCACTTTATCCTTCCATGTGTCTGGCAAATTGAATACAGTATTGAACTTTGAGTCTGGAAGACCTGAGTTCAAATCCTGCCTCAGATATTAACTAGCCATGTGATTCTGATGAAGCCACCTAACCTGTGTCTGCCACAATTTCCTCATTTGTAAAATGGAGAAAATAGTAGCATCTATCTCACAGAGCTGTTGTATGGATAACATGAGATAAAGTATGTAAATTCACAATGAAATGAACCTAGATTGTTTTTTTTTAACCAATAAGCTCAGTCCCTACCCTCAAACAGCTGTATTCCTCTTCTCTTTCTTTAAAGTCTCACTAACAGAATATTATTCCTATTAAAAAGTCAACAATAATATAAAAATGTTCTAAATCACTAATGACTAAAGAACTTAAAACTACTCATACCTATCAGATTAGCAAACATGATAAAAGAGGAAAATGGCAATTATTTGAGGGACTGTGGGAAAACTGGTAAAGTGGCACACTAGTGGATGAGCTGTGAATTGGTCCAGCTATTCTGGAAAGCATTTTAGAACTATGCCCAGAAAATGACCAAACTGCACACCTTTTGATCTGGCTATACATTTGTTAGGTTTGTACCTCAAAGAAATCAAAGAAACAAACAAACAAAAAGGAATCTATATGTATAAAATACATATGTAATAGCTCTTTTCATGGTAGCTAAAAAATGGAGGTAAGGAATGTCTAAACAAATCATGGTATACAAATGTGTTCAGTTGTTTCAGTGGTGTCTGACTCTGTGACCCCATTTGTAATTTCTTGGCAAAGACAATAGAATGGTTTGCCATTTCCTTTTCTGGCTCATTTTATAGATGGGGAAACTGAGGCATGTAGGGTTAAATGACTTTCCCAGGGTCACATTACTTAGTAAATGTCTGAGGCTGGATTTGAACTCAGGTCTTCCTGACTCCAGGCCCTGTGCTCTTTCCAGTGAGCCACTTAGCTGCCATAAGAAATGATGAAATGGACAATTTTCTGAGGAAATTGGAAAGATCTTTAAGAACTGTTGCAGAGTGAAGTGAGCAGGACTAGGAGAATAATATATAAAATAATATTATTTTAATGAAAAACACTTTTGAAAGACTTTGATCAACACAATGATAAACTATGAATCCCCAAAATATTCACTTGCTGAGAGGTGATGACCTGAAGTCAGAAAGATATGGATTCAGATCCCTCTTCTGATAATTACTAGCTGCATGACCATGGGTAATTCATTTAAACTCTCTGAGCAAAATGGAGATGAATAACATGTGCAACAGCATAAGTGAAATTACATTACAGATGTGAAGCACTCTACACATGGCAGTAACTATTCTCTCATACTGTAACTATCACCTTCCTCATTCTAGAAAACATGGTTCTTAGTGCAATTTAACACATTCTGTTTACCTCCGTTGCACATCTATAAAATGAACCAGAGAAGGAAATGGCAATATCTTTGCCAAGAAAACTCCAAATGTGGTCATAATGAGTTGGACGCTACTGAGAAATGACTAAACAACAACTATTGACAACATTTATGACTATTAATTTTTAGATTTGGCGCAATATTTCATTCATTCAGATATAGAAGGAAATGTGGAAGAGAAGTATTAAAGGATTTGGAGTCAGAGGATTGAAATCTCAGTCCTGTCCCTTAATGCTTAAATAACCTTGAGTTAAGTCCCTTTACCTCTTTGAAATACTTGTTTTGTCTTCTTTAAACTGAAGGGATCGTAACAGATGACCTTTTAGCTCCTTTCCAGCTTTAAGCCTATGGATTTATGAGAGCTTTTGAAATTCTGACTCTGATATGAAACCTGCTGGATATCTCTCTCATTAATCAGGAGAGCTCAGCCATGGGGCACAGTGTCAAAACTGAGTGGTTTAATTCTCATGGGAAGGGGGAAGAGGGCACGGAGATAGGATAATATCTGGAGGTCTAGTCTAGAGGACTCTTCTTCCTGTTGGGAAGAAATTGTCAGGGACAAGTCATATGACACTATGACATTGAATAATTAATGTCTGCTCTTCAGATCTGGTCACTCAACCAGCTTCAAATCCACTTAATTATGCTATGCGCACATCTTTATACCTTGTATGCAAGAATAGCATGAGAGATTTTGTTTAGTGCATTGCTAAAATGTAAATAAACTACATCAATAACATTATCTTCATCTCAAAAAGGGGTGAATCCAATTTGTACTTTTCTTAATGAAGTCATATAGGATTTTTTGTAATTACTGCTTCCTTTTTTAGATTTCTACCAATTGTCTCTTAAATAATGCATTTTAGGATTTTGCTAGAAAGTGAAGCCAAGCAGTTATTTCATTGGATAGAGTTCTTCTTGTTTAGTAACTCAGTTTCAACCAGAGCAGATGGGTGTTACCTTATACCTTCCTTAATCATGTTAAATTTCGATTTCCCATTAGCCATTTCTGTTCTGTCTTTTCTAGGTCAGAGAGCACTATCTTTAGTACAGAAAAAAGAAGCAAAATTAGGTTAGCAAATTTTGTTTTTCTCCTACTAACTATCATCATTGTCCCTTTTTCCCAGGACTATCATCTGAAAACCTTCTCTGAACCTCCATTTTTTCACCAATATAGCTAAAAACCAACTTTTTTAGTCATTAGTATTACTTGCAAGATTAAGATTATTTCATAACTTTACTGTTTCTGATAAAAGAGACTACTCAGTGCTTTCGTATTCTTCTTCAATTATCTACTCATGTTTCACCTTCTGTTTATTTGTTTCTAAAAAAGAAAAAAAATGGTCAATCAGTCCTGATACATTCACATTAGTCCATTTAGATATTTTAACATTTCTTTTTGTCTCTTCAAAATGTCATTTTTGAGAGCTTCTCATCCCTCCTGTGATAACTTCCAGTATAAATTTTTTGTCATTGGCTCTAACTGTTTTTTCCTCTAATTTCTTTGAAATCTTTCCTCCCAAGTTCTGGGTACTTTTATGACTTTTCTTAGCCTTTCTTTCTGTAATATACAATGAAATATAGGCAATATATCATAATATATGCTAGTTCATAAGATGGAAACATGAATTAGTCTTACAATTTTCAATGTATGCAAGCAAAATTTAATAATCGAAACATACAAACAATACTAGAAAAACAAGTCATTAATCTGAGTCTTAGAGGTTGATTCAATAAACTTCTTTCATACTAGATTCATTACAAAGTTCCCTCACTAGCCATCCAGAGGCCATGGGTCTCCCTCTGATACAGTCATCTGGCAAGTCTCCATCAGTCAGATCTATCAATCAGTTCTGTTCTTAATGGAACACAGGATGTTCAAGTCCCTAGTTTGGGGAATGCAGATGCCAGTCACAGTCATGACCTAGAAGCAGGCTGATGGCTACAGTTTCCGATGTGTATGTGTGTGTGTGTTTTAAAACTAGTTCTAGCTATGGGTGCTCTTATTTTTTAACCACATAATTTAGTAGTTAAATACATAAACTACTGATAAAGTTGTTCATGATATTTTACTAATGGTAATCTGTCCTATCAGAAGGTACACAGAAGTTCATGAGCTCTTTAAGAACTCATACATGTTGTTCACTATATCATACCATACAACCATTTATCTGATTATTGAAGAAAACTTATAAAAACTACTTAATTAAGTAAACAATTCAGTCACAAAATGGTTGTAACATAATTGAGTCCAGTTATCCTAAGCTGACAAAATTATTCTTACTATCTTATTAGAACTTATTTTTACTACACCCTCTTTCCCAAGTACATACTCTAAATAGATTGGTTAATTTCTCCAAGATTCATACAATTTCTACTTCAACAACCAGTTCCACTCTTTTGTTCAATATTAGGTATCATGGAACAATTCCCTTCTTCATTTCATACATGCTATAAAGGATACACGGAATTTTATTTTGACCTTTTAACTAACTCATCTAATATCTGTTTACACATGTATATGTGATTCAAAAAAAATTCTAAAATCATCAGTCTTTTTCCATGTATTAAAATATTATCAATTTCATTTATGTGTATGATAGAATTCACTGCTCACCATGTCCAATGTCATTAGAGTCTCTTCTTGAAGGAAGTATTTGGGATATACAAGTGTGAGGCTTCTGAATCACCAATAAGTCTTTGGCACTTTTTGTACCTTATCCCAAACCTTATTTATCAAAATATTATTTGCCATTTTTGCCTCTGCCCAGTTTCCCATTGAAGACACTGAATATCAAGGTATGTTAACTTGATGTAGAGAATCTTATGAAATTATTTGTAGAATTTCCCTACTTTTACAATTTATGCAATAGATGTTGACATACAATTTTAATTGTCTTCAAATGGTTCTTTTGCTTACCTTTATTGTGAGCAACACTAGATGACCATGTGTTACATGTATAACATGAAAAAAACAGTTTTTATTGCCTTTGTGTATAAGTTAATCAAAACCATGTAGGCACTCTAGAAATTTGGGAGAGATTTCAGAGAATTTAGAGAAAAAATAGGGGAGTCAATGGACAAACATTTTATGGTGGAAGTTAACACAGAAATGATGTAAATGTCTCAATAATAATGTTTTGAAGACACAAACAGAAATAATTCTAATGATGAAGAGATTTTATCTTCCTTTAATAAGCTCTCTGAGGAGTATTTTGAAGTGATAATTCTACTGAGATGCAACTCTCTTATGCTTTATGTTTTCTTATACAGGGAAATTATATATATATATATGTGTATGTGTATGTATGTTTATACATAGTATGTATGTATATGTGTATATATATATATATATAAAATTCAATTTCTCCAGTCATATTCATTTTTTAATCATTAGGCAGAAATATCACTTTTAGAATGCTTGTAGTTAAAGTTATATTTATAGATATTGTAATAAATATATTTCTTATAAACCTCTGCCCCATTTCCATTTGCATGATCACTGTCACCATTAAAACAAAAAGCTACACAGATATGAAGGCTGTTACTTATCACACTGTCCCTGCCAAAGAAAATTAAATGGATCTGGAGTCAGAAAGACCTGAATTAAAATTCAACCTTACTTACTTGCTTTGTTACTCTGGGCAAGCCATCTGCCCTCTGTCTGCCTCAATGTCTTCAATTGAAAATGGGAATAATAAATAGCAGAGGGTTGTTGTGAGGATCAAATGAGACAGTGTTCATAAAGCATTTAAGACAGTGCCTCACATATAAGGTGCTTAATATATTCGTGTTTCCTCCCCTACCGTTGGAGCTAAAAAAGGTCTACAAAGAATTGAGGACATTTTTCATGGACCACCACTGAATCCAGGTATAGTGAATAGAGAGATAGTCTCAGAATCAGAGAGGGCTGGGTTCAAGATGCACCTTTGATCCATATTAATTTAAAGGTATTTGGTGGCATAGTGGGTACAATACTGGGCCTAGAATCAGGGGGATCTGCATGTAAATCTAGCCTCAGTCACTTGCTAGCTGTGTGGCCCTGGTTGAGTCATTTAACTTCTGTCTGCCTTGGTTTCCTCACCTATAAAATGGGGGTGATATTAGTATCTACTTCACAATGTTGTTGTGAGGATCAAATAAAATAATTGTACACAGTATCTGGCATACTGTTGATGCTATATAAACACTTGTTCCTTTCAGTTTCCCATATTGGTTGTGTTACCCATGGGAAATCGTTTAGTCTCTCAGTGTTCCAAACTGTAAGGTATAGAAAAGGTACTGACCTGCACTGGTGAGGAGAGTTCTTCCCTCGACATTACCTACACAAATGAAAGTAAATATTCATTCAAAAACATGATGCTGTTTTCAAAAAACAAAACAAAATGAAAAACATCCTAACCAAACAATACCTTACCTAGCAAGTCAACTTACGGTCAATAAATTTCTCCCTTCTTAACAGTACTGGTTCTCTGAACTAGAATCACACTGCAAGCCTATCAATCTCAATGGATTTCATGTGGCAATGAAACAGTGGTGCAGGATTTGGGAGGAGGAACCTATGTGACCATACAATAAAGGACTAATACAAAAAAGGAGAATCAATCACACACACTTTCCCCAAAGAGATGATTCAATACCAAACAATGATTTGTTTTTCTTCCCCAACATCACTATTCTATAACTTGAAATGAGCTACAAAGGAATCTTGAAATGTGTATTTAAGCTACTGTGCTTTGGATAATAGCTTGCTCCTATTTTAGATAATGGCTAAAGTAATTCAGAAGCATTGGAGAAGAAAACAATTACACTTTGCCAATTTGGCCCTTGAATAATGATCCTAGGGGAAATAGTGGTGAAATTCACAAGGGCAGCTTGCATATCAATGTGCATTGGTCTTGTTGATTATTTTTTCTTTGTCTTCCCTTTGCTTTCATTCCACTTCTATGGGACAAAAAGTCTTTTTATTATGTTGTCAAAGTGTAATTTCTCTCAAATGCTCCCCTTTGGTTTCTCTCAGCTGTGTGTATCCATGTACATGATATTGAATTATTATTGTCAAAATTTTCTGTAGAAATTGGAAACAACTGTGTATTGGTGATAAATTTTCACATTTCCATGTACCACTGCTAATATCAATCAGTCAGTGTCTCTGGAGATGTTGCTTTGTGCCCAGCCTTATGCTTATTACCATGGAGGAGACAATAAAAAAGACAAAGGTCTGTGTGCTCAAGGAACTTATAGTCTAGAAACACTGAAACATATATTATAAGCTCTGAAAGGAACCTTAGAAGCAAATGAGTCCAACCCTGGAACCATGAATCTCTAACAAGTGGTTATCCAGATTTTCTTTGAGTATCTCTAGGGATGGTGCAGGAGTTGGGAGTTTTGTACCTATTTGGGGCAGGGGAAAGGAATTAAGCAATAATTCAGTAGCTACCACGTGTAAGATACTATGCTAAGTACTTTACAAGTATTATTTTACTTGATTGAAGCTGCTCAGGTTACTTTAAGGCATTCTGATTTTTAGGAAGTTCTTCAATAAATTAATTTAAAATTTATCACGCTGTGTCTTCCAAAAGCTTAGTCTTTGCCTTCTAGGAACAGGTAAAACAAATTTATTACATATAACAACCTTTCAAAGTCAGGCATGGATGGGGGATAAATAGAAGTATGTATCGAATAATTATACATACACACACACCTGTTTGTGTCTAATGGTTGCTATCTTTAGAATGGGAGAGGGAAGAAAAAAAGGAAAAAAAAAGAAATTTACATGATAACTTTATTATATATTTAAAAGGAATAGCAAATTTTATATAATAGATTTGCAGTTTCATCTTTTTTATTATACTATGTTATGGGGGGAAAAGAATGTAGTATTCTCTCCCCCTATGCATTAACATTTTCAAGCTCCATATTAATCAATCAATCAATCAACATTTATTAGGCACCTATATTGTGCCAGACACTATGCTGAGGACTGGAGATACAAAAAGAGGCAAAAGAGAGTGCCTGTCTTCAAGGAGCCAACAATTAAAAGGTAGAGACAACAAAACAAATAAGTATATACCAACTATCTATATACAGTATAAATAGAAAAAAAAAACTGGGAGAAGGCATTAGAATTAAGAAGGTTTGGAAAGGCTTCCTATAGAAGATGGGCATTCCTTCAACAGCTCATATTATTGTATGCCTTCTAGTATCCACACTATTCTGGTTGTCATCTACCTGACAGTTTACGGTTTGTCAATGTTCTTCTTAAAATGTGGTGTCCATGGTTGAAGATAACACTCCAAAGAGGTAGCATGGATTATGCAGAGGAAAACTGTACCATAAGGGCACTCATCAGGATGATGTACGTCTGTTATTACAGCCTAAAATCAGAAATTGCCTCAATCAGAAGGCCATGGATTTCATTACCGGTAGGAGAGAAATGGCAGCCCAGGTCAACACTGATGTAGTATAATCCAAGCATATTTGAAAAAAAAAAACATTGTGAAAGAAGGTGATATAGTCATATTGTAAAGACTTTTCAATGTCATGATCTTTCTGAATGGGAGGTAATGTGTTGCACTGGAAAGTGAACTGGATTCAGGGTGAGATGGTTTGGTTGTGGATCCCAGCTATGTCATTTATTTCCTGTGTGAATGTGGACAAATCTCTTCACTTGCCTTGGACTCAGTTTCCTCCGTGAAATAAAGGGGTAAAACTAGATGGCCTCTAAGGTCCCTTCTGGCTCTAAATATATGATCCTATGAACCTATAAATGAGAATCTGATAACAAATGGCACATGGCTACCTCTCCTCTGGCAATCCCTTCTGTCTTAATACTCTGATACTTATGGTTCATATGGCCTTAGGTAAGTCACATCAGGATTATTGTAAGTGAAAAAATACTAGAGAAATGAAAACTCAGATTGTAGCTCTTGAAGGCAAGGACTGTCTTTTGCCTCTTTTCGTATTCCTAATGCTTAGCATGCTGCCTGAGGCATAGTAGGCACTTAATACAGGTTTTTGATTGCTTATTATCAGCAATAATAAATTGAATCATGACTAATAACAGCAATAACAAAAACATTAGCTTATATCAAGTGATCAAATATAATCAATGGACCCTTAGACTCCAGGTAAGCTACATCAAGCACTGTTATGTTTTAAATAAGTTTTTATTGATGTCTTCTGTTTTCTACATTGTTATAGTTATCCCTATCATCCTACCTCTCCCTTTTCCATAAAACTATCCCATACAACAAATGATATTTTTAAAAACAAAAAATGGGAAAAATACCAGCACAACTGAGCAATACATTGAAAAAGGTAAAAAATTGTGCAATTTATAATAATTGTGGATCTTCCACCTCCATGAAGGGGGATTTGGGAGAGTGTTCTTATATCTCTTCATTCAATCCTGCTTGATCTTTATAATTTATAACATTATATTCTTTTTTATTTGTGTATGTGTTGATATTTTCATGTACATTGTTATAGTCATTGTGTATGGTGTTTTCTTGTTTCTGCTTACTTCACTCTGTATCAGCTGATGTTGATCTTTCCATAAATCCTAAGTTACTAATAGGAAAGTAATGACTTTGTATGCAAAGGGACCTGATGGAATCCTGAAGTCAAATCTCAAAAGGAAGATAATTAAGATCATCATAATACCAAGGCTAATGTGTACCTTTACAATAGTAAAATGTCTGACATCCAATTTAAAAAATATCCAAATAGAAATTTGCTCAATGTTAAAACAACAGGGCCCAACAACTCCAACATAACTGTAAAAAGAAACTTTCTTTACAAAAATGATTAAGGAGACTAATTGATGCTCTCAGACTGGATTGCAAACAGGATAAAGTTTTACATAGGTATTTCTTAAGCAATAATAATCACCATTTATATGTCACTTTAAGATTATCAAAATGTTTTATAAATATCTCAATTTATTCTCATGAGAACCCTAGGAGGTAGGTACTATTGTTATTCCCGTTTTAGAGATGAGGAAACTCAGGCAGACAGATTAACTGATTTGCCCAAGACTTGACGACAGAGCTAAGTATACTAGGTCAGATTTGAACTCATGTCTTCCTGAATCTAAGGGCTACTAGGTGGCATAGTGGATAGAGCACTAGGCATAAAGTCAGGAAGTTTTCAATAAATAAAACCTATTGAAATCAAAGGATTATCACATATCAAACTCTCACCCATAATCAGCCAAATCAAATATTGATGCACAAAAATTTATGAACAGTATTTTTGATAGATATTGCCTTACTATAACAACAAAACACATCAAGAAGAGATAGAAAGAGAAATTCCACTTAAAGTAACTGTAGATAATCTAAAATACTTGAGAGTCTACCTGCCAAGACAAATCTAGGGACTATATGAACACAATTGCAAAATATTTTTCACACAAATAAAGACATGTCTAAACTATTGGAGAAATATTAATTGCTCATGGGTAGGCTGAACCAATATAATGAAATGACAATTTTACCTGTTACTTATTCAATGACATACCAATTAACCAACAAAAATTATTTCATAGAGTAGAAAAAAAATCATACCAAAATTCATCTGGAAGAAGAAAAGGTCAAAAATATCAAAGGAGTCAATGAAAAAATGTTAAGGAAGGTGGGCTAGGAGTACTAAATATCAAACTGTAGTACAAAGTACTAACCATCAAAACGATCTGGTACTAGCTAAGAAATAGAGTGGTAGATCAATAGAATAGATTGGGTACACAATACACAGTAGTAAATGATCATGGTAACCTAATGTTTGATAAACCCAAAGATCCAAACTTTGAAGGCAAAAATTCATCAATTGGAAATAATTACTGGGAAAACTGAAAAACAGTTTGGCAGAAACTAGGCATAGACCAACATCTCACACCACATACCAAAATAAAGTCAAAATAGATAAATTATTTAAACATAAAGGATTATTTCATAAGTAAATTAGTGTTATGGGGCATGGAAAATTCAGATCTACGGATAAGGGAAGATTTTACAATCAAAGAAGAGGTAGAAAGAATCATGAAAAATAAAATGGAAAATTATGATGACATGAAATTGCACAAAGATAATGCATCCAAAATTAGAAGGAAAGCAGGGAACTGGGGGTGGGGAATATAACAAATTTCTCTGTTAAATGTCTAATTTCTCAAGTATACAGGGGAATAAACCAAGTTTATTAAAAAAAGTCAATGTCCAATTGATAAATGGTCAAAGGATTTGAATAGGCATTTTTCAGAAGAAGATATCAAAACTATAAATAGTCACATGAAAAAATGCTCTAAATAACTATTGGCTAGAGAAATGCAAATTAAAACAACTCTGAGATACCATCTTGCACATATCAAATTGTCAAATATGACAGAAGAGGAAAATTATAAATGTCATAAGGGATTTGGAAATTATAAATGTCACAGGGGAAAAATGGAACAATAATGCACTGTTGGTAGAATTGTGAACTAGTCTAATCATTCTGGAGAATGATTTGGAACTATGCCCCAAAAGCTATAAAACTGTGCATATCATTTGGACCAGCAATACCACTACTATGTACATATCCTAAAGAGATCAAAGAAAAGGGGAAAGGACTTGTTTGTACAAAAATATTTGTAACTGCTCTTTTTGTGGTGGCAAAGAATTGGAAACTGAGGAGATGCCCATCAGCTGGGGAATGGCTGAACAAGCTGTAATATATGAGTGTGATGGAATTATTAATGTGCTATAAGAAATAAAAAAAAAACAGGATGGGTTCAGAAAAACTTGGGGAAGTTTTGTATGAAGTAATGCAAAGTGAAGTGAGCATAACCAGTAGAACATTTTGCATAGTAAGAGCAATATTATAACAATGATCAACTATGAAAGACTTAGGTACTATGGTCAAGAAAATGATCCAAGATAATTCTCAAGGATCCATGATGAAAAATGCTATCTACCTCCAGAGAGAGACCTCGTGAACTCTGAGTGAAGGTTGAAGCACACTTTTTAAAAAAACTTTCATTATTTTTTTAGTTTTTTTTGTAACATGGCTAATATGGAAGTATGTTTTGCATGTCTTCACATGTATAATTTATACCATATTTCTTCCTTTCCTCAAGGGTTTGTGGACAGATGGAAAAGAGGGAGGGAATTTAAAACTCAAAATTAAAAAAAAGAATGTCAATTGTTTTTTAAATTCAATTGGGAAATGTTTAACAAAACAAATAAAAATATATATTTAAAAAGATATTGCTTTACTAAACACTCAAAATCAACAACCTATGTAGAATTAAAAGCCCTCAACATATCGAGAGCTAGTTGAAAAAATTGAAACCATGAGTAAAAAGTAAGTAGTGCATATTAATCCCATTGTCTTTTCTACACCCCAACTCAGAGTTGTTCCAAAGTTGCTTACCTTGCTTCTATAGAACATAGTACTACATCCTAGTTCTTTTATTCAGTCATGGACAAAACAACAACAATTATCTTATCCATCTGGAAAATCATTTGCTTAAGACTAAACATAAATAATAATAATAGGATGGTGCCTTATCCTATGACTATTTCTGAGTTCCTCTAAATATAAATATCAGAAGAATTAAATGAAAATAATAGTAATTATAAAATGCATTTTGGCCTCCATGAAGCTTGAAGTTAGGTCTACATCTTCCTTAGGTCAATACGTATTCAAGTCTTTTAATAATAACATAACTTCTAGGTATAGTCAGATCTCGCCTGTTGGATTCAGATGTCTCATAAGTTCAATGAGGATAGGGTCACAATTCCAGAGTCCTTGAATTCCCTTTGATTGTGGTCTTCTAATGGCCCAAAGATTAGGAAAGGGTGGGTGCATGTCCCAGACTGTGAGAGGATGAAACATGCTGATCTCTTCAGTTACCCTTATATGAAGAGAGGGCAATGTTATCTTCTTCAGGAACATATTCTTGGGTACGTGACTTCCAAATCAGTGTGTCTAGCTGATTTGCTTAATCATTTCAGTCATCTATTTTTCTCCATTCACAAAAAAAGAAAAAAAGGCCCTGCAAATCTGACCTCTCATTAAAACATCATTTGCTTGGTTGTCAAATTAATTGCAGCCATTCTGCTCACTGATCAGAAGGTCATACATGTTTCAGAGGAAGGCTGATACTGATAGAGCTTATAGTCCATTGAAAAATCTCCATTTTGTGTGCTGCTGAAAATTAATGCCACTGAAAGACACCATGCAATGTTATAAAGCATGAATTTTTGTACTGCATTGTTTCTGAAAGCATTTTCATCAGGCCACAAGAAGACAGGGGACTTGAGCTTGAGAATAGATGTATCATTTACTGTGACCTCAAATAATTTTAACCATGATGAACCTGAGTTGCCCTATTTATAAAATGATGATAATCATACTTATACTATTTATGTAATGGGGCTGTTATTAGGGAAACTCTGAAAAAGCACTGCATATATGTGAGTGTAAATCAAAGGGGCTGGAATAACTGAAGTCTTAGGTCTTTTCCAGCTTTAACACTCTAGGATTCTATGGCGGTTATATGCCTACATTGACTCACTTTATTCTTACAGCAGAGGGACTAACACATTCATTATCTCACCTACTATCAGAGATCCCATTGTCTGATGAGACAGTGACTGGTGCCAGCTATCATAGAGGGAAGCACTGAGAGAATGAGACACAAAAGTTTTAATGAAGAAATCATGGGACCAGAGATCCAGAGCTGGAGAGGACCTTAGCAGCCATGTAATCTGA
The DNA here is from genome assembly GCF_900497805.2 of Vombatus ursinus. Taxonomy (NCBI): domain Eukaryota; kingdom Metazoa; phylum Chordata; class Mammalia; order Diprotodontia; family Vombatidae; genus Vombatus; species Vombatus ursinus. Next base: position 21,874,399 of record NW_020954751.1, on the reverse strand, counting down.
TTACTTTATTTGTAGAGGAAGAAATTGAAACCTAAGCAAATGAAGTGATTTGTCTAAAGTCCCATAGGTAGTAAACCTTAGAAAGGGTATTGGAATCCAGGTCCCCCAAACTCCAAATAAAGTGCTTTTGCCCTTACTGTGGAAGCTTTCAGAAAAGTGTCTTTATTTTATTTTATTTTATTTTATTTTATTTTTTCTTTGTGGGGGAAGTTCAGATACATGATTTTATCAATCAATGTCAGGAATTCCAGTTTAGACATTCCCTCCCCCAAAAAGAAATTTCCCTATTTACAGTTAGAGCATTTTCTGGGATACTGAAAAATTAAGTGAATAGAATTTTTTTCTTTTTATTGCTATAGCTGGTATTTATAGAAAAATAGTATAATAATTATAATAACATATAATTTATAGAGGTATAATATAAAAGTAGGGACAATGAGCATTTTTTTTACCCTAATCTCATTGGAAAAATCTCTAATCTTTCTCCATTACAGATGATATTTGCTCTTAGTTTACCATGGATGCTACATACTATATTGAGGAGGAATACATTTACTCCTAAGATTTCCAATGTTTTTGACATAAAAAGTCATTGTATTTTGTGAAAAGCTATATTTTATTTATTAATGGAATCATATAATTTTATTATTTTGTTATGGTTTATGAAGTTTGTAGTTTCCTAAACATTGAACCAATCGAGTATAACTGGTATAAATATAACCTATTAGTATAATTTTTTTAATGTGATTCCTTATAGCCTCTTTGCTAATATTTTATTCAATATTTTTGCATTGATTTTTTTTTTAGATATTTTTGCTTTCTAGTAACCTGTATGACCTCTTTATCCATTTTAGGTATAAGGACTATTTTTTTTTCTTGAAGAAGTATGCCAGCTTTCTCTCTTTTTTCAAAAAAATTATGTTAAATTGGAGTTAATTTTTTAATGTTTTGAAAGATCCCAGTTAAATTTTTTTGGTTGTTCATTCAGGATTTTTTTGATATTTTATTCCAAGATTAGGTTATTTAACTTCTCTATTTCTCATTAAGATAATCAGGATATTTCTGTTAATATTCATTTGTTTTGGTTATCTTTTTCACTAACATGTAATTAGGCAAATATTTTCTAATGGTTTCATAAATAGTACAGTGAATAAACTGCTCTACAACTGGAGTCAGAAAGACATGAATTTGAATCCTGCCTCAGACTACTACAATTCACTCTCTTAGACTCAGTTTGCTCACCTGTAAAATGAAGTAGGACTTAATGGCCTCTAAGTCTTTTTCCAGGTCTAAATCTATTATCTTTAATTACTTCTTCATTTGTTTTGAGTTCTTTTTTCATTTTTTATTTGGACAATTTGTTTTTTTTTCTTTTGGTTAATTTTTTAAAACACCTGATTTTATATATAACTTCAAAAAGTTTTTTTTAATTTAATGTCTTCTTTAATTATTATAATCTCTATTTTTACATTGTTTTATTTAAGCTGTATGCTCAAGTCTTTGATCTATTTTTTTCTTTCTTTTGTTAATGAAAGTGTTTGGAGATGTAAATTTCCCCCTAAAGGATTGCTTTGACTACATCTCAAAAGTTTGGATGTGATGCCTTGTGATTTTCTTTAATAAATAATTTTTATTTGTTTTTTGGCTCACTAGTTTTTAGGATTAAATTATTTAGTCTCCATTTAAGTTTGAATTCTGTCTTCAAAAGCCCTTGATTAGTTAGCAGTTTTGCAGTGATCACTGCAGAATATTTTTAACATTTGTTTTTCTGCACGTTTTATGAATGAATAAAAATTATTAAGAATTTGTTATATTCTAATTATTGTGATAAGCACTGGGGATAAAAATATAAAAGTAAAGACAGCCTCAACACATATGGCCATAGTAGTCCGGAAAGACGACTTTGGTCATAAAATTTACAGAGAAAATGAATGAGACCTTAGGGGAGTCATTTGGTACACCTCATTCCTGAACAGTGGCAGAATTGACTTATCATAGTTCATGATTCCAGAACTGGATATGCGATTAAGGAAGGGTATATATTTAGTAACAAAGTTATTGATGAAAAGGCTGTGGAGGAGTTGGCCAGAGAGGAAGGAGTGAAGTGAAGCATGGTTGGGGCTTACTTGAAATAGTATTCTTAGAGAAGCAGTCACAAATTAATAAAATGGTGCCACAGGGCAAAAGTACATTCCAAGAATAGTTTGAGCAGCCATGTGGTTTTTATGCCTTAGCAGGTCAAGTTTTGTAAAGCTGCCATATATAGATAACATTTTTGCTTTTTTTTTACAGTTAGCACTCTCCAGGACTGAACAAGGCACATTGAGGTCCCCAACTATCATAGTTTTGCTGTTAATTACTCTCCATAATTCTATTAACTTTTCTTCCAAGTACTTGGATGCCATGCCGTTTGGTACAGATGTATAAATATTGCTATTTCATTATCTATAGTACTTTTAATGAAAATGCTTATGTATTTAACTTATGTATTTAACTGTTTTTAATGTTGTTTAGTCTGAGATCATGATGGTGACTTTAAAAAATCATCTAAAGCACAATACATTTTGCTCGAGCCTTTAATTTTGACTCCATGTAATTATTTATATTTTAAGTATGTTTCTTTCCAGCAATTTTGACTTCTATTTTTTAATTCATTCTACTGTCTCCCTCTGTTTTGTGGGTGAGTTTATTCCATTCATATCAACTGTTCCTATTCTTCTACTCCTACTTACTTCACCATGCCCAGAGACCCTACACCAGGAAGGTCTTTCCTTCTTTCTTTTTTTCTTTCTTTTTCTCTCTCCCCCCTTATTTTTCTTCCCTTTCTCCCTCCTTCCCTCCTTCCCTCTCTCTTCCTTCCTTCCTTCCTTCCTTCCTTCCTTCTTTCCCCACAGTTGGATACATTCTACCAGCCTTTGCCCCCTTATAGCCACCTTTGTGTGAAATTCTGGACTGGATGGAGGAGTTCACTTTAGCTTTTTCAACTTCCTTCATTATTAGTCTTTCTGAGATTTGTAGGAGTTTATATAGATTTGAGACATACTGGCTCCTTTCACAACAGCATCTTAACTGGAAGACAACCATACCATAATGTCCAAACATTCCATAATCGACACCAACTTCAAGACTCATTCTGGACACACTTAAAGAGGCCTGAGGCACAATAGTACTTATGTAGTCTCAGGTACATGTCTCTTTTTGACCTTTGGTGAGTCACTTCACCTCTGTCTGACTCAGTTTTTACATCTGCAAAGTGGGGATAGTTCAGGGTTGTTGTGTGGATCAAATGAGACAATAATTGTAAAGTGCTTTGCAAACCATAAAATGAAATATGTGGTATTAGTTAGCTATTACTTAGAGTTTGAAGGGACTTCAGAGGACTTCAATTCTGACCTTTTATTTTACAGATGAGGAAATGCAAGCCCAGTGGGTTAGTAATATTAGAGTTGAGACTTGAACTCAAATCCAGTATCAACTGTATCTCACTGATTTTTATTTATATATAGTGTTTATTAAAGTGAATTTAATTATATTTTATAGGTTTCCTATATGGTGGCTTCCTAACTGTGAGATCTGATCCTCAGTTTGGGTTTCCAGAAAGCCATTTACCTTTAAAGGTGAACCAACCAGAGTATAGATCCTATCATTTCTGGGACAAGTTTTGTTTATGGGCAGTCTGTTGATGCTCTAAGTTTCAGTGGTTTATTGTTCTTTCTATTGAAAATCACATTCATTTTGGTTGACAAAGATGGAATCAAAATAAGAATTGCACAGCTTTTCCTTCTCTGTTGTCAGTGATTGTTGTCCTGTTGAACCAAGCAGCTCCTGCCTCTTCGTTGATTCCCCTCCCCGAGTATACTAATATGCCTTTTCCTTGCCATCTTCACATTTCTTCACTTGTCTTAGTACATTTTGAGCTTTCATTCTCCTAATTTTTTTTATTGCTTCATGCCTTGCACTGTTATTCATCCTCAGTTACTCTAGAAATCGGGGCTTGATTTAGTGTTTTTTTTTTAACTGTTTAGATCAGTGGTATCAAACTCATATAGAAATGTGGGCTGCTAATCCATCCATAAGGATCCCTGCTACTGAATGTTGATTTAGAAAGCCACACATTAACACTATCTATGTTCTATTTTATTTTTATTTTGTTAAAACTTTCCATATTACGTTTATTTTTTTATTTTTAATGAACAGTACAATAAAAAGATGATTGTACATGAAACTGAAAATCTACTATGTGTGCAAACTTGCTATTTCAAATATACAACAAAATTGTCATGTAAATTTACCTTTTTTCTTCCCACTGCCCTCTCCCCCATTCTAGAGATGTCTACCATTAGACACAAATATATATATATACAATGTATATATATACATATATGGTATATATACATATATATGTACCATATATGTAACATTATTCTATACTTATTTCTATTTCTTTTTTTGGATGCAGATAGTGTCTTTCTTCATATATCCTTTATAATTAATTTGGGTATTTATAATTGACAAAATAACATTCTCTCAAATTCATTCTTAAAACATTTTGCTGTTACTATACACAATGTTCTGTTGGTTCTGCTCATTTTGTTCTTCATTATTTCTTGCAAGTCTGCGTGTTTTTCTAAGATCATTGAGCTCATTGTTTCTTTTTTACAATTTATTTATTTTTAGTTTTCAACATTCACTTCTACAAAATTTTGAGTTTTAAATTTTCTCTTCCCTCTTCTCCTCCCTCCTCCCCAAGATGGTATGCAATTTGATATAGGCTCTACTTATACATTCATATTAACTATATTGAACATTAGTTATGATGTAAAGAAGAATTAGAACCAATAAGAGGAACCACAAGAAAGAAGAAACAAAACAAAACAGAAGGAAAAAAAAAGAGCAAATTGTATGCCTCAACCTGCATTCAAACTCCATAATTCTTTCTGTGGATGTGGAAAGCATTTTCCATTATGAGACTTTTGGAGATATCTTAGATCCTTGTATTGCTGAGAAGAGCTAAGTCTATCAAAGTTAGTCATCATACCACATGGCTGTTACTGTGTACAACATTCGCCTGGTTCTACTCACTTTGCTAGGCATCAGTCCATACAAGTCTTTCCAGGTTTTTCTGAGGTCTACTTGTTCATTATTGCTTATAGCACAATAGTAATACATTACATTTGTATACCACAACTTGTTCAGTCATTCCCTAATTGATGGGCATCCCCTCAATTTCCATTTCTTTGCCACCACAAAAAGAGCTGCTATAAACATTTTTGCACATGTGGGTCCTTTTCCCATTTTTATGAACTCTTTTGGATACAGTCCTAGAAGTGGTATTGCTGGGTCAAAGGGTATGCACAACTTTATAGCCCAAAGGGGCATAGTTCCAAATTGTTCTCCAGAATAGTTGGATCATTTCACAACTCCACCAACAATGTATTCATGTTCCAAATTTCCCACATTTCCTCCAACATTTGTCATTTTCCTTTTTTGTTATTTTAGCCAATCTGATAGGTGTGATGTAGTAACTCAGTGTCATTTTGACTTGGATTTCTCTAATCAATCATGATTTAGAATACTTTTTTATATGACTATAGATAGCTTTAATTTCTTCCTCTGAAAAATGCCTATTAATATCGTTTGACCATTTATCAATTGAGGAATGACTTGTATTCTTATACATTCAACTCAGTTCTCTCTATATTTTAGAAATGAGGCCTTTGTCAGAGACATTGGCTGTAAAAATTGTCTCACAGCTTTCTGCTTTCCTTCTAAACTTGGTTGCATTGGTTTTGTTTGTGCAAAAAACTTTCAATTTAATGTAATCAAAGCCATCCATTTTGCATTTCATAATCTTCTCTATCCTTGTCTGGTCATAAAGTTTTCCCTTCTCCATAGATCTGACAGGTAAACTATTCCTTGCTCCCCTAGTTTGCTTATAGTATCAGTCTTTACATCTAAATCATGTAACTATTTTGACTTTATCTTGGTATATAGTGTAAGATGTTGGTCTATGCCTAATTTCTGACATACTATTTTCCAGTTTTCCCAGCAGGCTTTGTTAAATAGTGACTTCTTATTCCTGAAGCTGGAGTCTTTGGATTTATCAAATAGTAGATTACTATAATCATTAACTGTTATATCTTGCATAACTAGCCTATTCCACTGATCCACCACTCTGCTTCATAGCCAGTACCAAGTAGTTTTGATGATTGCTGCTTTATAAGGTAATTTAAGATCTGGTATAGTAGGCCATCTTCTCTTGCATTTCTTTTCATTAGTTCCATTGATTATCTGGAACTTTCGTTCTTCCAGATGAATTTTATTATTTTTTTCTAGCTCTATAAAATATTTTGGTAGTCTGATTAGTATGGCACTGAATAAGTCGATTAATTTAGGTAGAATTGTGCTTTTTTAATGTTAGCTCAGCCTACCCATGAGCAACTGCTATTTTTCCAATTATTTAGACCTGACTTTATTTGTGTGAAAAGTGTCTTGTAATTGTATTCATATAGTTCCTTCATTTGTTTTGGCAGGTAGGCTCCTAAATATTTTATGTCTACAGTAACTTTAAATGGAATTTCTCTTTCTATCTCTTGCTGTTGAGCTTTGTTAATCATATATAGAAATGCTGATGATGTATGTGGGCTTATTCTATATCCTGCAACTTTGCTAAATTTGTTTATTATTTCAAGTAATTTTTGACTTGATTCTCTAGGATTCTCTAAGTATACTATCATATTATCTGCAAAGAGTAATAGCTTTGTTTCTTCTTTGCGTATTCTAATTCCTTCAATTTCTTTTTCTTCTGTTGTTTCCAAAGCTAACATTTCTAGTACAATATTGAATAACAGTGAGGATAATGGATATCCTTGTTTCACCCGATCTTATTGGAAATGCTTCTAGCTTATCCCCATTACATAAAATGCTTGCTGATGGTTTTGGATAAATGCCACCTATCATTTTAAAGAAGACTCCATGTATTCCTGTGCTCTTTAGTGTTTTAAATAGGAAGGGGTGTTGTACTTCGTCAAAAGCTTTTTCTGCATCTATTGAGATAATCATATGATTTCTGTTAGCTTTGTTGTTAATATGGTCAAATACGCTGATAGTTTTCCCAATATTGAACCAGCCCTGCATTCCTTGTATAAATCCTACCTGATTATAGTGTATTATCCTCAAGATAAGTTGCTGTAATCTCTTTGATAATATTTTATTTAAATTTTTTGCATCTATGTTCATTAGGGAAATTGGTCTATAATTTTCTTTCTCTGTTTTGACTCTTCCTGATTTAGGTATCAGCACCATACTTGTATCATAAAAAGAATTAGGTAGGACTCCTTCTTCATCTATTTTCCAAAATAGTTTATATAGTATTGGAATTAGTTGTTCTTTAAATGTTTGATAGAATTCACTTGTAAATCCATCTGGCTCCGGAGAGTTTTTCTTAGGGAGTTCATCGATGGCTTATTAAATTTCTTTTTCTGAAATGAGGTTATTTAGTATTTTGTTTCCTCTTACCTTAATCTGGGCAATTTATATTTTTGTAAATATTCATCCATGTCACTAAGATTGTCAAATTTATTGGCGTACAGTTGGGCAAAATAGCTCCTAATTATTGTTTTAATTTCCTTTTCATTGGTGGTGAATTCACCCTTTTCATTTTTGATGCTGGTAATTTGGTTTTCTTCTTTCTTGTTTTTAATCAAATTAATCAAAGGTTTATCAATTTTATTGTTTTTTTCCATAAAACCAGCTCAGTTTTATTTGTTAGCTCAATAGTTTTCTTAATTTCAATTTTATTAATCTCTCCTTTGGCTTTCAAAATTTCTAATTTGGTATTTAATGGGGGAATTTTTAATTTGTTCTTTCTCTAGTTTTTTTTTAGTTGCATGCCCAATTCATTGATCTTCTCTTTCTCTATTTTGTCCATGTAAACATTTAGAGATATAAAATTTCCCCTAAGAACTGCTTTTGCTGTATCCCATGTGTTTTGGTATGTTGTCTCATTATTGTCATTCTCTTGGATGAAGTTATTGATACTTTCTATGATTTGTTGTTTGACCCACTCATTCTTTAGGATTAGATTATTTAGTTTCCAATTAACTTTTAGTCTATCATTCCATGGCCCTTTATTACATGTAATTTTTATTGTATCATGATCTGAAAAAGGTGCATTTAATATTTCTGTCTTTCTGCATTGGATTGTGAGGTTTTTATGCCCTAGTACATGGTCAATTTTGTGTAGGTGCCATGTACTGCTGAGAAAAAAAAAGTATATTCCTTTCTATCCCCATTCAATTTTCTCAAGAGGTCAATCATATCTAACTTTTCTAAAATTCCCCCACTAGTATAGTTTTGCTGTCTATTTCTTCCTGTAACTCCCTGAATTTCTCCTCTAAGAATTTGGATGCTATACCATTTGGTGCATATATGTTTAGTAATGGTATTACTTCATTGTCTATGGTGCCTTTTAGCAGTATGTAGTTTCCTTCCTTATCTCTTTTAATTAGATCTATTTTTGCTTTTGCTTTGTCTGGGATCAGGATTGCTACCCCTGCTTTTTTTTACTTCAGCTGAAGCATAATATATTCTGCTCCAGCCTTTTACCTTTACTATGTGTGTATCCCTCTGCTTCAAATGTGTTTCTTGTAAACAACATATTGTAGGATTATGGTTCTTAATCCACTCTGCTATATGTTTCTGTTTTATGGGAGTGTTCATTTCATTCACATCCACAGTTATGATTACTATCTATATCTTTCTCGCCATCCTATTCCTCTCTTCCCTGTTTATGCTTTTCTTTCTCCTTTCTCCCTTTCCCACCTCACTAGAGTTTTGCTTTTGACCACTGTCTCCATCAATCTGCCGTCCCTTCTATTAGCCCCTTGCCTTTTCTTTCCCTTTACCCTTACAACTTTTTTCCCTCCCTTCCATTCACCCTCTCCCTTTTCTTTTCCCTTTCTTCTTCTACTTCCTATAGGGTAAGATAGATTTCTATACCTAATTGATTATGTTATTCCTTCTTTGAACCAAATCTGATGAGAGTAAGGTTCAAACAATGCTCATCTCCCTCCCTTCTTTCTCTCTACTTTAACGGGTTTTTGTGTCCTTTCATTTACCCTTGTCTGCCTTCTCCTTTCCTCTTCTCCCAGTACAATCCCTTTTCGTTACTTAATTAGATCTTTTTATCATCACATCAAAGTCAATTTATTCCCATGCCCTCTGTCTATGTATACCCCTTTTCAATGACATAATAAAATACAGTTCTCAGGAATTACAAGTGCCATCTTCTCTTGCAGGGATGTAAATAGTTTGCCCTTATTAATAACATGTTGTTTTTCTTTCCTGCTTACTTTTTTATGCCTCTCTTGAATCTTGTATTTGAAGATCAAATTTTCTGTTGAGCTCTAGTCTTTTCATCAGTGAAGGTTTGGAAGTTTCTTATTTTGTTGAATATCCATCTCCTCCCCTGAAAGATTATGCTCATTTTTGCTGGGTACTTGATCCTTGATTATAATCCAAGCTCCTTTGACTTTTAGAATATCATATTCCACACCCTATGATCTTTTAATGTAGAAGCTGCAAGATCCTGCATAATCCTGACTTGGGTTCTATGATATTTACATTGTTTCTTTCTGGCTATTTGCAGTATTTTCTCTTTGACCTGGTAATTTTGGAATTTGGCTACACTATCCCTTGGTGTTTTCAATTTGGGTTCTCTTTCAGGAGGTGATGGGTGGATTCTTTCAATGACTATTTTACCTTCTGGTTCTAGGATCTCAGAGCAGTTTTCCTTGATGATTTCATGAAAGATGATGTCCAGGCTCTTTTTTTTCATCATAGTTTTCAAATAAACCATTAATTTTTAAATTGTGTCTCCTGGATCTATTTTCCAGGTCAGTTGTTTTGACAATGAGATATTTTACATTTTCTTCAATTTTTTCATTCTTTTGTTTCTATTTGACTGATCCTTGATCTCTCATAGAGTCATTAGCTTCCAGTTGCCCAATTCTAATTCTTAATTAATTGTTTTCTTCTAGCCATTGACCCTGGGACTAATCATTTAATTTCAATCTTTCTTTGCTCATCTGTAAAATAAGTGTAATAATAATCCCTACCTCATAGAGTTATTGTCAAGATAAAATAGTAGATTATGTTAGCTATTATTATTAATATTTATAAAGAATTTCACATGCATTTTTCATAATAACTCTGTGAAGTAAGTGTTTTAAATATTATCCTCTACTTGGAGATGAAGGAAATGAGAGTCAGTAAGACTTCCACAGACATCCTGCTGTTAAGTGGCAGAACTAGGATGTCACCTCAAATAGTCTGATTCTAACTCGAGATACTCTTTATACCATCCTATCAATCAAAAAAAAATTGAAGGGTGGGATAAAGATGGCTTACAATCTACTAGGACATTAAGAGAGAACTTAAAATTTACTAGTGGGAAAGCTCACAATTTAGGGGGAAGGGAAATTGTAATTTTGTAGGGGAAGTTTTAAATCTAATAAGGAGCCACTGCCTTTGCCCTAATTTGGACCCTTATTGCCACTTACCTGAACTGTTCCAATTGTCTTCAACTCTCTCTTCTCACCTTTTTCATATTAATGCCAGGTTTATCTTTCTTATGTATAGATCTTGCCATGTCACTCTGCTAAGAGAACAACAAAACACAGCAACCATAACCACAGTGACCTCTCAAAGACTCCCTATTGCCTCCAGAGTAAAGTTAAATATCTTTTGACTGTCATCCATTGCCTATATATTGCTTATTTGTTTATATATTTGTGTGTATAATATATAAATTTATGAAATAAAACAAGCATATCTGTAACATAGTACAATAAAAAAAGATGATTACACATGAAATTGCAAGTACTATGCACAATTTGCTATTCCTTTCAAATACACAAGATTATCATGTAAATTTCTTTTTTTCTTTCCTCTTTCCAATCCCACCCTAGAGATGGCTACCATTAGACACAAATAGTTTTATATGTATGTATATATGCATACATATATAATATATATATATACATATATACATACACACACATATATGCAACATTATTCTATATGTACTTCTGTTGATCAGTTCTTTTTCTTGATGTGGATAGCAATTGCTTGTTTTGAGAACCTGGAGCTATCACCTTTCCAGTCTTATTTTATTCCCTTTCCACACATTCTACATTCTAGGCACAACTCACAGCTCTGCCCTCTTACAGACATAGTAGACTTTCACTCCCCATTGCCTTTTGTCAACCTCTTTATGCCTGGAATGCCTTTCCTTTCTATCTTCATCTCTTGAACTTCTATCCATCCTTTGAAATACAACTGAAATGCCTTATCCAGAAAGCCTTTCTTAATGCTCCTAGTGGATAATTCATTTCTCTCTCTCTCTCTGTCTCTCTCTGTCTCTCTCTGTCTCTCTCTGTCTCTCTCTCTCTCTCTCTTTCTCTCTCTCTCAGAATTTCCCTAATAATTCTCTTTTGTAATGTGTTTATCATGTTATCTTGGTTTTATAGGTATGTGAACTAGTTTTATCTCTCCACTGGACTATAAATTCTTTGAAGGCAGGGAGCCTACCTAATCAAAACTTTGGATCTACACTATCCTCGGCACAAATTTTGCAAGCAGTAGGAACTTAATAATGTGTTTTTTTAATTGTTTGGCATTGATGGGGAGAGGTTACCTAGTACTACAAATCTGCAGTCTCATAGAGCAGGGATTCTTCACCTTTTCCTGGGTTTATGGACCTGTCTGATAAAGCCTATAGATCCTTCCTCAGAATGATGTTTTTAAATGCATAAAACAAAGCACAAAGGAAATCAATTATATTGAAACAACTATCAAAATAATTCACAGATACCAGGTGAACAACCCCTGAAGGAGGTACCTTATTATCAAATATCAAGGGTTTATATTCTATAGTAAAGGAATCAATCCATCAGCAAGCATGTATTAAGCTCCTACTGTATGCTAAGAGCTAGTAGTGGGTGTTTAATAATTTACTGGTGGGAGCTTGTAGTCCTCTAAGGGGTTGTTTCATAGGGAGTTGCTTATTACAATATGGTAGGGGGAGCTGACTCTACTCTTGGGGAGGGGGTTTGTTATGAAAATGTGTTACTTGCTCTTCCTTTGCTTCAGTGGAAAATTACTGACAGCCCAGAAATCCATGGAGTTGGTCTATCAGTGTCCTTTCTCTTTCTGATGTTTAATCTATTTTCTTGTGAATATACTGGGGACTTTAAAATAAAAGAAAACACACCCAAACTTATCCACTTGACCTGTCTGTTGCCTTTATTGGCTCCTGGAACCCACTTTCCATCCAATTTGGAAGCATTTCATCCAGCCAGCTCCTTTCTTTATTGCCTTCAGACTCATCCCTCCCAGACTCAGAGCTGCAGGCAAAGGCAGATTTATTTTTAGACAAGTATATTTTCAGAACTGAAACCAATCAGGCCTTCAGCTGTCCAGTTCCCCTGAAAAATGTCTGCCTTCTGCCTCCCCCCAATCCTGTCAATGACCACCCCATTTTTCAAGTCCTTCCAATTTCATTTAAATAGCTGAAGGCCAATAGAGGCATTGCTTGGCTAAATTTGAAGTGGGGATAGAAGAGAAGAAAAGAAGAAAGACATTAACAAAACAATGAAAATGTCAAGGGATGGGGGAAAATAATGAATTGAATACCAAGTGATATTTCAACCAGGCCAATCACATCTGCTGTATGTTGCAGGTGATAACATTTTGGGAAAATTCCATAGCTGAATGATGATGATGGCTATGATTATAATGGTGATGATGATAATGACAACAATACATACTCTAGCTGACATTTATGTTTTTTGATTATGAAGAGTTTTTGCATATGTTATTTGATCCTCATAAAACCATGTGGGGAGCACAAAGCCATTATTTTCACCCCCATTTTCCAGATGAGACAAGTAGGGCTCAGGGATGTTAATTGACCAATCTAGTCACAAGTCGGGTAAGTGGTTAAGCCTGAAGTCAAACCCAGGCCTTTTGATTCTAGCTACAGCTGTGGTCTAAATAAATCCATGCATTTGCTATTGACTATTTTAACTAAATTCACTAAGCCATCCTACAGAAATACAAAATCTCCACAGTCCAGGGAATTAGATTGCCTCTCTTGACAAGTTGGTTACATAATTACAGCTTTACCTCAGAGTACTTCAGTACTGTGAGGAAGATCACTGACTCATGGGTGAGTAAATGACTAACCTTGACTGGTAATGGGCTATTTTTGGAATAAAAAGAAAGAAGAGACTGGAAAGTGTTGGGTTTGAATATGTCTTTTTTTTTTTAAGCTTTGGTATTCATATCATCAGAGACATTGCGATGTATGACCTGATTTCGAGTAATGAAAAACTGATTCATCCAAAAGGTGAGTTTTGTTTCGGGCTTTTTTCTAATATGTGAGATGACTTAGCATTCACTAGTATTTGAGAAATGTGTTTGAATAATGATGATATAGCTGAGGTTTATGTAGTGCCTTACAATTACTGAGTATAATACATCAATGATCACCAGCTATCCTCAAAACAGCTCTCTGAGGAAGTGTAGGCCAAATGCTAGACTCATTTACAGATGATGAAAACAAGTCTCAGACAGATTACTTGCATTACTCAGGATCACACAGCTAATAAATGATAGAGCCCAGATTCAAATTCTGGTTATTTAATTTCAAATCTTTCTATAAGGCCACAATATCTCTTATTAACTATTAGCTTACTCTTTGGTGATGAATTCTCAGTGGATGGAGAAATCTTAACCCACAGGTCACAAATAGAGAAGCTCTGTTTTTCTGATTTCTGCCAAGCTCACAAATACTGTTGTCTAGTAACTAGACTACAGTTAATGATTTTTGTTAGACTCTAGTTAGTGATTTCTGGTGGGTTTGCTCATCTGTAAAATAGGAATGATAATCTCCATTTAATTGAAGGATCTGTCCACATGAGGGAATAGATAAAATCAGTCTTACTATTTTCTACAAGGCTCTGTACTAGATACTGAGGCACACAAAGATCATTGAGACATGGTTAAGGCCTCAAGTAACTTACAATCTAATGGGTGATGTGGGTAGCATAAAAAAGGATGTAAAACATGTTCAGAGATAGCTAAATTACAAGATGTAGTGAGAATACTTTCTAGAGAAGAAACTGGAAAGGACTACTTCACTTCTTAGAACCCCCCACCTTAGAACCCATCCCCTAGCTTCCTTCAATGCTAAGTTCAAGGACCATTTCCTGTTGGAGGCCTTTCCTGATCTCCCTACCTTCTAGTGTGTTTTATATTAAAATTATCTTGTATTCATCTTGTATATGTGTTCTACAGTAACATAATATGCTCTTTGAGGGTTGGAACTGTATTGATAGAACAAGACCAGGATTTGAGAAAGAGAGGGAAAAAAGGTGAGTTTTTGATTAAGGAATAAGTGGATATGATTACAGGCTGCATGTTACTTGGTCCAAATGAACGCCCTTTCAGAGGCAATGTTTCTTAGTGAATGAAGACCAGGGTTCTAGTACTAGCTTGGTCATTAACTAGCTTTAAAGCCTCCTTTCATATAAAATTTCTTATTTGACCAATGGGATAATATCTTCCTTGTCTACCTTATAGATTCTTTAGGGGAGAAGGATCAAATGAGATAGGGAGCAGCTGTGATTGTGCCAGGACATTTTCTGATATTTCTGCTCAGTAATGGCTATTTGCTAAAGCTGTAGAGAGCAATCCACATTTCTAATGTTGATTCTTTGCTCATGAGACCAGACATATTGCTGGCATAGGTTGAGATGATGTAAAGAAGGTAAAGACCTGGGCCAGACCCAGGAATAATGATTCCAAATGAGGACTCATTATTGAGGAATTTCTCAAAGTATTTTCTCTTTTGTGCCCATGCTGTGCCCAACCTAAAATCTTCTCCCCTAAGAAAGGTTCCAGGACAGCATAGCTTGTCTAGTGTCGTGCAGTGGACAGAGTCCTGGGCCCTAACATCAGGAAGCCCTGAATTCACATCTTATCTAAGACACTAGTTGTGTGACCCTAGGAAAATTATCCCTGTTTGCCTCAGTTTCCTCAACTGTAAAATGGCAATAATAGTAGTACTTGCCTTGTAGGATAATTGTGAGGATCAAATAAGATAATATTTGTAAAGCACTTAACACAGTGCCTGGCACTATATAAATTCTAGTTAATAGCAGCAATAGTAGGTGGCAGCTAGGTGGTGCAGCAGATGGAATACTGGGCCTAGAGTCAGAAAGACTCCTCATCTTGAGTTAAAACATGGCCTCGGCACTTACTAGCTTTGTGACCCTGGGCAAGTCACTTAACCCTGCTTGCCTCAGTTTCCTCATCTGTAAAATGAGCTGGAGAAGGAAATGGCAAACCACTCCAGTATCTTTGCCTAGAAAATCCCAAGTGGGGTCAAGAAGAGTTAGATATGACCAAAAACAACTGAACAGTAACAACAATAATAGTATTAGTTTTATGACTATGGTTGAGTCCTTGGGATCTAAATACACATTAGCCAAGCCTCCCTGGATTTTAATCATAGAGATAATTAGAAGGCACTGGCTCTGATGAAATTGTACTTTAGGGTTTGTTAATGTCTTTTCTTTTCTTTTTTTTGTAATTTTTCCATTTTATGGGAGAGTTCATCCCATTCACATTCACAGTTATGATTACTATCTGTGTCTTTCTCTCCATCCTATTTCCCTGTTTATGCTTTTCTTTCTCCTTTCTCCTTTTCCCTACTCACTAGTGTTTTGCTTTTGACCACCACCTCTCTCATTCCCAACTCCCTCAGTCCCACCGATCTTCTATTAGCCCCCTCTCTTTTCTTCCCCTTTACCCTTACTACTTCTTCCTTCCCTTCTACCCTCCCTTCCTTTTCTTTCCCCTTTTCCCTCTTACTGCCTGTAGGGCATGTTAGATTTCCTTACCTAACTGATTATGTTATTCTCTCCTTGAGCCAAATCTGGTGAGAGTAAGGTTCAAACAATGCTCATCTTCCTCCCTTCTTTCCCTCTACTGTAATAGGTTTTTGTGCCTTTTTCTGTAACATAATTTAATCTTGTTTTCCTCCTCCTTTCCTTTTCTCCCAGTACAATCTCTTCATTAGATCAGATTAATCTACTTACTTAGATCCATTTAACCCATTTGATTAGATTTTTTTAATCATTACATCAAACTCAACTTATTCTCACCCCCTCTATGTATACCTTTTTAAAATGGTGTAATAACAAGACAGTTCTCAAGAGTTACAAGTGCCATCTTCCCTTGTAGGGATGTAAACAGTATGTCTTTATTAATAATATGTTGTTAGTTTTTTTTCTGTCCTGTTTACCTTTTTATGTCTCTCTTGAGTCTTGTATTTGAAGATCAAATTTTCTGTTGAACTCTGGTCTTTTTATCAGGAAGGTTTGGAAGTTTCCTGTTTCATTGAAGATCCCCTGAAATCTTCTCCTCCCTTGAAAGATTATGCTCATTTTTTCTGGGTGGTTGATCCTTGGTTGTAATCCAAGCTCCTTTGCCTTATAGAATATCATATTCCACACCCTATGATCTTTTAATGTAGAAGCTGCAAGGTCCTGCATAATCCTGATTCGGGTTCCATGGTATTTATATTGTTTCTTTCTTACTGTTTGCAGTATTCTCCTTGACCTGGTAATTTTGGAATTTGGCTACAATATCCCTTGGTGTTTTCAATTTGGGTTCTCTTTCAGGAGGTGGTGGGTGGATTCTTTCAATGACTATTTTACCTTCTGGTTCTAGGATCTCAGAGCAGTTTTCCTTGGTGATTTCCTGAAAGATGCCATCCAGGCTCTAATTTTTCAAAGTAGTTTTCAGGTAGACCAATAATTTTTAAATTGTGTCTCCTGGATCTATTTTCCAGGTCAGTTGTTTTACCAATGAGGTATTTTACATTTTCATCTACTTTTTCATTCCTTTGTTTTTGTTTGAGTGATTCTCACTCTCTCAGATTCATTAGCTTCCACTTGCCCAATTCTAATTTTTAACAAATTGTTTTCTTCTATTATATTTTGCATCTCCTTCTCCATTTGGCCCATTTTACTTTTTGAGGAGTTCTTCTCCTCGGTGAGTTTTTGTGCCTCCTGTTCCATTTGGCCAATTCTGCTTTTTAAAGAGTTGTTTTTTCAGTGAACTTTTTTTTTCCAGTTGGCCAGCTGCATTTTTTCATGACTTGTTTTCTACAGTTAATTTTTGTCCTTTCTATTTCAAACTATTGACTCTGCCATACGTACCTCTCACTTCTTTTCCAAATTTTTCTTCTATCTCTCTTATTTGACTTTTAAAATCATTCTTGAGCTCTTCCAAGAAGGCTTTTTGGGCTTCAGACTGGTTCATATTCCCTTTTGAGTTTTCATACATGGGTTTGTTGACAATGTTGTCCTTTTAAGAATTTCTGCCTTAGTCTTCAATGTCCCCATAGTAAGAATCTATGGTTTATTTCTTTTTGCTCATGATGTTTGCTTATCTCCTGGCCTTTAAAAAAATTGAGCTCTCCTGCTGGGGCCAGGGAGCACTGCCCCAAACTTCTTGTGCTGAGAGCCTGGGGCCTGTTCACTGGCTTTGTGTGTTGGGGCCTCAGATGCTGGCAGTTGGAGGCTATAGGGTTCTGGCAGCTTACGTGGTGTTGGGATAGAATCAGCAACACTGGAGCTCTAAGGATAGTGGTGGGTAGTCTGGACCCTGGAGGTTGCCTGCTCACCTGAGCCTTTCACTTTCTTTGGCTCCTTGCTGATGGATATTTTGCTGCTGCGGGGTGTTTCTCTGCCCAGGGCTTTCACCCTTGTTGCTGGGCTTCCCAAAGTTGTGCTGAGGCACTGGGAGACTTGGCTGTCAGAGAACACCATGGCATGTGGTGGTTTCCAGAGCCAGTTTCCACTGGTTCCCCTGCCAGTACTGAGGCACAACCTGGGGTTCAGGATCTCCCCCTGGTATGCTGAGATAAGGCTTTCCAATAGCTTGTTGGGATGTCTCCCATTCTGTACTGCTCCCCCTCCCCCAGGGCAAGAAGGGCCTTTCCAATTAATCCCTCAAGCTTCCTGGGCTACAGGACTGCTGTACCACATCTTTCTGCTGATTTAGCTGTTCCAAGGTTTTTCCTGGGGCAATATTTTCTGGGCTTTTAGAGGCTAATAAGGGATGGTGAGAGCAACTTACTTCCTACTCTGCCATCTTGGATCCTGGAAGTGGAAATCTTGTTAATGTCTTTTCTAAATTGCAGACAACACTCTTCATGTTGTGTTGTGTACTTCGTGTTGTGCCAGTATACTTTTATTAAAGTATTCTGAGAGGAGGTGAAGAAAAGATGGAGGAATAAAGGCAGGGACTTGCCTGAGCTCTCCCCAAAACTCCTCCAAATACCTTTAAAAATAATTCTAAAGAAATTCTAGACCAGCAGAACCCACCAAAAGACAGAGTGAAATAAATTTCCAGCCCAAGACAACTTGGAAGTTTGTCAGGAAAGAGCTCCTTCAGGCAAAAAATGGGTATTCAATGAGATAGAGGACTTGCAGGCATTCTCTATGAAAATATCACAGCTGAATAGATAATTTGACTTTCAAACACAAGGCTCAAGAGAAGCATAAAAAGGTAAACAGGAAACAGAAATCACAAGGGTTTTAGTAAGTTTAAACTATTTACATTCCTACATGGGAAGATGATATTCATAATTCATAAGACCTTTCTCAATAGGATAGTTAGAAGGAGTATACATAGACAGAGGGCACAAGGGTGAGTTGAATACAAAGGGATGATGTGTAAAAAATAAAATGAAGGGGTAAGAGAGGAATGTACTGAGAGAAAGGGAAGGGAAGAGGTAGAATGGGGGTAAATTATCCCACATAAAAGAGGCAAGAAAAAGCTTTTACAGTGGAGAGAAAGAGGTGGGAGGTGAGAGTGAATGAGTACACCTTACTCTCATTGTATTTGGCTTAAGGAAGGAATAACATACACTCTCAATTACGCATAGAAATCTATCTTACCCTGTAGTCGAAGGGAAAGGAGATAAGAAAAGAGGGCCCAGTGATAGAAAAGAGGGCAGATTAGGGGAGGGGGTAGTCACAAGCAAAACACTTTTGAGGAGGGGCAGGGTGAAAGAAGAGAGAGAATAGAATAAATGGGGGAATATGATGGAGGGAAGTACAGTTAGCAAAAGTAACTTTGAAAAAAAAAGATTTTGAAGCAAATTTCTCAGATAAAGGCCTCATTTCTCAAACACATAGAGAGAACTGAGTCAAATTTATAAAAAAAAAGAGCCATTCCCCAGTTGATAAATAATCAAAAGATATGATCAGTTTTCAGATGAAGTAATCAAAACTATCTATAGTTACATGAAAAAATACTCTAACTCACTATTGATTGGAGAAATGCTTATTATTAAAACAATTTTGAGGTACTACCTCATGCCTATTAGACTAATAGGACAGAAAAGGTAAATTACAAATGTTGGAGGGAATGTGGGAAAAATGAGACTTTAATGCATTGTTGGTGGAATTGTGAACTGATTCAGCCATTCTGTAGAGCAATTTAAAACTGTGTCCAAGAGTTATAAAACCATGCATACCCTTCGGCCTAGCAATACCAAGTCTGTATCCCAAAAGAGATAGAAATCAAAGGAAAAGGACCTATATGTAAAAAAAACAAAAACAACAACAACAACAAAAAACCATTCATAGCAGCTCTTTTCTGGGGATAAAGAGTTAGAAGTTGAGGGGATGCCCATCAGTTGGGGAATGGCTGAACAAATCATGGTATATGTATGATAGAATATTATTGTATTATAAGAAATGATGAGCAGGGTGCTCTCAGAAAAACATGGAAAGACTTGCATGGGCTGATGAAAAGTGAAATGTACTGTGTACAAAGTAACAGCAATATTGCAAGACCTGTGAATGACAGCTATTCTCAGCAATACAATGATTCAAGACAACTTTTAAGGAATTATGATGAAAAATGCTATCCATCCACAGAAAAACAATTGATGGTATCTAAATACAAATTGAAGCATACTTTTTAAAATTTTCTTTATTTTTCTTGAGTTTTTTACTGTCTGTTTTATTTCACAATATGACTATTATGGATATGTTTTGCATGACTACACTTGTTTAACATATCAAATTGATTGCCTTCTCAATGAGAGGGAGTGGGGAAGGAGGAAAGGAGAGAATTTGGACCTCGAAGTTTTAAAAATGAATGTTAAAAATTGTTTTAATGTGTAACTGGAGAAAGACAAAATACTAAATAAAAGCTAAAAACAAATTTTTAAAAAGTGCTCTAAAAGGCCGTTAGCTTTTCAGGCTACATATATTGATTCACAGCACCTCATTGTGGAAAGGGAACTCAGAGGCCATGTAGAATAACCCACACCTGAACAAGCATCATTATACAATGTGACACTTGGTCATCTGTCTTTGACTTCTACTTGGAGGAGGAACTTTTACGTGGAGGTCTTAGAACTTTTAATTTAATGATAAATATATTTCAATATAAATGGTTTCCTTTGTTGTCTTCTAATAATATCAATAATAGCTAACATTTCAGTCATGACTTCTTATTGTTAGTCCTTAGCTCTTGAAGAGAACCAATGACTCTAGGAGGGTGATGTCTTGACTTGCAAGTGAACTGGATTTAAGTGAGGGAGGACTGTGGAAAATCATCAGCCTCACTCTCTCCTCCAGAGGCATAGGAGTCCAGTGGGAAAACATAGGTCAGGAAGACTGGTGATGGCCTCAGTCAAGATGACTGGCAATGGCAGGAATCAGTGGGAGACCTTGGCTTTTTTAAGCTCAGATCTTTCCCAGGTCTCAGTTTGTCTGAGGCAACACCCATTCCATGAATAAAGGCTAGTTAAGAATTGGGCAAAAGACTGCCTAGTTTGTCTTCACACACACATACAAAATCAATCTGAGAGGGGAAGACCTTCAGAGTTTCTTGCCAGAACAGAAACAATTGCTATTTACACTCACTCTGAGCCATCAAAACCCAGATAATGAGCAAGTGAAGCTTGGGTTGGGGTCTATTATTGGCCAATCAGTGAGAGTCAACCTGATTTGGGTTTAAAAGCATGGTCAGGTAGCTCCATTTGAATCCCAATGGGCTTTATCAAACCCTGGTTTTCCAGAGCTATGTTTCAAGAATTCATAAATGAAAACTACATGAGACAAAAGAGTTAATTGTCCCAGGTTTGGGGAGGAGAAATGATAGAATAAATAAGTAGGGAAGAAAAAAAAGAATCCCCAAACCCCAAGATGTCTTGTTAAGTATAAGTGATCAAAATTTTTGCTCCTTTGGACAGAGCACCCACATGTAAGGGTGCAGCTCTCCACATGGACAGAGGAGAAGAGTCTGTAGTGACTACTACTTGCCAAATGCTTTCCAAATTTACTCCAGGCTCAGTGTTCACTGCGTCACCCACCTACATTTAAAAATATTACATTCTGAGAAAGGACTCATAGGTTTTGCCAGAACTGCCAAAGGATGTCCATGCTACCCAAAATGTTAACTGTTCCAGCGTTAAAGGAACTAACCACCTTGGAGACAGCATGTTCCACCTTTGTTAGGAATTTTCTCCTTATTCTAATACAAATTGGAGGTGGGGGGCTGAAATTGCCTTTCTACAACTTCCAACTGTGGCTCCCAGGTCAAGTCCTTTGGAGGAAGGAGCAGGGTAGAGAGTATAAAGAACAAGTCTTAATCCCTCTTTATGGGACTCCTCCAACCTTTCTTCAAAAACTTAAACACAGTTATAATGTTTTCCCCTAAGTTTTTCTTTCTGCAAGGTAAATATGCCCTTTTCTTCAAATGATTCTGTCAGTCAATTAATGAGCATATGACTAGATCATAAATGTCTACATAAATGTGCCAGGTATTGTGCTGAGAACTGGGAACACAAAAAGAGGCAAACGATAATCCCTGCACTTGAGGAACATAAAATCTAATGGTGAAAACATGCAAACAAATACAAAGCAAACTATATGCAGGATAGATAAGAAATAACTGAGAGGGTAGGCACTAGAATTACAGGGGGTTAGGGAAGTCTTCTTGCAGAAGGTCAAATTTTGGTTGGGAATTAAAGCAAACCAGGGAAGTCAGTAGCCAGAGAGAAAGAGGGAGAGCATTCCAGGCATGGGGCAGCCAGAGAAAATGCCTGGAACTGAAAGGTAGGAGGCCATTGTCACTGGATGGAAGAATATGTTTTCTAGGGAGAGGTAATACAAATACAAATGTAGAATAATCTCTGTCATCAGGAGGTTTACATTTTGTGAGCAAGTACAGTGGAATGAGTGCCCAGGACTCATTCGAAATACTGCCTCAGGCACTTTGTAGTTGTGCAACTATAGGTGAGTCAGTCAATGGTTCTCCTCCACAGTCCTCCTATCTGTAAAATGGGGATAATAATAGCACCTACTTCCTAGAGTTGTTGAGAATCCTATGAGATAACATGTGCAAACTACTTCTCAAAACATTTTGTTATTTTATAATTACAAACCCTAAAGTGTTATATAAATGATAACCATTACTATTATAGTGAAAAAAATATTCTCCTCAAAGTCTTTTCCCATCTTTGGGATACTCTCTATATTAATGATGTTCTCTCTACTGAATGCCCTGAACTGAAAGAGCTACTTTAGCTGTTTTCAAACAAGGGCAAAAGCATAGCTTCCCTCATAATTGGCCTTATTGAGGCAGCTAAGTAGCACATTGGATAGAGCCCTGGACCTGTAGTAAAGAAAACCTGTCAGCTAGTTACTAGTTATGAGACCCTGGGCAAATCTCTTATTCTGTATCTACCTCAGTTTCCTCAGCTGTAAAATAGTACCTGCTACCTCTCAGGGTTGTTATGAAGCTCAAATGAGATAATGTTTGTAAAATTCTTAGCATGGTGCCTGGCACATAGTAGGTAGTAAATAAATGCTTATTTCCTTCAACTGTTCTTGATTCTGTGTAGCCTGCAATCAAATTCATTCACATTCATTCTCCTTACCATGGTGCATTGTTGACTCATTGTGCAGTACATTAAGAATTCCAGATATTTTTCCAAAGTATCAGGATCTAGCCACATATCTTGCAATCTTGTACCTTTGGTTATTTTGACTATTTTCTCTAACCCAAGAGAAAGAAGTTAAAAAATATCCCTATTCCTATTTAATTTTATCTTATTCAATTGATCTCTTCATTCTGACCTAGTGAATCTTTTTTTTTAAATCTTGATTCAGCCATGCAACATATTAGGTATCCTTACCAGTGTTGTGTCTTACTCATCAATTTGATGAATGTGTCATCTATACCTTCATCTGAATCTTGATAACGATGTGAAACCAAGAACAGAGACCTGTAGAATTCAGCTCTAGTCCTCTCCCCAATGAATATTGATCCATTAACCAATGTTATTTGTGTCTAATCCCAAATCTATGTAACTATACTAGAAGCTATATTTTTCCACTCCTGCTTCACAGTATTATTTTAGGGAAAACACTGAGCAAAAATTAAAGCACAACAACTCTAGTAACTATAGTTATGATATTTATTTAGGAATCCCTTCCTAGATTTATACTGTTCCCTCCTCCCCCAAATAGCACCCTGATCCTAGAAGCCTTTCTCTCTCCTTGTCAGGGTCTGAAATTTTTTAAACAGCTCCAAGATAATTGAACATAAATATTGAATATATCTATGAAATACAGCTTTAATCACAGGTACTTCTTCAGGGTTGTCTTATTGTATGTTACATAGGCAAGCTTCTCAGATTCTCACTCACAGCCTATCCACTTATCTTTTGAATACTATTCTACCAAAGATTTATATCAAGTTATTCATTTAAGAGCAGAATAGAAGTAGCAACTTAGAATTGGATAGAGGAGGCATAATTATTAAATTAACATGATCAGTGATAGAATCTGAGACCAGCTGAGTTTTTTTTTTTGCTTAGTGAATTTGTGTTGCATTGAGATAGCACCAAACAATTCTGTCCTATCACCATTTATTAAGTAGCTCCTATGTGCAATGTATGGCAGTGATGGACATCTAGTTGTTTGTTCCTTTTCATTTAGCTCAGGTAAAAATATCTATCAACACATATCTTGCCTAATATTCAATTAGACAATCATTTATTAAATGTCTATTATGAGTCAGGCAAAGATGATACAAAGATTAAAATGGCATAGACCTTGTACTCAGGGTGTTTACATTCTGCTAGAAGAAATATGCAATATGTTTATAAATAATATAAATTAAGATACTATTGGGGCAAAAAGAAAGAGATCCAAAGTGGTATCAGAAAATATGAATAGGAAGCGATAATTTTCAGCTTAAAAGATCAGAGAAGGCTTCACAGAAAAGGATGATATTAATCAATCCATCACATCACATTTATTACATGCCTACTATGTGCTTATAGAAACTCATGGTGAATAACTTTTATTTTTTTAATAAAGTATAAGTCAGGGCTCCAACTTGAGAGGATAGAAGTAGTATTATGGGAAACTTGAGAAGAGAAATGAAAGTTTGTACTAGCCCTGATGGAAAATGAGTTAGAGAATGAATGAGTGTAGAATAAATGAATTACCTTTCTGCTGTGATAACTTATTTAATCCTTGATCTTATCTGGCTCAAGAAAAACAAGGGGAAGAAATTGATAGACAAAGATGAGAAAAACAATCTATTCCATGGATGTATGTGTTTGAGAGTAGGAAAGGAATGAGGGAAGGATGAGGGGGCAGTTGGGGGAAAGTGATGAGCAAAGACAGAAAAAGGAAGGTGAGTAATACAGTTACCAGAAAGGTCAATTTAAGATTACCCTTAATTAGACAATATGTTGTTTTGCATAACTGAGTTTTCTAGATGACTAAAGTTTAATCTTTTATATGCACAAACTTTTGTTTCTATTTTAATCACAAATGATAGAAATTTCTCCAAAAATGTTTAACATACTTCTACTTTAAATAAAATATACTGAGACAACACAATTATTCTATGATGGCTCAGGGTAATAATTATAAACATCAGTCGAGTTATGAGATTGTGATATTAAGAACCTACTGAGGTAAATGCAACTATTTCATTACTCACTGAAGAGCTCCAGACTTCTGTCTTTTTAAAAAAAATATGTAATTCTATTACTCCCCTCATTATCATACTATCATTTATCACTGCTTATGACTGTCAACATACTAACTTTTACAAGTAACCTTCCCCCTTTCTAAGTTACTACTCCCAACCTACTAAAACAAATCTCCAATCTTGTTAGAATTCTGTATAAAGCATAACTAAATAGGTGTTGACCAGGGAACTGAGGAGCTTTGTGACATATTTTGACTTGAAGGTTTTTTTTTCTTTCTTTTAAATGGTTTGAGGAGAAAAGGTTTTCAACTCTGCTATGAATGATAGTGGTGACTAGAAGGCTAATCTTTTTATAAACAAGGTATTTGAAAATTAATAATACAGGGTGTACCAAAAGTCTTAGTACAGTTTTAAGCTTTAATAGTTTAGAATGTCCCCAAAGTCTTAGTGCAGTTTTAAGTTATTAAAGTTTAAAGTTGTCATTACCCACTTACCCCCAACCCCTTCACCATTCCTCACCCACACCAAATAATGTAAACTCCTTGAAGGAATGAGTGTCTGTTTCATTTTGGTCTTTCTACCCTCAATCTCTAACATAATTTTTTGTACATAATATGTTAGTGATGGCGATGATAATGATTATGATGATGATGACGACAGTGATGATGATGATTTTAGGACAGATATGTGTGACCACTAACATAGGGGGAAAACTGCCAGATGAGGAAAGTCACTTTATCAATAATGTAGGCTTTCACCTTCCATGGAACTTGAGGTATTAGCAAGTTGCCTAGGGCAATAAGAGGTTTTGTGACTTGTCCAGGGTCAGAAAGGGAATGAGTGTCAGAGAAAGGACTAGAACACAGTCTTCCTCTGACTGTCTCCCATGCCTGAAATTCTCTCCTTCCTTCTCTCTGACTACTGACTTCCCTGGCTTCCTTTGAGAACCAGCTAAAATCTCACCTTCCCCAGGAAGTCTTCCCCAAACCCTCTTAATTCTAGTGCCTTTCCCCTGTTAATATTTCCTAATTTTCATATATATTTATATGTGTGTGTATGAATGTATGTGTGTGTGTGTGTGTGTAATTTTGCTTTGTATAGATTTGTTTGCATGTTGTCTCCCTCATTATATTGTAAGCTCCTTGAGGTCAGGGACTGTCTTTTGCCTCTTTTTGTATCCCTACCACACAACCCCTAGAGCATAGAAAGTGCTTAATAAATTTTCTTGACTTATTGGTTCCTGCTCTCCATCCTCTTACCTCTCACATAATAGGCACCTTAAAAATGCTGGTTGAATTGTATTGACTTGAATTTGCTGTGACATTTGAAAATTAATTCATGTCGTAAGTTCCCTAAGACAGAAATTTTCAGGGACCTCTCAGTATTTAATCTATGCAAAATTATCTTAATATTATAAGCCACAATAGATTGCAAAGAGCTTTCCTCATAACAACCCTGTGAGCTAAGTAGAACATGTATTATTATCTTTATTTTACTGGTGATGATGCTGTGGTTCAGCAGGTGAAGTGAGCAGCCGTGACCATAAAACCGCTGCTGAGCCCAGGTGCAAGCCCACATTTTTTGATCCCTAAGTCAGTGCTCCTTCCCCTACCTCCTCCTACTTCTTAGTCCTCCTTTAGTATTGAATTGATCCCGAGCAATTCCTCATTTAACACTAGTCCCAAAGCCCATTGGAATGGGATTCTTTCCTTATTGGTAGAGATCAGTGCCTCACACTCGTGTGAGGGGCAGGATAGAGTTGACATGAGTAGGAGAGAGGGGAGCTCTTTTAGTTTTCTTCTGTTGCTGAGTTTCTTTGGTCTCTGAAGTCTCTTCAAGTGCTTTTGGCTTCCAGCTTTGAGAGAGAAAATAGTCGGTGCAAATGCCACTTCAAAATGCCAAAGAAAAAGACTCTGGAAAGAAGCTACTATGAGAGGAACTCCTTATTCTCCTCTTGCTACACTAGAGACTTAGAGGAACTTCTCCTTGGGTGAGATCTGAGACTCTCACTCTCGGTTGAGCTGAGTTACTTTACTCCCAATGGGAGAGCTCCTTCACTCTGTATTATCTGATATGTATTCACATGTGTACACTTTCTTTTTATACTGTTTGGATATAGATAAATAGTATTTTATGCTGTTTAGATACTGAATTGGATAAATGGGCTTTTTTTTTTTTTAAGTGCTTTTCGTATTCATTGTGGAACTGGTATTTGGTGGTAAAGAAGCCAAGCCTTGGATACAAATCTTGTGGTCTTGCTTCCCCCTTACTAATAAAAGAATGATCAGAAGTTAGTTTGAACCTGAAAATCACATTTACTAGACTAACAACATTTAAGGGAACAAATAAATGTAATTCTATCCCAGAACCCCCTGACTCTGAGGAAAGCAGAATGGCAAAACCATCTGTCTCTGAACTTTTGCTTCTCCTCTTGGAGGGAATTAGTCTCCCTTGGACAAGTGTGTGGGAGAAGAGGCTAGAGATGTCTATTTTACCTTCCTTTGAGCCACACAATGGCACCCTCATGCTACATGTTGGGTATAGTCCTTGCTATACTTAAATTCACTTAGCTCAGTTATTCTATTTCTAAAATTTAGGTTACTGAACCAAGGACATTTTTGTAGGTTTTTTTTTTTAAATTCAGTTTGTTTCCTTATACAATAAATATATGTCGGAACAGTACAGTCAAAAGAGGAATAAATTTAGAATTAGGAGACTTGAGTGCTGTCTCTAACACTTCACAGCCTTCGTGACCTTTAACAAAGTTCCTTCACTCCTGTGAGTCTCAGCTTTCTCACCTGTAATGTAGGTACCATGATCCTTGCAGTAACTATATCATCTATTCCTTTTTTTTGAGAAAAGTTCTTTGTAAACCTTAAAGTGCGATAGAAAGTCATTATTGTTACATAAATTTAATTTGTGCGAACACCACCCTCTTTAAAACATACCAGGGAAATTACTATTGAAAGAAAATTTTCAGTGTACCCTTTTGTAAGGAAAGGAATATATATATAAATATCTATATATATATATATATTTTTTTTTACAATGACTAACCACACATTTTATATCTGTTTTCTTTTTACATTTTTGTATATAGGATATTGAGGGGAATCTATTTTTTGCTTTACTGTCTTACTTCCCAAGTTCAATCAGTTGCCAAATCTTAGCCAAATCTTTCCTCCACAGTATTTCTTGCACCTCTCCTCTTCTCTACATTGCCATGACCCTAGTTCAGACCCTCACCATCTCCAGCCTGTAGTATTGTCATGGTCTTCAGTCTCCAGTCTTTTCCATCACCATTCTAACAAATTTTCTATGATTTAAATAATCAATGCTCTTCTTAGTAGCTAATTATTTTAATAAGATCTTAAGAGAAAGATTGAACATCATTTCCCCGTTCCTATCGGAGAAGGATGTTTCCAAGCATGGAGGAAAGAGGAACCTCCTTGCAGTCCACCTTTTTTCAGGCCTATTATCTATTAAATGGAGACTATTCATGGAATGTTAGAGCTGGAATGGACCTTAGAGCATAACACTTTGTAGCTGGAAAGGGCCTTAGAAAATAAAATTTTAGATCCAAGGGAAACTTTTAGAACATTTAAGCCAACTTCTCCTTTGGCAGATGAAGAATTTGAAATTCAGAGTGATTGATTTTTTTTGTCCATGGTTATACAACCAGTTAGTGGCAATTCTAAGAGTGGGAGCAAGAACTCCTAACGTCTAAGAGCTCTTCCCACCAAACCATTCTGTGACCTTCTGCCACACCCAGGGCCCTGGGCAGTCATCCCTTTTAACGTTGTTTTATATCCATTTCAATGCATTACTAGAAACATGTCAAAGGTCAGGCACAACAATAGCTAGTGCTTCCTCCAAATTTGGCTTGGTGTCAGAAAACTGGCTAGGGAATCCAGTTACCAGTTCAGAGCATGACTTGGACTGGCACATGATAGACATAGATGTGGTATGGATAGGTTTAAACCACATCATACTACTACCTGAGAAGGACTAGATCCAAGGTAAAGGAAGAAAGAAAAGTTTGGAGAGTATTAACTTTGATGAGGACAACAACAAAACAGATCAGACCACAATGTCCTGATGATAATCTAGCCTTAATGTAGGTTTTAAGGACAAACCCAAGAGATAGCTGCTGTTATTATTCTCATTTTAAGGATAAGGCAGAGAGAGGTTGAGTTCCCCAGGGTCACACAGCTGAGTAAGTAGAGGAGGCTGAATTTAATCTCAGATCTTCTTGACTCCATATCCAACATCCTATCCACTGAACCACTTAGCAGTCTCCATGATAAAAAAGCTCCTTTTATTTTTTTACTCCATTTCATTTCCTAGGTCTGGTTCTAACATGTGTATGTTGACAAATAGCAGTGTTAGGAGATGTACCATTAGATTTAAGGCTAGAAGAATGGAGTTTGAGTTACACATCTGTCACTAATTGACTATGGGGAAGACCCAACCCTTCTGATCCATAGTTTTCACATATATCAAGTGGGATAATACTACTATATTACCTTCTGCCTAGGTTGGTTGTGGGGAAAACATTTTTTTAAAATATAAGGCATTATAAAAATGGGTTATAGTATTCTTATATTCAAGATGGGTAGGATGGAGTATAAGAGAAAGGCCTCCCTTCCCCCAATTCAAACATGCCTCTTTGGAGGGCTGCTTTTCTCAGGTTTCTGTGGGCTCATTCCCTCTCCCCCCTCAGGCTCAATGTTGCACAGTTCATTGCTTTACAAGTGCTTTGCCTTCTTCAAAACATGAAGCAATCCAACAGACCAATTTTACTATTGTAAGAAAAAATTCAAGCTTTGAATGTTTAATTTCTAAAACAAAAACAAAAGAGCTAGTTTAATAGGATAATTACCAATAGAGGGGAATTAAATGGAATCAAAAAGGGAAAAAAATGAACCACTTTGTGTTCATGGTTGCCAGAGGAAAAAGGCTAATTGCTTTTCATTGGTCTTCTTTTGGGGGTTTCATATTTGTCAACATTTGATGTCCTAGTTAGTATTGTCAAAAAAAATCCCAGGAACTGCCATTAGATCACATCTCTTCCATTTTTCCCCCATTTTATAACAAATGTATTTTTTTAAAACATTTTGATAGCTATATTTCAGTATAATCATTTTTATTTATCATCCCACATATTCTATTTTATGCATTTAAAACCATTAGTCTGAGAAGGGGGTTGTAAGTTTCACCAGTCTGTCAAAGGCGTCCATGATAAAAGGACCCCTGCACTTCAGCTTTTGACTTCATCATTTAACTGAAGCTATATTCTCCAAGGTTATAGATGATCTTTTTTTGTTTTATTTTGTCTTAATTATATTCAGTTTTTCCAATTAACAAATATTTGTTTTCCATACCTTCCATTTCTTCCTCTCCACTGGAAAAAAAGAGAACATACCCCTTGTAACAAATATACATAGTCAAACAAAACAAATTTCCATATTGCGATGTCAAAAAATGTGTATATTATTCTGCATGCTTAGTTCACCCCCTCTCTGTCAGGAGGTAGGTAACATTCTTTATCACTAGTCTCTTGGAATCATGGTTGATCATTGCATTATTCATTGCCCTTAAGTCATTTAAAGTTTTTTTTTCATTTTTACATTGTTGTTATTAGTAAACTAGCATTTATTAAGTGCCTACTATGTGCCAGGCCTCACTTTACTCTTCATCAGTTCATAAGTCTTCCTAGGTTTCTCCTGTCAGGATCCCCATGGCAAGATCACCCCTCTAGGACCCTGTCACATATGTCTAGTTTCTTTTCTCCAAAGGAATAAGGGAAGCTTTTTGCTTATGACCACTGTTATCTCTTTGCTTTTATTTTGTTTTGTTTTATTTTTCAGAGTTAACTGTAGTTGTGATAACCTGTGTGATCCCTTTGGTATCCTTAGGGTTAATAGCAATTGCAAAACCTCTGTGACACTTTGGTCATTTGTTTTCATGGCTGATACTCTTAAACCATCCACTTCTTTATTTCTCATAACACATTTTATTCCATTACATTCATACATAAGAATGTGTTTATCCATCCCCCAACTGCCTTCGTTTCTAGTTTTCTTCCCCCTCAGTAATTTCAGACAAATCTTTAGCCACCTTGTTGAGTGTCGGAATATTCACATTGCTGCAGCTAAATCACCAATCATGGTTCTGAACTCACTGAGCCCCAAGGAGTTGGGGCCCAAATATCTATTCCACTCACTCATCCAAGTTGTTGATACATGGAGAGGACTATCAATAACACAGGCCAGTGTCACCCATAAAAATCAGCAGGACTGTCTTACTCTAGGCATTCTGCCCATCCTCAACTCCTGTCTTTTCCCACCTCTTCTTCTTTTCTCCAAAAGAGGCAATATAGTATGGTAGATAAGGTGCTAGATACAGAATTACCAAGACTTATATTCATACCCTACTTCTGACACTTAACACCCTATGAAAGTAATTAAACATCTGTGAGCCTACATTTCCTATTCTGCAAAATCACAAGAATAGATTTGTTGGCCTCCAAGGTTTCATCCAGCTCTAAATCAATGATCCTTTGTTGTTCTTTGCTATTAATTATTTGAAGGCTAGTCACACTCCTGAAAGCTATCTCAAAATAGAAGGAGTTATGGTGTTATCCATCATTGGAAAGGTCAAACAAATTTGGTGATGTAAGAAAAGGTCTGCTTTACTATGACTTTGAAGATCTGGATTCTAATCTCACCTTGGTCAATAGCAAGTTGCTCGATATAGGAAAGCTAAATTCTCTTGAATGGATGGGAGGTAGGATCCACAATATCTCCTTGAATTCTGTGAATGTACAATTTTAAGAAAAAAAAACATTCAGTGTGCTCAATATTGCCTCATATTTTGTAGACAAATACTTAATGAAACAGAGTAGTGTGTGTCACATGACAGCAATGACTGACATGCTTTGGCGGAAGATACTAGAAAACTTCCATAACATTGCCTTGGTTTACAGCCTGAATTAGGAAAAACAACAACAGCAACAACAATGCATGGACTAACTTTATGTCTGCTCAGTGGATCATCAAATCAGTGGATTGCTCACTGAATTGACATTTTCACTCATAGGTGAATATAATAGTTTACTTTTTAAATTGCTGTCTTTATGAGATTAATCCTTTGAAGTAGTTTTGGGCCTGTACAAATAGATATGTTAAATTATTTTATTATTAAGGCTAATTGTGAGCTTTATAAATATCGTTTTAAGGGGCAGCTAGGTGGTACAGTGTATACAGCACCAGCCCTGAAGTCAATAGGACCTGAGTTCAAATCCAGCCAAACACTTGACACTTACTAGCTGTGTGACCCTGGGCAAGTCTCTTAACCCCAATTGCCTAAAAAAATAAATAAATACTTTTTTAATATCAATAAATAAAAAGTTGATTGACTTATTGACTAAGGTTAATTATATACTATATGGACATTTAATATGTTTAAAATCCCTCAAATATCAAGCTAATGGAAGAATCATGATGTATGGATTTTTTTTAAATTATGGACAATAGCACCATATACAGTTCATAGTAATTTCTTTCCTCTATTTTCTATTCTTTCTAATACAAGAGTTCTTAATGTGGGGTCCATCAACTTTTTAAAAAATATTTTGGAGGCAATCATAGCAAGTAAGTATCTGACGGGTCCATAAATTAAAAAAAAAACATTTTGCTAACTGTATTTCAGAATAAGTGGTTTCCTTTATGAACTTACAAATTTTATGAATATACAAATATTATTCTAAGAGTTCACAAGGTTCACCAGACTGTCAAAGGAGTTCATAACACACAGAAAGGTAAAAATCAACTGCTCCAATCAATCCTTCACAGAACCTCCAAGACAGACTTAGTAATTCTCATTCTCACTATGTCACTCTCACATTTGAAAGTATTTAGCAGCTTCTCATCACCAATGGAATGAAATCACCTAGATTTTCTACTTAAGATCCTCCACAATCTTATTCCAACCTACCTTTCCAGCCTCATATAAAAATCTTCATTTTAATTACTCTGCATTTGAGTCAAAATGGACAATTAATAGTGACATGATCTTGCTTCCTTTCTCCTACCCCGTGCACTAACATCTATACTTGAAATATACTACTTCCATATCTTCCATCCTAGCTCCAACCCTGACTAGCTGTATGACACTGAAATTCACGTAATATGTCAGAAGCTTAGTTTTCTGTAAAATAAGGACCTTCACTACTTAACTACTTGCACAATGCTGTTATAAAGAAATAACTTTGCATGTCAACAACAATAAATATTTAGGAAACTTGGAAGTACTGTGTAAATCTGAGTTATTATTGCATAAAAATCCTTCAAAGATTTCAAGATGCAGACCATGTATAACCTCCTCTAGGTAAAACCATGTCACTGCCTTATCAATGAACTCCAGTGTCGCCTACAAGACTATATACAAAATCATCGGTTTTGTGTTTAAACACCTTCATAATCTACCCTCACCTATTTTTCCAGTTTTCTTATACCTAATTACCTCTCCGTATATACTTTGTTCAAGTGACTCTAGCCTCCTTTCTTTTCTGTGAACAAGATGGTCCATCTTTCGGTTCTGGGCACTTTGTTGGGCTGTCCCCCATGTCTGGAATACTCTCCCTCCTTGTTTCTACCACACTGGTACTGTGTTTGTGTGTGTGGGGGCGGGGGGGAGTAGCCTCCTTTGATTGGCTGCATAGAGGGAATAGACCAGAAAAGACCGCATGTTTAAAAGGGTGAGACAATCTTTTTTTTTTTTTCCTTGCAAGTCCCAAATAAAATCCCACCTACAGGAAGTTTTCCCCAATACCTCTTAATTCTATTACCTTCCTTCTGTTAATTATTTCCACACATAAAGCTTGTTCATACATAGTTGTTTTGCCTGCTGTCTCTCTCATCATACCATGAGCTCCTTGAAAGCAGATTGTCTTTTACCTTTCTTTGTATCCCCAGGGCTTAACACCACACCTGGCACATAGTAAGTGCTTAATAAATGCTGATTTACTGAATGACTCACTTCTGCAAGCTTTCCTTGATCATTTTAATTGAAAATGTTCACTCTCTTATTTTATTTCTTTAAAGTGCTTTGTTTAGATATTGCTTTTCCCCTTACCATATTTTTCTTCAAGTGATATTTGTGTTTCATAGTGCCCTCTATGACTGCAAACCCCTGAAGACAAGAATCTAGGTAATTTTCATCTCTGTATAGCCATTGCTTGGCACAGTGCGTGGCAGATAGTTGTCATTTAATAAATTATTTAAGTGACTTAAATGTCTTTCTCTGTCTTCTTTACATATCTAAATTTTGCCTATTCTTTAAGATCTAGTTCTAGTCCCATCTTCTACAGCAAGCCTCCCTGACCATACTGATCTATTCCTTTCTTTGAATTCCTAGAGCAATTCTGATCTGTATTACAAAATTACATAAAATCATGTATTGATCTCTGCATCAAAATTTTCAGATTTCAGTTTCCTCAAGAAAATGAGCTTGGTTTGCATTAAGACTAGAATGGAAAAAAATATTGAATACTTATTATATGTCAGGCACTGCGATAGGGCTATGAATGTAAGGGAAAAAGACAGTCCTTGCCCTCAAGAAACTCATATTCTAACAGGAGCAGGTAGTATCTATTGGAGAGTGGTGGAGAGGCAAGAGAGTTTTGGTATTATAGATTTATTGATTTGTTCTCAGAGTTGGAGGAAGTAATGAAGGTGTAGAGAAAGGAAATTAATATATTAACTTACACATTCAGAGATGAATAAATTCTAGGAATAAAGTAGGGAGAAGCCTGCTGCAACCCGCAATGGTCAGATCATATTTGGATCATTTTCAGTTCTAGACACCACATTTTTAAAATATTATTTTATTTTTATTTTTATGTTCAAATTTCTTCCCTCCCACAGTCCCTCCCCACTCATTAAGAAAGCAGGAAATATGATACCCATTATACACTTGAAATGTAAAATATTTACAGAGGAGTGGGGTGTCTGTAAGGGAAGACAGGAGGTAAATGGGGCTGAAAGTCACAAACCAATAACCCCAGAGAACAATGACTCCTATAACTGATTCTAAAGAAGGCATAATTTCTACCTAAGGCAGAATTCCCATCCATGAACAAAAGAGGAGTTTAAAGTACGTAGAAACCTTCACAGATATTTGATGTTTTGCGTGATGTGCAAAGAAAACTAAGTAGGGGAAACAGAATCAAGAATGGTGCCAGACAAAGAAATGAGAAACAGCTGAGCGTGTGCATGTACACACACACACACACACACACACACACACACACGCACACACACATGCACACTCATGCCAGTACTAGAAAACCAGGAAGGGAGGAGCAGCTCCCAGTCCATGGGCCCAGGGTCACAGCTACGGGTCACAGAGGGCAGGCCCCATGATGCCATTTCCAGTTGATTCCATGGCGAGATGACGCAGGAGGTTCGGTGACTCCAGGATGCTCCCACCGATAGGGCCCCCATTATTCCCTGCTCAAAATTCAGAGCTACAATGGCTTCCATTCATACGGAGAGCAGACGGGCTGCTGGGATGCTCCATTTTTTTGCTGGGATACAGAGTTTTCAAAAAATCCAGGCTTCCACAAGTACCTTTCTTAAATTGTACAGAGTAAGACTATAAATATAGAAACCATTTTCATGGGGCAGCCTGGTGTAGGAGGAAGAGATAACTGGGAGTCCAGAGGTCTGGGTTCTAATCCTGACTCTGCCACTAACTTTGAGCAAATCATTTCACTCCTTTAAGACCTCTGTTGAGTTGGGAAGCCCTAAGGATATGGAAAAAGCAGTAAGCCCATAGAGAGGGGACATTCAGAAGAGGTAAACAAGTTGTTGTTACTACAAGGCTACATTCACCATCAGTATAAGCAAACAAGGAACCTGAGCAGAGATGTACAGAGAAATTGAGCCTGCGGTGAAGATGTGCCTTCCTACCTCATCTCTGCTCCCTTCCACAATCAGACCATTCTAAGGTAAGATGTGTGTGCATGTGTGTGTGTGTGTGTGTGTGTGTGTGTGTGTGTGTGTGTGTGTGCATATACGTGTGTTTTAATGAGACCATCCATCCATCCATCCATCCTTTGCGGCACATCTCTCTCCCACTGCCCACAGACACTAGTGAAGCATGCAGACAGGGCCAGAGGATGCCTCCATTATGCTTTTCTCACGCCGTTAATGTGTTTCCAGGTTCTCTAGAGTTCAGAGATGACTTTAGATCCGCAGTGAAAAACGAAAAAATGCTATTTGTACCATGACCAATGCCCAGGGATTCTACATAGCTCCTCAAAACTTGCCAAAGTGAGGACTTTCTCCCCAGAGTCAAGGTCAGAGGGGCCTTTCTCAAACTGCCCGAGGGCTGCGCTTGCATTTGTGGGCAGGAAGGCCTCATTGTCAGCAGTCAACTTTTCTCCAAGTTTCGGTCAGTATCTACTCTCTTTCCAGTTTTCCAACCATCAGGTCTCTGTCCATCTCTGCTAACGTTGTCCACAGCTGCCCTGTCTGTGTCATTGCAAACAATCTGATAACCTCTGGTGTTTTAAAGGCCTGGCTGATGGCCACCTGAATGGCCAGCTGCATCCCACTAAGTTCATCTACCAAAGTCATGTTTCCAGACGTAATTTTCTTCAGCAAATCATTGAATTCACCCAGGTGTTCCAAAGTTTCTTTTTTGATTTTTTCATATTCATCTCCTTCAAGCTCTTATCTGCATTCTTCCAGATCTTGCAACTGTTACATTAGTCTGTCCAATTGTTTTAATTTACTTGTCTAGAAACCATTTTATTTTTTCATAGAAAGATGGATAAACATACTTGGAGGCTCCAGCCAGATGACCACCAGAGCGGAAAGGGCTCAGGGCCTACTTGTCATTTCTTATATCACAGTAATATTACATCACAACCATATGTCACAACTTGTTCAGCCATTCCCCATTTGATGGGAATCTCCTCAATTTCCAATTTTTTGCCACCACAGAAAGAGCTGCTTTAAATATTTTTGTACAATTCGGTCCTTTTCCCTTTTCTTTGATCTCTTTGGGATACGAACGCAATGGTGGTATTGCTGTGTCAAATGGTATGCAGAGTTTTATACCTCTTTGGTCATAGTTCCAAATTGTTCTCTAGAATGGTTGGACTAGTTCAAAACTCCATCAACAATGCCTTAGAATCTCAAAATTTTCCACATCCTTTCCAACATTTATCATTGTTTTTTTCTATCATGTTAGTTAATCTGATAGGTGTGAGGTGGTATGTGAGAGTAGGTTTAATTTACATTGGATCATTGTTTTGGTTAGAGTAGTTTTTACAGTTTATCATCCTTATATTACTGCTGTTATGTGTATCTTCTTCTGGTTCTGCTCACTTCACTTTGCATCAATTTATATAAGCCTAAGCATCATATTTTTAAAGAACATTGGTCAGTTAGAGAATTTCATAAGGAGAGTCATTAGGAGGATGAAACGTTTCAACTTCATGTAATATGAAAACTTATTGAAAACTCTGCTGATATTTATCCTAGATGAAAGAAGATTTGATGTGCGGTAGCATGACAACTTTCTTTAAGTGTTTGAAGTGTTATCATGTGGAAAAAGAATCTTTGATCTATTTGTTTTCAGATGGAAGAATTTTTAAAATAGTTTCAAAGAAGCAAATTTGGGCTTACCCTAAGAAATACCTTCCTAACATTAATTATTTTAAAAAGAAATTGGGGTCACCTGTATGCTATAACTAGGAATAAAATGAGAGCTTAAGAAGAGAAAAATAACCTAAGGCTGAATTAAAAACAAAAATATAGTGTCTTGAGACAGGTTATTGCTTTATATTCTGGGTACCACATTTGAATGATAATGATAACAACATCTATAGAAGGCAAATCGATATGATTTGAGGAAATAATATGAGTCATTGAAAGAAAGGGGGTGGTAACATTGTAGATCATACCTCACTTCTATGGCCCTCTTCATGTTGATTAAAAGAGATAATTTCTTTAAAACAAGTTCTATAATTAAGATCATTATAATTCACTTTGTTTTGTTCTCTTTAAAATAAGTTTATTTTGATATCTTTTGTTTTTACATGACCTGCTGTTCACATTGTATCACTTCCTTCAACAAAGAATATCAAAATGAGTATAAAAAAATCACCAAAAATACTCAATACATGAAAAATCTGACATTATCTGTGTAATGAGACTTTTAGAGCTTTCTCAGATCATCTAACATGGAGGCACCCCAATAGGCCCTGCATGGGCATGCTCAGATTGCCAAACATGGAAGCACCCACATCAGTGGGGGTAGCCTTTTTCAACTGGCTATGTAGCCTGAATCAGCCAGAAAAGGCATCATCTTAAAACTGGTGAGACTAAGACAATCTCTTTTCCTTCATGCTTCTTCCTACTGTATCCAGAGGGCAAAATTCACAGTTTATCCAAAGGAGGGCTACCATAAACTGAACTAGTGAGAGAAGTCTTGGATCCAAGAAATTGGCCTGGAGGTCTTTCTTTCATTTCTGTTCTTTTCCTTTTGTCCTTCTCAGGTCCAGATGATGGCAGTAATCTCTAGTAGACCTAGATTTCAAGCCATGCGAAACTTGAAACTAGGATTCCAGGTGGGATAGTACAGCCAGCCTGGATGGCAAGGAAGTCTAGAGTAAGCCAAGGTACCTGAAACGTGAACAAAAGGTGACTTTTGTACTTGGAGCTGGGACTGTGCTCTGTAGGAACTGCACTAATCTATGGACCTAATCCGTTTCCCCTCCTGAGAGACTGAGGTGGTATAGGAGAAGAGAATTTGATTCCTATGAGCATATGTATTTACAATTATATTACATGTGTTTTTAAAAAGCTAATCTGAGGGTCAGCTAGGTGGCACAGTGGATAGAGCACCAGCCCTGGATTCAGGAGGACCTGAGTTCAAATCTGGCCTCAGACACATAACACTTACTAGCTGTATGACCCTGGGCAAGTCACTTAATCCCATTGCCTAGCCACAAAGAAAAAAAGAAAAAAGAAAAAAAACTAATCTGACTGTTAGTGAAAAAGTGGAAATGGCTTTCTGGGGCCATCTTTACATTTGGGAGAGTACCATCAATGGGGGGTAGAACCATTTGCAGACAGTCTGCACTCAGACCAGAGGGGACTTTTGGACTTGCAATTTGTACTATGCTCTATAGAAATTGAGCAAAATTATGAAACTAGTTCCCTTCCCTTCCCTAGAGAATGAAGTGGAATGGATAGAGGGGATTGGACTCTCATATGTTGGGGCAGTAAGTTTGTATATTTGCAATTATATCATTGAAGTAATTTTTTTTTTATGAAAGCTAATCTGACTGTGATTAAATGGAATTGGCTTTCACATTTACATGTGAAAGAACATCATTGGTGGGGACTAGAGCCATTTGAACAGAATCTAGACACCCCCAAATCCCCTTAAACATCCAGGAGAACCTTGATGGAAGGGCAAAAATGACACCTGGCTGACCAGGCAGTGAGGGTCATGGTATTCGGTGTTATATCTGCAATTTTCCATACCCATAATCCATTACCAATGCAGAGAAGCCATGGAGGAAAGATTAGGGTAAGGAGAGACTTGAGACAGGCAAACCCATCAGCAGGCTATTGCAATAGTCTAAGAATGAAATGATGGAGACTTTACCAGAGTGGTGACAGTGTCAGAGGAGATAAGAGCCATCATTGAGCAATGTTGAAAAATTGAAATTGAGAGTCCTTGGCAACAGACTGGAAAAGAAATAGTGAAGAATCCATGGTGACACCTAGATTGTGAGCTGGAGGGATTGAGAGAATGGTATTGCTCTCTATAGCATAGGGAAAAAAGGTTAGGTGGGAAAAATAATGAGTTCAGATGTCTATTGGATATCTAGTTTGAAATGTCTGAAAGACATTTGAAGTTATGAGTCTGGAGGTCAGCAGGTAGGTTAAGTCAGGATAAGCAGATTTGAGAATCATCAGCATAGAGTTGATAATTAAATACATATAGGCATAAGTCAAGAGGGCTCAGAAGAGAACTCTAAGGGACACTTATGAATAGAGGGCATAATGTGGATGAGAATCTAGCAAAGGAATCTGAGAAGGATCTGTCTGAAAGACAGGAGGCAAACGAGGAGAGAGTAGTGTCCTATAAACCTAGAGATAAGAGAATATCAAGAAAAGGGAGATCTGGGGCAGCTAGGTGTTGTGGTGGATAAAGCACCAGCCCTGGATTCAGGAGGTCCTGAGTTCAAATACAGCTTCAGACATATAACACTTACTAGCTGTGTGACCCTGGGCAAGTCACTTAATCCCATTGCCTAGCCAAAAAAAGAAAAAAAAGAAAAAAAAGGGTGATCAACAGTGTTAGTGGTTGCAGAAAAGTCAAAAACAATGAGGATAGAGAAGAGGTCTTTGGAGTTGGAAATTATGATAACCAATTTCATCCCAGGTACTGGAATTGGGGTATAGTAAGCCAATGAGATGAGAAGAGGGAGGTTATTAGAAGGTGAGTCTCCTGCAGGTCTGAACCCTATCCAGACTATTTTTGTGGATCCAGAGCTGACTCCCTTAGTGGAATGGGAGTAGGTGCAATACCTCAACCCCTTGGACCCAGTAGCAGTTATTTATTGTCAGAATGTAGATTTAGATCAGATATAGACCTAAGTACAGATTTAGATATGGATGATAGATATAGTAACAGGTATAGATTAGATATAGATATATGCCATAGAGATATAGTTCTGGCCAGTGTTCAAGTCCAGGCTTCAGTGAGGAAGAATATGTGTATTTTCTGAGAATCAGCTTAGCTAAATTCCACAAGGTACATCACCAGAGTATTGAGTCCAAACTGATGATGGGGGTGGGAGGCAGGGAACTGAGCAATTCATGAAATAGTTGACTAACATATGGTAGAATCACATGAGTGGAAATCATGTATTTTGAATTACTGACACAAAATATATTCTTATTCTTATTACCAAGGGTGGGTTAGAGGGAGAGAAAGGCCACCAACACATAAAATAGTGACAATTTAAAATTACTAGCTTAGTGTTTATAATTCATTTGCTATATATACATACAATAGAAAATACCATCTTGAACAATGAGAAACAAATGCACCTTTCTTTTGCAAATTACTCTGCTCTTTGAGAATGACTGCTGTCATTCATAATAGCACATAAAAACTTCTAATTTCAGAATTATCTAAATAGTGTCACTATTAGATAAATTGTGATGTTTGATTGATAACCAGCAACTGAGCATCACATCAAATAGAATGATGCTCTTGCATCTACTTTCATTCCATTCAATGCTCTGCGTGTTTTGAATTTTTTTTTAACAATACCAGGTGTATCCATCATTGTCCTGCATACAAGGAACCTTCATGCTGTGGGTATTAAAAGATATGGAAACAGCAGGGAAACTGGTTATCATGATATCAAAATTAATTTAGTAATTTTCAAGCAAGAAGCACAATTCAGGATATTTTATCACTGGAGGTTTTACAGCCTTCAAACTTGTTGAAATGGATTCAGGGGAAAAAACACTTAGATGTGAAATATGGTGACATCTTTAGTGTATTTGAGGTTACTTGGTCCTGAAGAATGAAGGAAAAATTAAAGAAAGAGGTTGAGCCTTTTCCTGGGAGGAAAGAAAGCTTTAGGGTAGTGGAACAAATGATGTAGCAGGAGATTGATCCCAGTGTTCACCGTTAGTGCTCTGCCCACCCTCTCCAGCTCACAACTGATTAGCAGTGCAAATTTGAGTTAGTCACTTAACCTTTATGAGTCTCCATTTTTTCATTTAGAAAATGATGATTATTAATATTTACACATGAAATAGTGTGACATTATAGATAAGGAACTGGCCTTGGAGTCGCAAAAACCTGTATTCAAATCTCATCTTTGACACATGGGGCTGTAGATTCCAGGCAAGTAATTTAGCCTCTCACTGCCCCAGGGAACTCACAGAGTATGGTGCCACACTGAGCAGATGCCAATCAGAATTGGTGGAGGGAGTGTCCTTACCCAGAGTTCATATCAGTGTAATTCATATCAATGAAACTGTAGTCCAAAAGACAAACAAACCAAAAATTTACTCCCAATAAAAAATAAAACAAACAAACAAAAAAAATACCTACCCTACTGACTCAACAGCGTTGTTATGAGGGAAAGGGTTTTATGAATTATAAAATGTGATATAAATTGAATTATTATTACTGCTACTAATATTAAAATCTTAGAGGTTTGTGGATCAAGTAGGAAGTAGTAACCCCATTTTATAGATAAGGAAACTGGGATCCAAAGATTAGGTTATTTGTCCAATTTAAGTAACAGTTCTGGCAGCTAAATCAAGTATACCTCCTATAGGTACAGATTATAACCCAACATACATGTTCATATGCTATCCTTGCCCATTTCCTCCTATAAATCTT
Organism: Vombatus ursinus; assembly: GCF_900497805.2. Lineage (NCBI taxonomy): Eukaryota > Metazoa > Chordata > Mammalia > Diprotodontia > Vombatidae > Vombatus > Vombatus ursinus. The sequence continues at coordinate 21,831,829 of NW_020954751.1, read as the reverse complement.
GAATATTGGGTGTACGCAGTGCACTGAAAAACTTCTTTCAGATCTTTTAAATTTGTATGGAGAAATATGTGTTGGACATTAACAATTTATAGCATATTGTTCATTGGATTTTTTGTTACCTACAATTTTGATTCTTTGGAGACTGTTAGGATTTGTGATTTGTAATCAGATATCATTACTGGGAGAATATTGGCATAAAAATGGTTTTGAGTATACTTGTGTGGGAGTATGTTGGACATCTGATTGCCACAATCAATCAACTAGTCAATAAGCATTGATCAAGCACCCATTATATGACAGTGAGATGCAAGGTTCTGGAGGTACAAATACTAAAGTTAAACAATCCTTGCCCTCAAAGAGCTTACATTTTCTTGTGATCGAATGGATGAATGAATGAGTGAGTGAATGAATGAATGAATGAAAAAGCATTTATTAAGTGATTATCATGTAGAAAAACACTGTATCAAACACTGAAGATACAGAAAAGCAAGACAGCCTCAACTTTCAGTGTGTGTGTGTGTGTGTGTGTAGATATTAGATTATTTAGACATATTTATCTATATCTATCCACAGACACATGTAAGTATGTGTACGCACATATAAATGTACACATGCACACCCACATTCATAGCATAGATGTCAATTACACAGGATGATTGAGATGGACAGCCACTACAGCAGGAGGTAGGTATCCTGGCATTCTCCTTCAGTAAAGAATTTAACCAGTAGAGGACTGTTAAAGTTAATCTAACATAAAGCTAGAAATAAATTTGAATTTATTTTGAGGGGCTTCCGTGATATTTCTCCTCCATGTAGGTCTCGATTTGCTGATTGAGGCTTTCAGACATAGGTTTCTAATATTCCAGTAGGGCAAGGATGAAATTTTGCCCATTGGATGTCCAATATACAGAAATCATTTCCTACAAATATATTAGTTCTTTTGACTAAGAACCAATGATAAATTTGGTGTAGCAGTAAGAGTGCTAGATTCAGAATAAGTAAGATCTGGGTTCATATCTCACCTCAAACCCTTGCCAGACATATTACCGTGGACAAATTACTTTATACCAATGTTCTTCAGTTTCCTTACTTATAAAATGAAAAAAAATTGGACTTTATGGTTTCAAAGTTTCCTTCCAGTTTTAAGTCTATTATCCTATTTCTATATTTCTACTATACTCTTGTATACAGACCAATGACATAGTAATTAGAAACCATACTTTCCTGTTCATTAAAATAAATCTAACAGGTCTCCTTCTTGGTAATTGTGTTAATAGGTAGCTAGGTGGCATAGTGGATAGAGTGCTGGGGCTGAAGTCAGGAAGACTAATATTCCTGAGTTCAAATCTGGTCTCAGACACTTACTAGCTGTGTGACTATGGGCAAGTCATGTAACCCTTTTTGCCTCAATTTCCTCATCTGTAAAATGAGCTGGAGAAGGAAATGTAAAATCACTCCAATATCTTTGCCAAGAAAACCCCAAATGAGGTCACGAAGAGTTGGATGTGACTGAAACAACTGAAGAATACTGAAGATATTTGAAAATAGTAAAGGTGCATGTCTTCATAAAGAAATAACCTGGCAGAGCCAAGATGGTGGAGTAAAAGCAGTGACTTGCTTGAGCTCTACCCCTAACCCCTCCAAATACCTATAAAAAATGGCTCTAAACAAATTCTAAAGCAGCAGAACCCACAAAAAGACAGAGTGAAACAAATTTCTAGCACAAAACAACCTGGATGGTTGATCAGAAAGGTATATTGTGCCAGTGGGGAGAGGAACATAGTTAGGTGTGGACACTCAGGCAAGGTAGCCCTCAGCAAACCTGGAGCAGGCCTTAGAGGATTGAATTGCAGGCAGCTGTAGTGGTTTCCAGACTTCTCAACCCACGAATGCCAAGGAAAACTTAGAAGGTCAGTGGGAAAAGTCTGTGTCTGTGGTGAGAGAGAGAAGCGCAGTCCCAGCCCCAGTCCCTAAGCTGAGCCTCAGGGTGGCAGTTGTCTCCAGAGCTCTCAGCCCACTGATGGAGGGGGAATTGAGTGGCTGATCAGAGGGGGATTGCAGGGATCTCTCTGCTGGTACAAGATTCTCTTGCTTTGCTCTTGCTTGGATCTGGGTCACAGATCTGTGTGGCAGTCCTGGGACAAGGAGAGGTGTTGGTGTGGTGAAGCTTGTAGTGGCAGTGGAGAGGAAATCCTTCTCACAGTTCCAAGACAGAAAATAGCGCTTGTGGTCACTCATAGACCAGAGCACAGGGCAGGAAAGGAGTAAATACCTTGCCCTTGATCATAGCACCTTGGAAGTACTGAAAATTTACAGGTCCCTAGAAGTATCTCTGAAAACAGCTGCACAAAACCCCTGAAGCTTGGGACAGTGCATTCTCCATGATAGAAGCAGACCCCTGCCTTAAAAAAGAGTTTATAGCTCAAATAATTGGCTGGGATCATGAGCAAGTAGCACAAAAAGAGTCAGACCATAGAATTTTACTTTGGTGACAAAGAAGATGAAAACATACAACCAGAAGAAGACAAGTAAGTCAAAGGTCCTACATCCAAAGCCTCCAAGAAAAATATGAATTGATTCCAGTCCATGGAAGAGCTCAAAAAGGATTTTGAGAAGCAGGTAAGAGAAGTAGAGGAAAAACTGAGAGGAATGCAAGAAAATCATGAAAAACAAGTCAACAGCTTGTTAAAGGAAACCCAAAAATATACTATAGTAAATAACACCTTAAAAAATAGCCTAACCTAGATGACAAAAGAGGTCCAAAAAGTTAATGAGGAGAAGAATGCCTTAAAAAGAAAAATTGACCAAATGGAAAAGGAGGTCCAAAAGCTTACTGAAGAAAATACTTCCTTAAAAACTAGAATGGAGCAATTGGAAGCTAGTGACTTTATGAGAAATCAAGACACTGTAAAACAAATCCAAAAGAATGAAAAAATAGAAAACAATGTGAAACATCTCATTAAAAAAACAACTGACCTGGAAAATAGATCCAGGAGAGAGAATTTTAAAATTATTGGACTAACTGAAAGCTATGATCAAAAAAAGAGCCTAGACATCATCTTTCAAGAAATTATCAAGAAAAACTGCCCTGATATTTTAGAACCAGAGGGCAAAATAGACATTGAAAGAATCCATCGATCACCTCCTGAAAGAGATCCCCAAAGGAAAACTCCTAGGAATATTGTAACCAAATTCCAGAGTTCCCAGGTTAAGAAGAAAATATTGCAAGCAGCCAGAAAGAAACAATTCAAGTATTGTGGAAACACAACCAGGATAACACAAGATTTAGCAGCTTCTATATTAAGGGACCACAGGGCTTGGAATATAATATTCTGGAGGGCAAAAGAGATAGGCTTACAACCAAGAATCACTTACCCAGCAAAAATGAACATAATCCTTCAGGGGAAAAATGGACATTAAGTGAAATAGAGAACTTTCTAGCATTCTTGATGAAAAGACCAGAGCTGAGTAGAAAATTTGACTTTCAGATACAAGACTCAAGAGAAACAGGAAGAGGTAAACAGGAAAGAGAAATCATGACAGACTTATTAAGGTTGAACTATTTACATTCTGCATGGAAAGATGATATTTGTAACTCATGCATTTTTTGTCAGTATTAGAATAGTTGGAGGGAAAAATTATATGTATGTATATATAGATAGATAGATAGAGGGCACAGGGTGAGTTGAAGATGAAGGGGTGATGTCTGGAGAATAAGATTAAGGGATGAGAAAGGATTATATGGAGAGAAGAAGAAAGGGAGAAGTAGAATGAGGTAAATTATCTCACATAAAACAGACAGGAAAAAGTTTTTACAGTGGAGGGGAAACAGGGGAAGGTGAGAGGGAATGAGTAAATCTTATTCTCATTGGATTTGGCTTAAGGAGAAAATAACATACACACTCAATTGGATATGGAAAACTGTCTTACCCCACAGGACAATAGGTGGGGGGAAGAGGACAAGAGAGCAGGAGGATGATAGAGGGGAGGGCACAATGGGGGAGAGTGTAATCAGAAGCAAACACTTCTAAGGAGAGACAGGGTCAAAAGAGAGAATAGAATAAATGGGTGGCAGGATAGGAGTAAGGGTAATATACTTAGTTTTTCACAATATGACTCCTATGGAAGTATTTTGCTTGCCTTCTCAATGAGGGTGGGTGGGGAGGGAGGAAGGGAGAAAATTTGGAACCCAAAGTTTTAAAAACAAAAGTTAAGAAAAAATTGTTTTCACATGCAACTGGAAAATAAGATATACAGGAAATGGGATATAGAAATCTATCCTGCCCTACAGGAAAATAGAAGGAGAAGGGGATAAAAGAAGGGGGGAGAGATAGAAGGGAGGGCAGATTAAGAAAAGGGGTATTCAGAATTCATGCCATCTTGGGGTGGGGGGAGGGACGAAATGGGGAGAAAATGTGGAACTCAAAATGTTGTGGAAGTGAATGTTGAAAGCTAAAAATAAATAAATACAAGCTATTTTTAAAAAAAAGAAATAATCAGTAACTATTTTTTTAAATGTCCTTTATGCATTTAAAGCAAAGATTTCACTAAATCAGAACATTTTCACCATCATTATTTCCAATTTGTGAGCTTTGACCATATTTACTCAGCAATTCTGAAATAAAAAAAGCTCGAGACAAATAACCACAATGGGGGCAGAGAATTTATTAGTCAATCCATTCATGTCTTAAAAAGAGGTGTAAAGGAAAGGCCAGACCATTTGTCATTGTTTCCTCAGATTAGCTATCAAGTGGAGAAAAAAAATACTATGTATGAGGTGAATTTCCTTGATGAATTGCAATTGACTTTGACCTTTAATGAGACTTTCTCTCATTTTGTCCCCTAAATCATGGCAATCCATGATATAGAGGAAAAAATCAACCTATTTGTTCTCTGGGCTCTATTCCCTCTCTGGTTTCAGCCCACGTGATTGATATGGGTTTTAAGTCATAGGAAATAATTCTTAGTGCAAGCAAATTAAAGTAAAAAAAAAAGGGGTGGCAGCTCTTGGGATGCATAAGCAATCACTGGCATGGCAGGCAATGTGTAGAACAGAATGGAACTGGACTTTAATTACTGAGGCTGGGCTGAACAGCCAAATCCTGTGGTTCCAGGGTTGGTTAGCAAGATAATGTCTAGAACATTCAAAGTGCTGGTCAATTTAGTTAAATATTTTAAAATGTTTGCCATGTATGAGGCATGACAAGAGAATGCAAAGACAAAAATGACAGTCCTTTCCCTCTAGGAAATTTATATTCTCTCAGGAAGATATAATACATCTACAAGTTAATTAATAAAAAGCATATATAAAGTAATAAAACAGATAATTTCAAGAGAGGGTGCTAATAATTTATTGACTGAGGTTATCTGGAAAGTGTTTGGATTTTGCTGGATTTTGTAGAATCTGGATCTCTAATTTTGGCATTATTGCAAAGCCCTGTTATGACCCTATCCAGGGCCCTGACTTACTTCCCTTACAATGGGGACCTGATCAAACCAAACATTTGAGACTCTTAAAGCCAGGTTAACCACTACTCCAGCATTGGCTCTACCAAATCTGGCACCTGAGCTTTGAAGAAAATTAAGAATTTTAAGGTAGATCCATGAGAAAGGAAGTGCTTACCTGGCATGGGGGCTACTCTGTGTAAATGCCCAGAGGTGAGAAGTGCATTGTTATATATGGGGAAGAAAAATTAGGCTGATTTGACTATAATGGAAAGTGAAAAAGAAGGGATGAACATGAAGTAAAACTGAAAAGGTGGGATCCAGGTTTTGAAGAGCTTTAAATTCCAGTCTTACTGGTTTGTGATTTATACTAGAGGTAATAGGGAATCATTATAAATAATTGAGTATGGGGATGACATAGTTAAATCCATGTTTTAGATATCAGTTTAGCAGCTGTGTAGAGGATGGGTTGAAGAGAGGAAACACTGGAGGCAGGAGGACCTATTAAGTGGGTATGGCAATAATGCCAGTTAGGGGAGATGATTTCAGGAAGTAATGCATAGGCTGCATCACAGGAGACATGAGGATGCATGCAAAAGATGTTCCCACTGCCCCATTCCCTGATTAGACAATATGTGGAATACTGTGTTCAGTTGTGGGCATCACATTTTAGGAAGAATATTGACAACCTGGATACTGTCTAGGGAATGAGAAGGAAGCATAATGTGGCTTATGAAGAAAAAGTTAAAGGAATAGGAGATATTTAGTTTGGAGATGAGAAGATCTTTGAGGGAGAAAGAGGTGGTATAATGTGATATATATCTTTTACGTACATGACAGGCTATGGTAAGAAAGAAAGTGTAGTGTAAAGGATGGAGAGCAACCCTTGGAGGTTTGAACCTGGCTTTGAACCCTACCTCTGACAAATAGTCACTTCTACTAACTCTGAGAAAGTCTCTTGACCTCTCATTGCTGCCAGGAAATTCTTTAAGACAGTAAATTTCTTAAATTTAGCTAAGTGGCACAGTGGATAGAGCACCAGCCCTGGAGTCAGGAAGACCTGACTTTAAATCCAGTCTGATACATTTACTAGCTGAATGACCCTGGGCAATTCACTTAACCCCAATTGCCTAAAAAGAAATATTCATTAGTAGCATGGGTTCTTTTCATTAATAAATCTGAAGTCTGAACAAAAACATATACACACAATCATAAGGAAGAGGGATAAGATTGATATCCTATAACTTTCATGGCCAGAAAAAACCCAAATGGGGAGAAATTATAAGGAAACATATTTCAGCTCACTATTAGAAGTCCTTCCTAACATTTTCAGGTTTCCAAAAAATGTAATGTGCTTAAGTATAATGAAATGAATTACCATCACTAAAAATATTCAAGCAAAGGGATAAGGAGTTGAGCTTCCTGAATTCAGGGCAAAGTTGGACTCTTGGAATCTGTGATTCCTAGATTCAAAAAAAAATTCTCATTTGGTGAATCTGTATGAGTCCAAATATAATTTTTGGTTACTATCCATTACTCCTAACATGTAGTGTTCACAAAAATGGAGTAAGGAAATGGAAGGAATTACTTTTGTTGTTCAGGCATGTTCAACTATTTGTGACCCTATTTGAGATTTTCTTGGGAAAGATCCTGGAGTGGTTTACCATTTCTTTTTCCAGCTCATTTTACAGATGAGGAAACTGAGGCAAACAGGGTTAAGTGACTTGCCAAGGTCATAGAACTGGTAAGTGTCTAAGGCCAGATTTGAACTAAGGTCTTCCTAACTCTAGGCCTCTCCTCTCCTCTCCTCTAGTTTCTTGCATAAAGAAGAGAAGACTTAGTATGACATAATTACTGGCTTTACCTATCTGATGGGCTCTGATTGGAATTGACTTTTTCTAAATAGTTGAAGAGTGAGTTTGAATCCACTAAGACCAGGGGATTCAAATGAAATTTTGAGCTTGATATATAGAATAATTTCCTAGCAATTACAGCTATTCAATAATGAAATAAGTTGCTTTGTCAATGAATAAATGAATTCCCTATCATTGGAATTGTTATAAATTGAGTTTGAATTATCAGTTGTTGTTTAGATTGTAGAGAGAATTTAGTCACTGGATGGAAAGTTGGACAAGATGATCCTTATGGTCACTTCCAGATATTGGTTTTACACTGACAAACATTTATTGAATACCCTACACTATTTACCTCAGTAATTTTAGAATCTAGCTAAGGAGAAAAAATCCAATGTATTGAGAGCAATAAATTCTGCAGATGTTCAGAGAAGGAAGAGGTATGTGTAGATGAAGTATTTGAATAAGGAATTTTTGTGAAGAAGTTGGAACTTGGACCTTGAAGGATGAATAGGATTTGGAAAGTCAGACAAGAAGAAGAAAGATAATAACTTAGATGAGAGGGATATCTAAGATTAAAAAAAAGATAAAAGAATCATAACTAGGGTGGTGTTACTAGGCTTTTGCCCTGGAGTACCAATATTTGGAAAGCACCAATTGTACTCTCAGAATATATTCCTTCTCTTACCCAGAAGTTGTACCTTATGCAAGGTTCTGCCCATCCATCCTCCTTTTCAGAAATAGGGTACTTTTCTCCCTCCACCCCAGTTGCCACTTCATAGACTTAACCTGCAGCAACCCAGCCTTGGGCAGCATAGAAGCCTTAAACTGTCCCTGCACCCACTTCATCCTTTTCACAGCCACACACTAAGTGAACTTTTCCTTGATCCTAAAGCCTGTACCAATTGCTCCAGGTGCAAAATTAAAGTCTGAGTCATGTCTCAGACAAAAAGAAAATAAACTAGGCAGTGGATGAGAGATAGAAGAAGACAGAGAAGAACCGGAATCGTCTAGAGTCAAGGGTATATATTATAAGTAAAAAGAAATGAAGAAGTTGAGTTTCTTTTGAATTACTGTTTAGAAACGAATGATGGGGCAGCTAGGTGGTGCAGTGGATAGAGGCACTAAAGTCAGGAGGACCTGAATTCAAATCTGGCCTAAGATACATGACACGCTCTAGCTGTGTGACTCTGGGCAAGTCACTTAACCCCAAATTCCTCACAAAAAAGGCACAGAAAGAAATGAAAATTTCAGTTCTTACCAAAAAAATTAACCATGTTTTGAAAACAATTTCATCTCTTACTTAATTCAAAGGGCTGATGTGAGGAAAGTGTTTTATAAACATTAAAAAATCTGGTCAGAACATTACAGCAGCACAACATCACATGATTGAGATTTGGGAGATCCCCAGGTGGCCCTCTACTCCAACTCATAGCTGAAAAGAAGGCTGACCATAATATACCCTGGAGGTGTTCATCCATCCTCTACTCAAAGATCTCAAAGGAAGGAAAAACCATAACGTCTCAAGGAAGTACATTACAGTTTAGCATAGCTCTTTTTTTTTAGGAAGTTGTGGGAGTGCCCAATCTGGCTTTCCAATACAAAACAAGTCTTTTTCATTCAGAGGCGTCTGAGTCACAGCAATTGCCAGTTTCTCTTTCAAAATACAGAACCACAAACAATTTGCATTAGCTAACCACAAATGACCTTCCATTAACACATATTATCCAAATGCAGTCAGTCTTCAAATTTCCTCAGTGATGAAACCCCCATAATCCCAACAGTTTTATCAATAATATTTGAAGGCTCACTAGCCACAAGTATCCTGATAGACTTCCAAGCCATGTTGCTACCTGCAATAAGAAGACCAGCATCAGCAGCTAGGTAGATTTTTCATACATATGGGCCTTGGAAGGCTGCCTGTTGCTAGCTGAGGACAATTGTATTGATAAACTAGGGCCAAGCTGGTTAATTTCTCTGTTGGCAATACCAGTTACCATAACTCTATCTCCCTGGTTCTTAGGAACATTAACTGGCCACAGTTATGCATTGTTGGTGGAGTGTTAAATAAGTATAATCATTCTGGAAAGCAATTTGGAATATGTAAATAAAGTTGCTAAAATGCCCATACCCTATAACCCAGAAATTCCACTTCTAAGCATTACACTTAGAAAAGGTCATTGATATAAGTAAAGGTTTCATTTAAACCAAAATAATTATAGTAGTATTTTTTGTGGAATGAAAGGACTGGAAGCAAAGTAGACATCCATCAATTGGCAAATGACTAAATAAATTTTGGTACATGAGTGTACAGAATATTACTGTGCTATAAGAAACATTGAATATTACGAATACAGAGAAGCATGAAAAGACTTACATAAATTGATACAAAGTGAAGTAAGCAGAGCTAAGAAAACAATATACACAATGACTACAACAATGTGTCTGGAAAGAAAAATATCAACAAAACAATTAAAATGTATATTACAAAATTACAAAGGTCAAGCATGGGCCCAAAGAAGAGAAATGGGAGCACATCTTCCCCAACTGCTTTGCAGGGCAGTCCATAGGTGTGGAACAATGACTATATTGTCAGGGTGACCTTTAAGTGCATGTACTTGCCTGAGTAAATGACTCTTACTTTCTTTTCTTTTTGATTCCACAACCACACGATATCCATAAATCAGCCGTCCAGGAAACACCTGGTCTTAACAGATACCCTGTCTTCTCACAAGTGTTATGTTTTCTCATTTCCCATTTGGTATATAACGTACCTTGATTCCTTAAGTTTTAAAGACAATGTTTTCTCAACTGTATAACTAATTTAATGAAACTGGGCAATTTGACCTGCCAAACACACAATGGTCTTTACTTCAAGACAGGATATGAAACAATAACACAACATTCTCTGATCTCAAGTAAATTACATTCTATCATATTAGAGTGATGACAAAAGAAGGAAGGAAAGGAAAGGAAAGGAGGAAGGAAATAAGCAAGGAAGGGATGGAGGAAAGGAACAGGAATTTTTTAGGGATGGTATTTCTTTGAATTTAGTTGATGTGTTCATTGGAAACTGGACATGCAGTCCATTGCTTGTGCTGTTGTAGAAATCTTACTACCTCTCCATGACCTACAAGAGCTTGGCCTCTCTTGGCATTATATTTAAGATCCCAGGATGATCACCGTATCAAGATCAGGTATCAGAAGAGGACTTTAATGGAGGATTATTATTGTTATTCTTTCTGCACTCTAAATGTGAATCCCTCCTCTCCTAATTCTTCTTGCCTGTTCATTTTTATTTCTCCTCCCAGTGAGAGGGTAGTCAGAGTTTTATAAGACATAAGCAGGTAAAGTGATGGTGTTAGACCAATAGACCAGTGATTGGGTTCTAATTCCAAAATATTAGAAATAATTATGTTGAGATTTGTAAGACTACAGATATTTTTGAAACAAATAACTCCTTACTCCCCTGCTGACATTTATACAGTGTTTTAAGATTTACAACACACTTTAAAAATGATCTCATTTGAACTGCACAATTACCCAGATACTAAAGGATGCATAATATAATATCAGATATAGGAACTGAACTCAGATCAGTCTGTCTCCCAGGAGGTCCAGGAGTTCATGAGCTATTCTCACTGCTTACTGCAATATACAGAATTAACTGAAAATTAGTAGCCCCAAGATTCCTTTCAATTAGCTGTTATTCTGCAGAAATTGCCCCAAACATCATCTCTGCAAACTCTAAGATATTCTGGGAATCCCACTGAAATCAAATAGGTATAGGTAAGGTCAGAATCTTCTCCAGTTCTGAACCAGCTTGCTCCCCTTTTTAGTAAAAGCATGACAGAATGTATTTATTTTTATTAATTTATTATAAATTTAAATACACAATAAGAAAAGAAAAGGAAACATATAAACTTAAATACAAAATAAGAAAAGAAAAAAAAAGCATTGCCATGTGTACAGCAGAACATAGGAGAGTATTCAAAATACACAGCAATAAATTTCCATTTCAAGAAAACCTATATATACAAACATACACATATATACATATATACATATGCACATATGCATACAAATACACAAATATATAATATACACATATATGCATATATACACAAAAACATGTATACATGCACATGCACACAAAGATATATACATGCATATACACATACTTACACTTACATATACTTAGATATCTATAGCCCTACTCATATATAGGCATGTACATTTCATGTACATCTATATAAGACTTATATATCCTCTGTTTCTCTGAAGGTGTATAACCTTTTCCTTTAAAAGTCCAAGTCTTTCCACATTTTTCTAACTCCACCAACTTGTCATTTGCTACACCACAGCAATATTCCATCTTTATGCTGTCTAGTTATTTTAATAGTCTAAAACAATATTGATTAATATGGCTAACATGTAGTTTCCCTATTTTTCTCTTTTGATTAAATTTATTTTAGCTTTAACTTTGTCTGTGATCATGATTACTATCCCTGCTTTTTTCCTTAATTCTACTACTGATCTTTATTTTATGTTTGAGTGTACCTCTTATTTCCTATCCCTCCTGACTCCTTTACTTTCCTTTTACCCACTACTTTGCCCTCCTATTACTAAATCTACACTCCCCACCAGGATCACTTTCTTGTCCTCCCATTCCCATTGACCCAAACACCCTTTTATTCTTATTATTATTCTTCTTCCCTCATCCTCTCCTCCTTCCCTATCCCCTTAACCTTTTATTTCTTTCTAAATTTAGAATACTTTTATACTCTTCTAGATATATATATATTGTTCTCTCTCAAACCCATTCCCAATGAAAGGAGGGTTCCAGAATTACCAGCCCTCCTCCCCCATCTAATTCCTCTGTGTCAGTTCTTCCTCTCACACCTCATTTGTATAAAATAATTACTCTTTTTACTTGTTCCTAAACAGTTTTACTTTTAAAAATCATATTATATGCATGTCTACCCCAATCTTTCTTATGAACTACCGAATTACTAATAACAATCTTTTACATTTCCTCATATAAAAGGTAAACAGTCTGTCCTTTTTGAGTCCCTTGTAATTAGTCTTTGATATGTACCTTATATTTCCCTTGGAACTTATATGTCAAATCTTCCATTAAGCTTAGTTTTTTTTTTTAACAAAATCCTGAAAGTCTGACAATTCATTTTTTTTCATTCAGGATTATGCATAAGTTTGCTGGGTATGATATTTTCAGCCACAGCCCCAGTTCTTTCGTTCTTCGATACGTAGTGTTCCAAGACCTGCAGTCTTTCAGTGTTGCTAGTTCTTATCTGATTCTAATTGTTGCACCACCATATTTAAATTGTTTTTTTTTCTTGTTGCTCATATTATTTTATCTTGAGCTGGGGGTTTCAGAATTTGACTACGATATTCTTAGAAGTTTTCCTCATAGAATCTCTTTCAGATGGTGATCGGTGATTTTTTTTTCTATTTCTACTTTCCCCTCCTGTTCTAACACTTCAGGAAAATTTTCTTTGATTATTTCTTGTATTATTGTATTAAGATTCTTTTTTTGATCATAGCTTTTAAGTAGTCTGATTATTCTTATTTATTCTTCTTGATGTGCTCTCCAGATCCATTGTTTTTCTTATAAGATGTTTTACATTGTCTTCTATTTTTTCCATTCTTTATATTTGTTTTATTATTTCTTAGTCTCTTACAACTTTGCTGGCTTTCCTTCCCAATTCTCATTTTCAAGGAGTCATTTTCTTCCTTAAGATTCTGCATCTCCTTTTATAATTGGTTGACTTCCTTTTCATAATCTTCTTGTTTTCTGGGATTGTTCTTATTTTTAAAATTTTTTCTCAATCTCTCTCATTTGATTTTTTAAGTCTTTCTTTAAGTTCTGTGAATTATTTTTAGGCAGGTGACCATTTGACACTACTCTTTGGGGTAGGAGAGGCTTTTTGTTTTTTTGCTTCAGTATCCTTCTCTGAAGATAAACCTCAGTCTTCTCTATTCCCGTAGCAACTTTCTGTGGTTATATTCTTTCTCCTTTGCCTGTGTTTGTTTGTTTTGTTTTGTTTTGTTTTAGCAGTTTACTTTTTCTAATCACTTTTAGTCCTAGGGTGTGGGGGATGGTGTCTCTGGCCTCATGTCCTTCTTTAGTTCTCCCCTCTAGCTTGGAATCTAAACCAAGAACTCTGCCCTCCTGTAAGTATTCACAGCCAGCAGTGTCCCCACCCCACTGCTTCTACAGTTACTGGGCTCGGTGCTGGTTTCTTGCACAGGGCCATGTCTTGGCAGCACAGCTAGGTCTGGCATTCCTTATCAGCAGAGGTCCCCTCAATTTTCCCTCATTCAGGCTCCTGACTGCCAATGCTATCCCAGAGTGAGAGTTCCTGTGGCTGAGAGTGAGGCTACCTCCCAACCTAACTAGCCCCAGGACTTGTACTTGCTCTTTCATTGGAATGCTCCTGGAGGTGTTTACTCTTCAAAGAGATCAAACCTCAGTTCTGGGATTTTTCTAGGGATCTTCTGTGATTGTTCCAAGAGGATCACTGTTTTGCTCCAACTCTTGTTTATTTTTACTGCTCTATGTTCATTCTGAGGTGCTTTTTTATCTTGTTTGTGGGGGAAATCTGGAGAGCTTGGAATTTTCTGACCTACTCTGCCATCTTCCCAGAATCCTCTCTCCAGAATTTCAATATTAGAAGGGATCAACCCAAATCTGAAGAAGACTCCTGGTTATTGCACATTCTACAAGTTGCCATGGAGTCTTGGTTGGAAACTTCTACTGAGGGGAAACCCACTACCTTCAAATATAACCAATTCTATTTTTGGATAGTTCTAATCCTGGAGATGTCTTTCTTGAGATCAAACCTAAATTTTCCTCTATGCAGTTTTCACCCATTTCTCCTATTTCTGTCATCGAGGTATAAACAGAACAAGTCTAATCCCTCTTTATTTGACATACATCTCATTAAATAGCTGAAAACAACTATCCTTGCCCACTATGAGTTTTCTTCTACAACCTAATTATCCCCAGATTCTTTTTACTGATCTTCAGTGGCATGAATTTCAGGTTCTCATCTTCCTTGGATGATCTCTAACTTACAAATATCCTTCCTAAATACATGAACACAATGCTCCAGATGTGATCTGACCAGGACAGAATACAAAGGTATTATCACTTCCTTATTCTTGGACACTATATCTCTCTTGAAGTTGCCCAAGATGGCATTAACTTTTTAGATGGCCATATCACATTAACACATATTGAGCTTTTAGTAAAATCAACCAGTCACTCAGCAAGCATTTGTTAAATATTTACATGCATGTGCCAGGCATTGTCTAAACATTCTTCCCATAATTGTTCTTGGGAAGCCAATTTCTTGAGCCCAAGTGTCAAACTTTACATTTAGCCCTATTTTATTTTACCTTTTTAAATTCAGTTCTATGCATGACCTGTCCTTAACTTTTTACATCACGATTGTCATCTAGTGTATTAATTATCCCTCCAATCCTTGTATTAGCTACAATTTTGATGAACATGCCATTAATGCTTCTATTCAAACCATTGATAAAAATGTTAAACAATGTAAGGACAAGCAGAAATCCCTGGGCACTTCACTAGAGGCCTATTGACAAGATGGCCTTTAACCAATAATGAATACCTCTTATTTCCAGTCAATCAAGCAGTTTCAAATCTATTTCATTGTAATTTTATATAGTCGAACTATATTTGTTTTTTTCTAGAATAATAGAAGCTACTTTAACAAATGCTTCACTAAAATCTAGACAAAAATGATCCATAGTATTCCTCTGATCTTCCAGTTTAGTAATGTGACATTTAAAAAGTTCAAGAGACATAATTTCTGGGTAATTAGTAATTTTATTAATAATGCTAGCATTTTAATAAAAGGTCAGTGGCACTCTCAAATGCCAAAGATAATCATGGTGGTAGGCTCACAGCTAATATGTTCTTGGAAGAGGGGTGTTCCTGAGGGTGGCAATCAACTCTGATTGGTTAAAAATTAATGAGAGAATGAATATTATAATGTGAGGCTGGACCTATTCTTGTGAACTTTGGTTATGTCATTTACTTTCAAGTTACCCTCAGCCTTGGGCAATCTCTTCAAAGAATTCATCCTCACCTAAACCTGAGTAGAGCATAATGGTTTTCCCCTTTTGGGTAGGGTCCAATCTCATTATCAGTAATTTCTTTCAAGACAGTAATGTCCTTCAAGGGACTTTGAAAAGAGGATTGTAGAAAAGGGATAACTGTGCATCTCTCCAAATCATTTGTTATTAATATGATAATAATTTCTCTCAGTAATATTTTAAATGGATATAAGATTAGCCTGGATGACATATCTCGACACAGTCATGCTGGCTTTTTGTGATCATCATTTCCTTTTGAGAATGTTCACTAGTCATCTGTTTAATAGTACTTTCTAAAATTTCCCCAAGTCAAATTCACTGGCCTTAAGTTTGTAGATTCCCTTGTTCTCCTTTTCTTGAGACTTCAGACACTATTTGCTGATTTCCAGCCTCACAGTGGTTTTCCTGTGCTACAGAATGTGTCAAATATAACTGACTGTGGCTCTGTAATCTTATCTGCTAGTTCTTTCAGTACCCAAGGATGAGGTTCATCTAGGCCAGGTGACTTTAATTTACAAAGGGCAGCAAAGTGCTTTCTTACTATTTTCTTCTTTATCTTGGATATCAATTCTGTATTAAACCATTTTTGTTCTCTCCTTTCCAGTCTAAAGGTCATTCTCCTTAACAAAGAAAATAGATGGGATGAATGAATGAATAAGGCACCTTTTCTTTTTCTATGTAGTCAATTATAATTATTCTGCCCACCCCCCAAACAATGCTCCTATTCATTCATTTATCATCCACTTTTCCCCTCTAAAAATTAAACAAAAGAAAATTTGTCATAAGCTTTCTTCTTCTCTCAGTTCCTATTGAGCTTCAACACTCATACTTACAGCATTGTATCATGCTTTTGTTTGCATTCTCTTTCACCTGTCCTTGCTTCTATCTTCGAACACTAAAAAAAAAAAATCTAACCTGCTTGATGAGTTCTCTGCATATACCATACCTTCTGCAGATAAGTTGAATTTTTCTTCATTTTCTTCCCTTTGTGACTCAGTCTTCATAGAGGAAGAAAACTCCACAAGGGCAGAATCATTGGATCTTCTTCCCTTGTTGCAATGATGATTGGTTAGTCTCTGAGCATTGTCAATCCAGGGCTGCATTCCCCCATCTGGTTTCCATGTTAGGTCTACATCCAGTATATTCAACAAATCCCTAGGCCAATGAGCATAATGACCTCCCTTCTCCCCTCTATTCTGGGCAGCAAGATGAGTATAAAAACCAACAAATATTACTATTACCAATTAAGAAGATGAAAGCCCTATCAGAAGAAAAGAAAAGGAATGTATATTGTGCCATTCATCATCCCAAACAGAAGCTAGTTTAACATATTTTGAAATAAATCTGCTCCTAGACTGAGGTCAGGATTTAGCTTTCCTGAAAAGGTTTCATTCAGAAGATCTTCTGAGTAGAGGCAGAGGTTATGGACAGTGAGTCATGAGTCCTTGATGGGCAGGGAGTTACATGGCTAGAGCTAGAGGAACCTAGTTCCTGAGAAGCAGTAACTTAAAGAGAAAAGCAATCCTGAAGGCACAAATATATGCCCATCATAAAAACAATGACTAGACCTGTGATTTCTTCAGTGGAGGGAAGTCCCAGATGAGGAAACCTCTCTATCTATGAAGGTCAGCATCTTCTCACCAACTTAAAAAGTGACCTAGACTACAGAGCTTCTTAAACTGTAGGTCATGACCCCATATGGAGTCATGAAAAATTTGGCAAGAGGAAAAGATTTCTGAATGCATGAGTAAGGTGTTTCTGGCAGCACTTGCCCATGTTGCATCCCACAGTTTTACTGCAGCCTTGGTTCTGAACACAAAATATGCACACTTTGCACTGTGTGTGCCCTCAGGCCACACAATGCCAAGGAACACTGCCAAAACACAAAAAGCAGTCATGAGTGGAAAAAAAAATAATTAATTTATTTTGATTCATCAACAATCACTTCCATAAGCTTTTGAGTTCTAAATTTTATCTCCCCTTCTTCCTCCCCAAAATGGTACATAATCTGATATAGGCTAAACATATACATTCCTATTAAACATTTTCACATTAGTGATATTGTAAGGAAGAATTAGAACCAATAGGAGGAACCACAAGAAAGAGAAAACAAAACAAAACAAACAGAAGAAAAAATAGCAAATAGTATGCTTTGATCTGCATTCAAACTCCATGGTTCTTTCTTTGGATGTGGATAGCATTTTCCATCATGAAACCTTTGGCAATTTCTTAGATCCTTGCATTGCTGAGAAAGGCTAAGTCAATCAACGTTAGTCATCATACAGTGTGACTGTGTACAATGTTCTCCTGGTTCTGCTCACTTCACTAAGCATCAGTCCATACAAGTCTTTCCAGGTTTTTCTGAAGCCACCTGCTCATCATTTCTTATAGTACAATAGTATTCCATTACATTCATAGACCACAACTTGTTCAGCCATTCCCCAATTGATGGGCATCCTCTCAATTTCCAATTCTTTGTCACCACAAAAAGAACTGCTATAAATATTTTTGTACATGTGGGTACTTTTCCCATTTGTATGATCTCTTTGGGATATAGCTCTAGAAGTGCTATTACTGGGTCAAAGGGTATGCATATTTTTATAGCCCTTTGGGGCATAGTTCCAAATTGCTCTCCAAAATGGTTGGATCATTTCACAACTCCACCAACAATGCATTAGTGGTCCAATTCTACCACGTCTTCTCCAACATTTATCATTTTCCTGTTTTGTCATGTTGGCCATTCTGATAGGTGTGATGTGGTATCTCAGAGTTGTTTTGCGTTTCTCTAATCAATAGTGATTTAGAGATTTTATTGTATGGCTATAGGTGGTTTTAATTTCTTCATATGAAAACTACTTGTTCATATCCTTTGACCATTTATCAATTGGGGAATGACTTGTATTCTTATAAATTTGACTTAATTATCTATATATTTTAGAAATGAGACCCTTATCAGAGACACTGGTTGTAAAAATTCTTTCTCGATTTTCTACTTTCATTGGCTTTGTTTGTGCAAAACTTTTTCAATTTAATGTAATCGAAATCATCTATTTTGCATTTCGTAATGTTCTCTATCTCCTGTTTGGTCATGAATTCTTCTGTTCTCCATATCTGATAGGATTAACTATTCCTTGCTCTCCCAGTTTGCTTATAGTATCAGCCTTTATATCTAAATCAGGAGCCCATTTTGACTTTATTTTGGTATATGTTATGAGATTTTGTTCTATGCCTAGTTTCTGCCACGCTCTTTTACAATTTTCCCAGAAGTTTTTGTCAAAGAGTGAGTTCTTATCCCAGAAGCCGAGGTCTTTGGGTTTATCAAATAGTGGATTACTATAGTCATTGACTACTGTGCCTTGCATGCCTAACTTAATCCCACTGATCCACCACTCTATTTCTTAGCCAGTACCAAGTAGTTTTGATGATTGCTGCTTTATAATACAATTTAAGATCTGGAATAGCTAAGCCACCTTCCCTTGCATTTCTTTTCATTAGGAGTGGAAAAAAATTTTAAGAAGCTCTGGCCTAGAGCATTGAGGGGTTTGACTTATCCCCATCACATAGCCAGTATGTGTTAGAGGTGAGAATTGAACCCAAGTCTTCCTGATTTAAAAACCAGCTCTATATCACACTAGTCATGAATAATGGAATAAATATCAACTTATTTTGTCCTCAGTAATGAACACTGAATTGTTTCCTTAGAAACAGTGGATCAAAATCCTTCTGGAGCTTAAACTAACCTGGGGGTTAAGCTAAGTATCCTTGAAAGTTGAAGATCAGCTAAGTGGCACAGTGGATAGAACATAGGCTCTGAAGTCAGGAGGACTTGAGTTCAAATCCAGCCTCAGACACATACTGGTTGTGTGACCCTGGGCAAGTCACTTAAGCCCTATTGCCTCAAAAAAAAAAATTAAATGAACTGTCCCCAGTCTCAAAAACCATGCTAAATCTATGAACCTATAGTACCACAAGTTCTCATAACTGAAATTCAATGCACTTCAGCTCTACTCAATGTGAAAAACCCCAACACATATCAAACACCTCATATGTTAAGACATTATTGCATAAAGGATAAAATTCTAGACTTGGAATACAGAAGGCTTAGCTCTGTGATGACTGACCATTCAAAAAGCCTCTCTGGACTTTGAGCAGCTCTCCTAGACTTATCTAGGAGATTGTGAAAGGTTGGTGGCAGAATAAATAGAATACTAGACATGGAGTCAGGAAAACCTAAGTTTAAATCCTGCTTCAGAAATACACTAGCTATGTGACCCTGGGCAAATCATTTAAGCCTTGGTTCCTCATTTGCAAAATAGAGATCACAATATCACCTACCTCAGAAAGTCATTGTTGTTGCTGTTCAGTTGTGTCAGACTCTTTGTGACCCTGTAGAACATACTGTCCATGGGGTTTCTTTGCAAAGATACTGGAGTGGTTTGCCATTTCCTTCTCCAGGTCATTTTATAGATGATGAAACCGAGGCAATCAGGGTTAAATGACTTGACCAGGTTCACATAGCTAGTAAGTAAATTAGGTCTTTCTGACTCCTAGCCCAATAATTTATCCACTGAGCCACCTAACTGCCTCCTCACAAGGTCATAGGGATGATCAAATGGTATAACATTTATAAAGTTCTATGTAAACTTTCAAGCACTATATATATTCTAGTTGCTATTTTTGTTGTTTCTCAGTTAAAGAAATATTGACTGTGCACATGTAAGTTTCTCACAATTGAAATTACCAATCCTTGACCTAATGATATAGATATGAAACACTGTGGTTATAAAGACAAGAACAAAAAAGTGCCTATCCTCCAGGAGTTTACATTTAATTCAGACGCATCATGTGCACAAACAGCTGTATACAAAAATAATGTGACAAGGGAGAAAGTATTAACAATAGAGGATGGAGATGTCAGGGAAGCCTTCATGAAAGATGTGATAACTTGGGTAAACCTTGAAGGAACATGTGGATTTTGAAAGGCAGTTGTCATTCCAGGCATAGGATAAGATTTGTGGAAATGTTAAGAGGTAGGAGATATAATATCCTATTTAGGGAAACACCAAGTATATCATTTGCAAGAAATGTAGAATGGGTGAAAGGAAAGTCAGGCACAATTTACAACTGTGAATTGTTACAATTGTTATGGAAAATTCTTTTCCGTAACAGCATTTAGCCCAGTGCCATATAGTAGGCACTTAACAAATCTTTGTTGATTGACTGACTGTGAGAGATCATAAAAATTGTTCATTCCTTTTAATTTAGCCATCCCACTCCAGGGCACAAAGATCTAGGAAGTCAAAGGCAGAAAGTTTTCATATGTCACAAAGTATTCATAGCAGTGCTTTTTGAGGTGCAACAACAACAAGAAGAAATGGATTTTGTGTCAAATATTTGGTGAGTGGTTGAACAAATTGTAGTATGTGAATGTAATGAAATACTCTTACATTGTAAGAAAAAACAAACATGAATTCAGAGAAATATGGAAAGAATTGTCTAGAGGCTGCACAAAAAAAGCAGAGATAGGAGAATAATAAGCAAGCTGATATAGTGATGTGAATGAAATCAACACTAAAATGCAGATGAACTCAGGTGAATTACAATAGCCAATTGTGGTTCCAGATGCTGAAATACACTCTCATCTTGGTAGAGAGATGGGGTGGGGGAATGGAATATTGTCCATGGGATGGTGCTGAAATAGTTGTTTTTGCTTTGTCAGCCAGTTTTTCTAAACTATTTTTTTTTCTTTATTGTGAGGGAGGGTTTGATGGGCAGGGCATATAGAGAAGTACCTCACTGAGACTACTTTACTGAAACTGTTCTATCTAAAATCACCAAAAATATCTTAATTGCTAAATCCAGTAGCCTTTTCTCACTCCCTGTTCTTCTTGACTTGGAACTGCTGATCAGATGCTCTTTCTGGATACTTTCTCCCCTCTAAGCTCTTGTGACATCACCCTGTCATCACCATCTTCCTTCCTGTCTTATAAATCTTTCTCAGTCTCTCCAACAGTGTCATCATCTATGTCCCTCCTCTTGATATATGATAGGGTGTGCCTCAGGGCTCTGTCTTTTGCCTTTTTCTCTTCTGTATCTACAGGATCAGTGATGTAATCACCTCCAATGAATTCAACTTTCATTTCTATGCAAATGGATCTCATAATCTACATATCTATCCTTCATCTGTCTGTTTTCCTCCATTACTGCATCTCCAAGTACCTGCTCAGAATCTCCATTTGGATGCCCCATTCTTGTTGTTGTTCAATCATTTCAGTCATGTTTGACTCTTCATGACCCCATTTGGAGTTTTCTTGGCAGAGATACTGGAGTGGTTTGCCTTTTCCTTCTCCAACTTACTTTACAGGTGAGAAAACTGAAGCAAACAGGGTTAGGTGACTTGCCCAGGGTCTCACATCCAGTAAGTGTGTAAGGCCAGAATTGAACTCAGGAAGGAGTCTTTCTGACTTCAGGCACAGTACTTTATCCATTACTCCACACAGATGCCCAATTTTAAAAAATGAGGCACTAATAAAACATTGGAGCGTGATAAAAGCATTTGCAATCACATAAGGATTGAAGTAAATGGCTTATAAGGGTGATAGGGAGCCTAATGGATATGATCTGGAATCAGGAAGTCCTGAATTCAAACCCTGTCCCTGACTGACACTTGCTAGTTGTAAGACCTGGGCAAGTCACTTAGCTTCTCTTGGGCTCAGTTTCCTCATCTGTAAAAAAGGCATGATAATAGCACCTACCCCAAAGTGGTGTTGTGAGAATCAAATGAAACAGTACATTAAAACACTTTGAAAATTTTAAAGCAGTATATAAATGTTAGCTATCATTATTATCTAAATATATGCTTCTTAGTTGGGTGATCAATTAATTAAGTACCTGACATTGGTTGGATTCAATGGACCCCATAGGATTTCTTATTGTAGGTGCAAGGTTATGCAATTGGGAATGCAGCTACCCAGCTCATCCACATGAACAGACTGCAGGGAAGCAGTCATTTTATTCCTGGGAGAATTTAGAAGGCTTACGTAATGTCTTTACTTTGCCTTCCTAATTTCTGGAAAGACTCAGCAAGTTTTGTCATTTTCTATTCTCCTCCTTTTGCCCTCTCCCCTCCTCCCTTCCACCGCTTTTTAAAAGCATCAGGAATAACTGATTACAATTAATTTGTGTAGATTTAACAGAACTACTGTAAAGCCTTAAAAATGGATCAGATTCCAAAAGAAAAGATGAGACAGGAAATATCTATAAATGCCCTGTTGTCACAGCAATCTCTCTGCATGGCAGCTGACATGACTCAGAAGGTTCTTTCAGTGTTGTTTCTAAGATGAAGCTATTAACATTTGCCCTGCTTGATCTTTGTGACATGCCTTGATTGGGAGAAAATGAACCAGAAACTTCTACAAGGAAAGACCAAATGTTGTTTGAAGCAGGTATTTGAAAAGACATGTACGTATCAGGAGCAGGGAAGGTTATAGGACAATGAATGCTCTGATTTAGTGGTGTCAGAGAATGTGGAGTTCTGCTAAATCCAGGTATCTTGGTAACAGAGACTGAAACTATAGAAAACAAGTTTTCATCTGATCAGAATAGGTATTTGTTGAAATCAAATAATAATTTCAGAACCAATCAAAAATAAAAATATAAGCACCCAGACTAGGTGTTGCAGGAGATATTTCCAATAAAATTAAAAACAACCACTGAATGTGATATTTGATGCCTTCTCTGATCTCTCTTCATCTATTTCCAACTTTATCTCTTGCTAATCATCTTTATTTTCTTTATCCTTCAATAAAATGGACTACTTATCACATCTCCATGAATGCCCTATCCCTTTCTGTCTATTTTACCTTCTGCCTTTGCTTAGACCAGTAATTTCTAAACTGTATGTGATGTTGCCCCTTTTTCCAGAAAATTTTGTTATACCCTCCTTATTTCTCATAAAACAATTTCTGCAAATAATTCTATTTTGTTCAAATGAATTGAGAAGTTATTATAATTTTGTAACAGTACAAAATAATCTTTAAGGCAATATAAAATAATATTCATGGGAACTTATTGATTAAAAATAGTTTATTATACACAAGTTTATAATGCGTAAAATATAACCTTAATATTATTAATGTGCTGGGTTGGCTTATTTTTCAGCACAAATTTTCACAAAACCTGATATCGCTGATATTACTACTCATAATTCTTTCTCAACCATTTACTGAAACCTGCTTTTTTCTTGTAAGAGCTGCATAAAAGAAAAGAGGTTAGGAATGGTAGTGAAACATATATTCAACTATAGCCAAAACATAATAAGATTTATTTATTTCTACATTATACTCTTAACCCTTATTTTTCAAATGGATTAAGAAAAATATATTATAATTTTCCATTACAAGTTAGTTCTTTATCTACTGTCTGAACCTGAAAATTTGCTCTGTATGGTTTATCTTCTGGATTTTGGCCTTTTACTTTCTATATCTTTATTCCTACTATGTAAACTCTCTATTTCCTTTCTTTTCACTAGTTAGCTATTCCAATGGATTTTCTCTTCAAACCAGTTATATATCTATTCACCATAGAGGTGTATTATTCCACTATTACAAAATGAGAGACACAAAAATAAGATATTTCAAATGATTATAACATTTCAAGTTATTTCAATTTTTAAAAGTTTCATGTTAACTACATTAAATAATTATGTAGTATTTGAAATCAATGAAAATCAGAAATAAAGAAAATATGATACTCACCTTCCCCACAAAGGAGGCTTCAATTCAAGTTTACACACTTCATATTCAACTGTGGCAAATACAGAGGTAAAAAAACTTATCTGTGCAGGGGGTCTATGCTTACTGACAGTGAGTGGATGTCACTTGAGTTAAGATTTAATAATTTAGGGGCAGCTAGATGGTGCAGTGAATAGTGCACTGGTCCTGGAGTCAGGAGTACCTAAGTTCAAACCCAGACACTTGACACCTACTAGCTGTTTGACCATGGGCACTTAACCCTGATTTCCTCACAAGAAAAAAAAAAATAATAATTTACTGACTCACATTTGACCTCATTTTCGAGTACCATATTAAATGATAGCTGCTCTGCTTTTACTGTCCACTGGAGCAAATTCTCCATTTTATTCTCACTTTTGCAAGTTTTTATTTATATGTTGTTTTCATTGGAAAAAATGAAATGTATATATAAAAATTTATTCAATAATCTTGGTCATTGATTCATGTCCCCATCTTGTAGAGGATCTTGTACCATCCTCCCTCTGGTTTCTGGTTCTCACAATTTGTAAAATTTTAGTTTAATAAATGAGACATTTCTAAATACACAAAAGAAAAATTTAAAGTGTTAAATGGGGCAATTTTATTACTATCCTTTAAAATTTAATATGTACTTAAAAAACAAATGATTCACAAATTCATATACATAATTTTAGGTCTTTGTATGCTGAAATATTTGTCTTTATTGATGATTAAGTCATAAGAAAAATCACAAAATAACATAAAAAATTGAGTTTGTAATGAGAGGCAGCATGGAAAAGTAGATTGAGAACTTGAGTAGGAGCCAGAGAGACCTGAGTTCAAATCCTACATCTTACCTCTGTTACATACTACTTGTCACACTCTCTATGTCCTCTAAGTGAGAGGTGTCAAAAATGTTGCTTGCCTCAAAATTCCAGAGGATGGCCATAACCGGATTAAAATATAGTTGAGAAATATTTAACAAAATAAATAAAAATACAGAAACATAAGTAATATTAATATGTCATTTTCCAAGTCAATATATGCCCACAAGGATCCTGGTGTATAGTTTAATGGCCTCATTTTATTTGACTTTCAGACCTCCACTCTGAGCAACTCTAAGTCTATAAGTTGTGTAAGATGCATTCCCTAGTACTATAAATGGTCAGATATATGAACAGACATTTTTCCCCAAAGGGGGGAAAACATCTAAGCAATCTACAATCAAAGAAAAAATGCTCCAAATAAATAATAATTAAAGAAGTGAAAATTAAAACAAGCCTGAGGTTGTAGTCATATCCATCAGATTCACAATTACAACAAAGGAGGAAAATGAAAAATTTGGAATGGCTTCAGGAAAATATGAACACTAGTGCATTGTTGGTGAAACTGTGGAATGGTTCTGCTATTCTAGAAACCAATTTGGAAATATGCTCCAAAAATGATCAGATTGTTCATATCTTTGATCCAACTAGGGAATTCACATTTCACTAACCTTAGTCTCTACCTCAAATGACTTTTGGGGAGTGAGGGGCAGTGTGACTAAATGCCAGGCCCTTTTCCATTAGGCTTAGTGGAAAGCCACCAGGGTCTGTTAAAGCCAGCTGTACTGGTTCTCAAAAGTCCATTATTAAATTTTCAGTGTAAGCACTTGGCACTTTGAAAATCAGCAAACGTTAAGGCTTGATTTATTGCTTTGTTGATTGTCTAGACATAAGAAAGTGATGGAGAAAATGCTAATCAGATTAGGCTTACCAGTATGTCCTGCTTCGGAGAACTGGTTGTTAACCATTTACTAGCATACCTTTGAATACCACACTGGCATTTGGGTTCAATTCCCTTTGAGGTGGCTAAACAGTAGGTAGAACATTAGACCCAGATTCAGGAAGACGTGAGTTCAAATCCTGTCTCAGACCCTGGGCAAGTGACTTAACCTCTACATGCCTCACTTCCTCAATTGTGGATGAGATAACAAATATGGAGGTAATAATAGTGCCAACATCCCAAGATTGATGTGAAGATCAAATAAGAAGATTTGTAAAATTGTTTAGCACACAATAGGTGCTATATAAGTACTTATCCCTACCCTCCTTTATCTTATTGGTTCCATGACCCAGAAGTCTTGAGAACAGTGATCTTATTGACGTTGGAGTTCATGCCACTAAAACTCGCCCATGACTTAGGATACGGCTTATAAGAGAGACTGTGTCTATTAACAACCCTGTGAACAACCAAGTGATGAACCTCTTTGAACTTGCCTCCTCTTTTCTTTAGGTAAAAGTTGCAGGTCCAAACTCAAAGCCTTTCCAAGTTGTTAGGAATTGTCAGAACTCAGAGCTACATTGACACCATGATGAGACGTTAGACAAGAACTTCAGTGGGTGTATATTATATTTTGTTATTGTTTAGTCATTTCAGTCATATCCAACTCTTCATGACCCCATCTGGGGTTTTCTTGGCAAAGGTTCTAGAGTGGTTTGCCATTTCCTTCTCCAGCTTACTTTACAGATGAGAAACTAAGACAAACAGCGTTGTGACTTGCCAGGGTCACACAGAGAATAAGTGTCTTAGCTCAGATTTGAATTCAGGTCTTCTTGACTCCAGATACAGGGTTCTATCCACTGTACCATGTGGCTGCTATTTGTCTTTGTATAAAGCTGTTCCCTTCCTACTTAAATGTAAGATTCTTAAGGACAGAAAGGTTTGAATGTGGCAATGGTATTATAATCTTTGAAAATGTAGTATGCATTTTTAAAAGCAATCTACATGGCAAAAACTCACTGTTTCATATGCTTTGGTCTTTTCTCTCCCTTACTAGGCCCACCAGAAATCTTTGCTTATTTGTTGTTGTTCCAGTCGTGTCTGACTCTTCCTGACCCCATTTAGGGTTTTCTTGGCAAAGATACTGGAGTGCTTTGCCATTTCCTTCTCCAGTTCATTTTACATATGAGAAAAGAGAGATAAACAGGATTAAGTGACTCACCCAGAGTCACACAGCTAGTAAATGTCTGAGGCCAGATTTGAACTCCAGAACATGAGTCTTCCTGATTCTAAGACTAGTGCTCTATTTACCACATCACCTAGCTGCTCTCTCATACGGTAGGAACCTAATAAATATCTATCAAATGATTAAATAAAGTGATGCATTATATAACATGATCTCCAGTCTCAAAGAAATTAGTCTTCTGGGGAAATGAGACATGAAGCAATCAGGGAACAATACAAACCAGCCTATAATTAGTGTAGCATTCAAATAGTTGATATAAGAGAAAGATTAGTGAGAAGCAATGATAGCTATAATTTATGTGACACTGTAAGATTTGCAAAGTACTTTACAAATATGATTTCATTTGATCCTTACAATAACCCTGGAAGGTAGGTGACATTATCATTCCCATTTCATAGATGAAGAAACTGAAGCAGAATGAAGTGAAATGACTTTCCCAGGATCACAAAAGTAGTAAGCATCTTTCTGACTCCAGGCCCATATTCCATTCATTTTCATTGTGCCACCTAACTGCCTCAGGCAAAAACATTATAGAAAGTTTCTTGGAAATGTTAGGATTTGTGTTGAGTTTTTAAGAATGGATGTCATTGGTAAAGCCAGAAAAGAGTAGATAGGAAGAGAGAAATAGCATCAGCAAATGCTCTTTATACTATAAACTTTCCTTGTGAATTCAGAAAGAACTAAGTTCCTTCAGGAGCTCAAGGTCATCAGTGATAGTCATTGACAGTCTTTTTAAAGTTAAATATAATAACATCATATACAATTTCAAAAAAAAATTCAACTTACACATCTAAAATAATGGAATAAAATAAATAAATTGTGGTATATTAATAGAATACTACAAAGCAATTAAGAATAATCATAGGGAATATAGAAATACAGGAAGGTATTTGAGAAATAATACATAGAAAAGTAGTAATAAGAATGGAGTACACAGTATCTATGATCTGATGAAGAAAAATGAGTAAGAATGAATGGGCAAAGAATACTGTTGGGTACTTTGAGAGATGGACTAAAAGATGTTACAATTTTTAATGCACTGAAATTGATTCCTTTAAATGTTAAAAGTTGCTAAGCTAGTATAGTTATTTGTGGTGATGTTTAGTGTTGCTTTCTAATAAAACATTTACTATTTTTAAAGAGTCATTCAGAGGCAACATGGTTCATTGGAAAGATAAATTGAACTTGAAAGAGCCTGGTGTGGAATGGAAGGAGAGAAGGAAGAAATGAAGGAGGGAGGAAGAAGAAAAAGATAGGAGGGAGGGAGGTATAGTAGAGAGGAAGATATAAGGGGCAAGGAAGGAAGGAGAAAAGGAAAAAGGAAGAAAGATATGGAAACAACAAGGGAGGAAAGGAAGAAGGGAGGGTGGAAAGAAGGGAGGAAGGTAGGAAGGAAGGAAGGAAGGAAGGAAGGAAGGAAGGAAGGAAGGAAAGAAGGAATGTCTTTGTATTTACTACACAGAGGCCTGCAAATCCCTGTAATACACACAGAAAAGCAATACAGCAACTAATCTCAAGGAGCTCATATGCTGATATGGGGTTACAACACATATAGGAGTTTCAACTACAAAGGCATATAGCAAGGTCCTGCGGGCCTCAGAGTGCATCAGCAAAGCAGATAGAAATGCTTCCTTTTTAATGTCATTTCCATTAATAAAGTCATATTGGTTTTTAAAATTGGACTGTTTCACAAGCTTGAAACAAGGTCATTGGTTTAGGGAGCACTGACATTCTGGGTGCCCTTGAGCTTATCTGCCCATCAATGGTTGTTGGTAAATTGTTGGTATTGCTAGTGGTTGATGAGGCAGATCCTTTTTCCACAAGGGTTCCTCCCCACAATGATGACTACAAGGGTAGACCTGGAAGAGAGCAGTGGTATAGGGACCATTGCTATTCCGGAGACTCTTGGGAACAGGGTTCTGAGATCCCTTTACTGAGGTGTGAGGAGGGGTAGTCATCAAGGTTGTATGACCTGCTTGCCTCTCTGTCTCTCCCTTAAAGTACCTTACTTCTTCAGATATGCTAGCTTTTCTGATCTACTGGAGGCAGTTGATGTTGGTGGTAATGAAGTTGGTGGTCCCATTATCCATCAGATTTGTTCCACTCAATGATGGTTCCTAAAAGTAGGGCTGGTGGTTGGGGTGGCACTGCTCTTCCCAGGCCTCCTGGACTTACTGCCCATCAGTGGAAGTTAGTTATTGGTTGATGATGATGGTGAAGCTGGTGGACTCTTTCTCCATGATGGTTGCTTTCCTAGTTGAAGCCTATTAAGGCTGAATTTGAAGCAGGGTCATTGGTTTAATGAGTAAATATAAATTTCTGCACTTGGTTAAAGCAAAATAAGTACAAGTTTAGGATAAGAAGAAATATCCTAGAACTGAATTCATGCAAAAAAAAAAAACATGAATCCAGAACAAAACATGGGTTTTAGTGGACTACAAACTCAATTAGTAATTGATTTGGCAGTCAAAAGAGCTTAGAAGACATCGAGTGAATCATACCATCTAGATATGGATGTCACGGTACTATTGTACTCAGCCCTAGACAGGGCATATCTGAAAGTATGGGGTCAGGTTCTGATTGTCACATTTTAGAAGGGGTATTGGCAAGCTGGACCATTTCAAAAAGAGAGCAACCAGGGTAGTCACTGTCCTTGCAAAAGTGCCATAAGTGGTCAAGATGATCATCCAATAAGTGTAGGCTTGTTGTCTTGAAAAAGGTTTGGTCCAGTTAGGCAGAAGTAGAACCAATGGATGAAAGTTGAAGAAAGGCAGATTTCAGTGGAATACAAAGAAAAAAAGATTCCTAATAATTAGTGCTTACTGAAAGTAGATTGAGCAATCTTAGCTGGTATTGTTCCCCATTCTCAGAGGGCTCTAAGCTGAGGTTGGGTCATTGTTTTTGGCCTTTTTATTCATTTCAATGTAACAAAAATTTAATAAGCAACTTCTTTGGGCAAAGCATTATATTAAGCACTGAGAATACTAGGAAAGTCCTTACTTTCCAAATTGCTCTACATCTTCAACAGCAAATTGCTCCAAATGACTCTGCCATGAGGTGTACTGTCCTGATTGGTAAGGCCCTGGGTGGGATCACCATTTTGTGAGGGATCCTGACCATAATCATTTCACTCTCAAATCAATTCACTCTCTATGTTCTCACGAGTGACATTTCTTCTTCTTCCCTCCTCACTTTCTAGCTACATTTTATGTTTTATCTTCCTCTATTAGATTGTAAACTAGTACTATATCTTTCTCTACTAGGTTGTAAGAATAAAGACCATCTTGTTTTCTTAAGTTTTGTTTCCCTAGAATTTAGCACAGTGCCTAGTACATAGTAAGTGCTTAATACTCTATTCATCTATCACATATCTACCTACCTACCTATCTATCTATCTATCTATCTATCTATCTATCTATCTATCTATCTATCTATCTATCTATCTATCTATCTATCTATCTATCTGCCAACAATACTTTGAAGCTAAATGACTTTCTAGGGTCATACAGCTAATAAATTTCCAAGACGAAGGCTTTCCAAACCCTTAGCCAGTTTTTTCAATTTTTGTTTGGAATTCTTGTCATACTAAATGAACTCTAAGTTTCCTTCCAAATTCTGTCCAAATTATTCTATGATATTTGTCAGTTCTCCCAAAGTTAATTAGTCTCTGTGGTAATTATTCATGAAAAGGTTTGGTTGATAACCAAAAAAAAAATATTCATTTACATAAAGAAACAGAACCACTGAGAAAATAGATTTATTCCATAAGATATTCACTTCCATCTAAGAAAGCCTACTTAGAAAACCAAATTAATAAAAATAGGCTTCTTAAATGAGTATTGACTGATGGACAGAGTATATTAGCATATGAGTTTATTCATCAGTTAGATGTAATAATAATAGCCATACTAATAATAATAGACAATGAGATAATGTTTTAAAGTTGAAATGAACTTTCTCTACATAATATTATTTGAGTCTCACAGCAATTGTGTGAGAAGCTACTGCAGGTATTATAATCTTCATTTTTTAGAAGAAATATTGAAAGCTCAGAGAGGTTCATTGATCTCCCATGGTCACACAGCACACACTAATAAACTTTTACAGATGAATGAAGGTCATATCATATGTATATGAGAGAGGCAATAGTCTCCTGTGTTCTGCACTGATCAGAACACATCTAGAATATTACATCCAGGTCTAGTGTCGTATTTTCAATTATAAGCTCATTCTGAGCATGATGGTAGATGTCTATAATTCCTGCTACTAGGATAGGATGAGGCTGGTGGATTGTTGAGCTCTGGAGTTTGCTAAGCTGAAGTAGGGCTAAAGTCAACTGAGTGTCTAGACTGTCTGGTGAGTCCCTGGGAGTGGGGAGCCACCAAGCTAAGCAGGAACAAATTAGCATAGGTCAGAAAAAGAACTGGGATAAAACTTTTGTACTGATCATTAGTGGGTTCAGCTCAATGAATTGTTGCTATGCTTTCTAGCCTGGAGGAAATAGGGAAGACAGTCTCAAAAATACTACTACTACTACTATTACTGCTATTACTACTACTACTACTGTTGCTGCTGCTGCTCCTACTACCATACACACATATGTTCTCTCTCATATGTATATACAAAAATATGTAAACACATTCATACATACATACATACATAGTTCCTACAACTCCTTCCAATATCACAGACACCAGTATCAAAATCTGTATCTATGTGTATATGTATGTGATTTCCACTAATCTTACCACCATGAGTAGTTGTGGAAACCACATGATTCTAAGAATGACTGTAGGACCTGACACTACTTGGCCTGGAGAAGAGAGGGCTTACAGATTACAGAATGATAGTTGGCTTCAAGTATTTGAAACTCTGTCAGGTGGCAGTAGAACAATTTCTTCTGAGTGTCTCCAGAAGGTAGAACTAAGAGTAATGAGTAGGAAGAACAGGGAGGCAGAATGGGTTTAATAAAGACCTGCCTTACAATGGGACACATTTCTGGGCTAGCTAACATTTATGTTTGCAGAGCACTTCACATGCACCATCTTATTCAATCTTCACAACAACCTTATGAAATAGGAGTATTACTATCCCTCTTTTATAGATGAAGAAACTGAGGCTCAGAGAGCCCAATTGCACAATATCACAAAGATAGTGAGTAGGAGGTGCAGAATTTGAACCAAGTCTTCCTGACAGTAAATCTACCACTCTATCCACCATGCACACTGCCTCCCATGTCACAGCAGGATATGCAAGCAAAAACTGAAACACCATCAGTTGAGAATGTGCTGGCCTGGAGATTGAACTAAATGATCCCCAAAGGCCTTTTCGCCTATGATTCTATAGATCTAGGATAGATTGAAAAGCTTTTTTGAATGGGAAAAGCTTCACACTGGAATACTTCCAGATCTAAAAGCAACAAACATTTTTTTTTGTTTTAGTGGTATCTTCTTTTGCAACAGGTGTTTGCAGTTAAAAAGGTATGGTGGTTAATAAAACCTGCATATTGAATTTTGAATTGTATTTCTTTCTTAATGCTCTATTGACTCAATTTAAACATTCTAGAGAAATAACTATTGAAAGAGGCAAATTGATATTCCAGTCACAATATTTTTTGAGAGCAAGAAAATATATCTTTAGGTATATTGTTACTATATTATCCACTTGGGGACCCAGATCAAACTTAACCTTCAAAAACATGCCCATAGCCTGAATAACTCACAGTGTAATTTTGAAAAGCATAACATCCAATTTAATGTTATAATACTACCTAACATTTATATAGCCTTCTAAATTACTCAACATACTTTCATGTCCTTTATCTCAGAGGCATATAAAGAAAGTGAACAAAGGCCTGGATTTGGAATTAAGAAAACCTGGGAGTTGGAATTAGGAAAATCTGGGTTCCAATATAATTTTAGACAGTTAAGAGTGGTGTGATCCTAGTGATTTCATCACTTAGCCTGTCTGAACCTATTTCCTCATAGGTAAAATTGAGATAATAACAGCTAGAATTTATATAGTTTCTTAAGGTTTGCAAAGCACTTTACAAAGATTAATTTTATCCTTAGTGTACCTGTTTTACAAATAAGGAAACTGAGGCAGGCAGTAGTTGTATTACTTACCCAGAGTCACACAGATAATAAATGTCCAAGGCAAGATTTGTTCTCAGGTTTCCCTAACTCGAGGACCAGTGCTCCCTCCAACCATTGTACCACCTAGCTGCCTTCTTCTTAGGTCTGTGACAATCAAATGAATTAATGTAAAGTACACTTTCAGACCTTAAAGTGCTATATCAATGTAAACTTTTGATGTAAACTTTTGGTATGATATCACTTCATAATGATGAAAACCCTTTGAAGGGGGTGAGATTGCTGCCATTGTCCCCATTGGACTAATGAGGAAAATAAAGCTCAGGGAAGTCAAGACATCTTACGTTCATGGAATTAATCAGTAATTGAATTAGAACTGGAACCCAGATCTCCTGACTTTCAGTCAGAATTTATTCTGTTAATTCCTAGTTTTCATGATACATCTCCCCTTGCTTACCTCCCACCCCACCCCCCCTGACATCTGAGCGTGAATGATATGGAATTCTTTAAATGCTTCATTCATTCATTCAGTCTAGATATAGTGACACTAGAATTCTATGACAGAAAGGGACTTCACTTTGGGGTCATTAGGGCAAAAGCCCAGATAACTTCTTTTATTCCTTAGCTTATCTGCTTATATGTACGGTGGAATCTGCTTTGGAGATCATTTCTATTCTGAGATCAACTAATAATCCACATTTCAGGACACTCCCTTTTACTTTTTCTCTGCATTTTCAATCTGCATTCAGACACCACCTGCTTTATCACAATCTTGAGTAATTTGGCAAGTGTGTTTGTTACTGAAATAATGTTCTAAAGTAATACTGTGGTGATGAAAATGCATTCTATAAAAATTTCCAAGTATATCCAGGGCCAAATTTAGGCAGAATTTCAAAGTAGGTAATATATTGAAATAAAGCATTTATGAAGGATGCTATTTGAAGGGAGTCTTACATCAGATGTGGCTTTAGACTAGGTGACTTCTAAGATTTCTCCATAAACTAGGATTATACCATTCTAGTTCATATTCAGACCTCTGTCTATTTGGCACTAAATTTTTTCCTTGAAGTTTCATTACCCTCAGCTCACAACTGGTTACCAAGGAATGACACTATATGCAGGCCCTACTCAGGCCTACATTATTCCAGGATTTCTTCTTATGTTTTGGGCCTTTTCTCCTCCTCTTTGAAGAGAATGAGGGATTCCAAGTAGCAGAAGGGAGGAAAGGCCATTCCAGGCATGAGGGACAGCTTGTGCAAAGACTTGGAGGTGAGAGATGAAATATTTTTACAGGCAACAGCAAGTAAGGTAGTTTGATTGGAATTTACTTGTATGGGCATAATGTGAAACTTGTCGAGGAAAATAGATTGGACCCGGCTTATGAAAGGTTTCAAACTGCAGATTTTCAAACTTCAGGAGGCAACAGGGAACCCCCAGTGCTTCCTGAGGAGGGAAATGATGTAGTCAGAATTGTGCTTTAGATATATTAATTTGTCAGCTGTGAAGAGAAATTGAAAAGACTTTGGGTTGGAAGGGACTTAGAGCTTATCTAGTATAGTCTTTTAGTAGAATAGATGAGGAAATTCAGACCTGGAGAGAATTTAAGAAAAAAGTCTTAGAGAGGTTAAATGATGTGACTATGGTCACATAGACACAAGTAGCAAAGAAAGGACTTGAAAACAGATCATTGTCTAATATTCTTTCTACTGCACCATGCTGTTTTGCATTGCACCTTTATAATTCTTCCTTGTCTTTAATTCTGAAAGGTCTAGTTGAAGCATTTTTTCTAATTTGTAATTTATTTATTTTTAGTTTTCAACATTCAGTTCCACAAGATTTTGAGTTCCAAATTTTCTCCCCATCTTCCCCCCACCCCAAGACAGCATGCATTTTGAATGTCCCTTCCCCTAATCTGCCCTCCCTTCTATCAACCCCCCTTCTCTTATCCCCTTCCCCTTCTATTTTCCTGTAGGTCAGGATAGATTTCTACACCCCATTGCCTGTATATATTATTTCCCAGTTGCATATCAAAACAATTTTTAACATTTGTTTTTAAAACTTTGGTTTCCAAATTCTCTCCCTTCCTCCCTCCCCACCCACCTTCATTGAAGGCAAGCAACTTGATACAGGTTATACAGGTGTAGTCATGCAAAATACTTCTATAGTAGTCATGTTGTGAAAAACTAACTATATTTCCTTTCATCTTATCCCCCATTTATTCTATTATCTCTTTTGACCCTGTCCCTCCTCAGAAGTGTTTGCTTCTGATTACCCCCTCCCCCAAACTGCCGTCCCTTCTATCATCCTCTTATCCCCTTCTCCCCTATCTTCCTGTAGGGTAAGATAGATTTCCATACCCAATTGAGTGTGTGTGTTATTTCCTCTTTAAGCTAAATTTGATGAGAATAAGATTCACTCATTCTCTCTCACCTTCTCCCACTTCCCCTCCACTGTAAAAGCTTTTTCTTGTCTGTTTTGTGTGAAATAATTCACCCCATTCTACCTTTCCCTTTCTCCTTCTCCAAATATAATCCTCTCCCACCCCTTAATTTTATACTCCAGATATCACCCATTCATCTTCAACTCAGCCTGTGCCATCTATCTATCTATCTATCTATCTATCTATCTATCTATCTATCTATCTATCTATCTATCTATCCATATATTTTTCCCTCCAACTACCCTGATACTGACAAAGGCCCCATGAGTTACAAATATCATCTTTCCATGCAGGAATGTAAACAGTTCAACTTTAATAAGTCCCTTATGATTTCTCTTTCTTGTTTACCTTTTCATGCTTCTCTTGAGTCTTGTATTTGAAAGTCAAATTTTCTATTCAGCTCTGGTCTTTTCATCAAGAATACTTGAAAGTCCTCTATTTCACTGAATTTTCATTTTTTCCCTGAAGGATTATACTCAGTTGCACTGGGTAGGTGATTCTTGGCTGTAGTCCTATCTCTTTTGTCCTCTGGAATATCATATTCTAAGTTCTCTGGTCTCTTAATGTAGAAGCTGCTAAATCTTGATTTGTTATATTGATTCTGTTTCCAGTATTTGAATTGTTTCTTTCTTGATGCTTATAATATTTTCTCCTTAACCTAGGAACTCTAGAATTTGGCCATACTATTCCTAGGAGTTTTCCTTTTGGTATCTCTTTCAGGAGGTGATCAGTAGATTCTTTCAATTTCTGTTTTACCCTCTGGTTCTACAATGTCAGGACTTGAAAGATGATGTTGAGGCTCTTTTTTGATCATGGCTTTCAGGGGGTCCAATAATTTTTAAATGATCTCTCTTGGACCTATTTTCCAGGTCAGTTGTTTTTCCAATGAGATATTTCATATTGTCTTCTATTTTTTCACTCTTTTGATTTTGTTGTACAATTTCTTGATTTCTCATAAAGTCATTAGCTTCCATTTGCTCCATTCTAATTTTTAAAAAAAGTATTTTCTTCAGTGAACTTTTGGACTTCCTTTTCCATTTGGCCAATTCTGCTTTTTAAGGCATTCTTCTCCTCATTGGCTTTTGGACCTCTTTTGCCATTTGGGTTAAGCTATTTTTTAAGGTGTTATTTTCTTCAGTATTTTTTCACATCTCCTTTAGCAAGCTGTTGACTTATTTCTCATGATTTTCTTGCATAACTCTTATTTCTCTTCCCAGTTATTCCTATACTTCTCTTACTTGCTTCTCAAACTCCTTTTTGAGCTCTTCAATGGCCTGGGACTGATTCATATTTTTCTTGGAAGCTTTGGATGTAGGAGCTTTGACTTTGTTGTCTTCTTCTGGTGATATGTTTTGATCTTCTTTGTCACCAGAGTAAGATTATTTGACTTTTGCTGTGCTGTTTGTTCATTTTTTTCCAGCCAATTACTTGAGTTTTAAACTCTTTGTTAAAGTAGGAGTCTGCTTCCAGTGTGGAGAATCTATTGTTCCAAGCTTTGGGGATTTTGTGTGGCTGTTTTTAGAGGTACTTCTACGGATCTCTAAATTTGCAGTTCTTCCAAGGTGGTATGATCAAAGACGAGGTGTTTGCTCCTTTCCTGGCTTATGCTTCGGTCTATGAGTGACGAGAGGCACTCTTTTCTGCCTTGGAACAATGAGGATGATTCCCTTTTCACCACCACCACAAACTCTACCACACCAGTGCTCCCCCTTGCCCCAGGACAGCCACCCAGAACTGTCACCCAGATCCAAGCTCAGGCAATGCAATAGAATCCTACCTCAGAGCCATCAAAGAGATCCCTGCAATCCCCCTCTGATCAGCCACTTGATTTCCCCTCCATCTGTGGGCCAAGATCTTTGGAAGCAGCTGCCTCCTGGGGGCTGTGCCAGTACTGGGAATGGACCAAGCTCCTCTCTCATCATGGTCTGATAGACCTTTCCTATTGACCTTCTAAGTTGTCTTTGGTGTTTGTGGGTTGGGAAGTCAGGAAACCGCCACAGCTCCCCTTGATTCAGTCTCCTGAGGACTGCTCCAGGTTTGCTGAGGCCTGGTCTTTGCCTGTGTGGGCCACACAGAACTGTTCTCCTCTCCCAGTCTGATGTGATAGACCTTTCCAATCAACCATCCAAGTTGTCTTGGGCTGGAAATTTGTTTCACTCTATCTTTTTGTGGGTTCTACTACTCTAGACTTTGTTTAGAGCCATTTTTTACAAATATTTGAAGGGGTTTGGGGGAGAGATCAAGCAGGTTACTGCTTTTACCATCTTGGCTCTGCCTCATACAATGACTTTTTAATTTCATGTAATAAAAAATTAGCTATTTTACTTACCGTGATCCACTCTGCTTCTTGTTTGGTCATAAACTCTTCTCTTATCCACAATTTTGACAGGTAATTTTTCCTATGCTCCCTTAATTTACTTTTGATATCACTCTTTATGTCTATGTATTTATCCATTTTGACCTTATCTTAGCATACAGTGTGAGATGTTGGCCTATGCCTAGTTTCTGCCATATTGCTTTTCAGTTTAACCCACAATTTTTGTTATATGGAAATTTCTTGAGGGGTGCTGATTGTTAAGACATTAGCCCAAGCTAATAGTCTTTGGGTAATACAGAAAAAACAAAACAAAACCTGTTAACTGCCCTTAGAAAGATACTGGGAGTTGTATTTCTTCCAGGCTTTGGGAAACAGCAAACTAATGGTAGATCAGGACTGGAGGGTAGGCTTTCTCCTAGTACAGCAGGAATCTTGAGAATCCATTGAGATAAAGAGGAGAGAACAAGAAGAGAAGAGGGAGGTGGTAGGGAATTCTCCTCCTCCACGTAGAACAGCAGCATGACCAGAGTGTCTGGTGGCAGTGACATCTGCAGTCAGCTTCGAACCAAGCCTCCACAGGCAATTATGAGAGGTAACTTCTAAAGGGATAAATACAGATACATGGTTGTTGTTGTTGTTGTTCATCACAGTCATTCATTCTGGTATCAAGGGTGCTTTTCCAAACCTTCTTAATTCTAATGCTTTCCCTCTGCTAATTATTTCCTTTTCATCCTTCCTATAATTTGTACATGCTTATTTGCTTGTAGTCTTTCCCATTCAAATCCAGGCTCAGACATTTACTGTGTGACTCTGGACAAGTAATGTAATCCTTTTTGCCTCAGTTTCCTCATCTGTAAAATAATCTGCAGAAGGAAATGGCAAACCACTGCAGTATATTTGCTAAGAAAACCCCAAATCAGGTCACGAAGAATTGGACACAGCTGAAACAACTGAACCACAACAATAGTCTTCACCATTAAATTGTAAGCTCCTTGTGTTCAGGGACTGTCTTTAACCTTTCTTTGTATCCCCAGTACTTAACAAGGTGCCTGGCACAGAGTAGACACTTAATAAATGCTTACTGACTGAGAGAATAACACACTCTTTTTCCTTTTATTTACTTCAGCTGAGCACAACATGTACTAATTTCTAATTGTCTTAAAAATTTGTTAAAGACTGAGTTTGATGGATATAATCTTATTTTTCATAAATACCTGTGGCTAACCTTATCCTTAAACTTCCTGGAATCTATCTCCTTCTTCAAAGTATGAGGGCATGGAACAGTTCTGGGAGTCATATAGGAGTGTCCTTTTGAAGCATAGGGTAGGAATCTCAACCCCCAGTTCCCTGCTAGAGCAGTTTTGCTCTTTAATTGATGGCATCATCATGAGCCATTTCATGACTACATTACCGTGGTTAGAATTATTACAAACTTGGGCCATTAAAAAATCTGCTCAAAGATATGGTCATGAATAGTGGTTACCAAAATCTAAGGTACAATCCTTGCCCTCAAGAAATATATTGTTCAGACAGAAGCTCCTTGAGACAAGGCTGTTTTATTTGGATCATTGTATCTTCAAAGCCTACAGTGATGTGTGTGTACTGGAAGCAGTATATTCAAACCTGTTCTACTGACAGTCAATGGTTAAAGGTTCAATGTAAACATTTACAATTGGGAAATCAGCAAATTACTTCAAATAAGGCTGGATTTATTTTTTTCATTAATTGCCTTAAGGAAGTGATGGAGAAAATGTTAGTAATACATTTTAAACTTAAAAGTATGTCTTGGGTAAATTTCTTTTGAGAACCAGTTGTAAAGCATTTACCAGCACACCTCTGTCTAACACAGTGCCTAGCATATAGTATTAAGAGCTTGAAAAATACTTGTAAATTAGTTGATGCAAAGAAAGATATTACACTATGTCTTTATATGTATATGTATACACAAATGTGTATACATAATTATAAAACAACACGTAATTAGGTGCTATATGGTATGGTATAGTGAGCAATATAGGATTAAGAGGAGAAGATCAATGACTGGAATAGTCAGAGGAGGCTTCAGGAATCCTAAGGACCCCTGTGCCTTGCCACAGGCTCCTACACTAAACTCTGAGGACTTCTGGTTTTTCTAGCCTCCCTGTGGCATAACCCTCTGATACGTATTGTCTTCTTTACTTGGAGTGTGATTTCTTTGAGAACAGGGGTTATCTTGCTTTTTACTCTTTTAGTCCCAGTACTTAGGATATAGTAAGCACTTAATAGAGGGTTTTTATTCATAAAGTAGAATGTGAGTTGGCTTTTAAAGCATGGGTGGAATTTGGATTGGTGAAAGCAAGAGGACATTCAAAGTACGGAGAACAAAGAGCACGGAACAATGGTTATAGAAATGAGGATTGTCAGGTTTGTAAGGGTGAAGTGGGTCACATAGGGCTGTAGTGGGGAATAAGCTGACCTAGGAAGGATAGGAGAATCCCCTTAAACACTGATCTGAGCTGATGAGTGCTAGGGGAGTTAGTTTCTACTTCTTTTGTCTTGAAAAAAATGGAAACTTGACTTGCATCTGAAAACACACTAAAATATAGAATAGCAAAGGTGTATTCATGTGAAAAACCTATTGCTAGATGATGGCTGTGATTCTTGTCAAGAAAGGGCTGAGCTATTGGAATGAAATGGAATTTACTAAAACATCTAGTTATGTCAGTCCCTGAGAATAATTCCCAATTTCAGAAGGATTTGCAAGCATCACATGAATCCTGAAAGATTTTTACGTGGCAAATACTTAAAACCAAACACTTCCATCTCCATGTGGTGAAATGCCTTTTCACTTGTGGTCTTACAATTCATCTTGGTTCTTAAACATGCAAAAACTTGTTTTGCTTCCTAAGGGTGTGCGCGTGTGTTTGTTTGGGTGGAGGTCTGATGAACCAGTATAAAAAAATTACTAGTATGTTAAAAAAAATGTCTACCTTACCTACAGATCATCTTTCCATGTATATTCAGAGGATAAGGCCTATAATGTATAACTGTATAAGTGAGTGTCAACGGGTCACATTTATTTTGTATTCCAAGCTTCTCCAATATAACTTCATAATTTACCAAAAGTATCTGGGAAACACTGTTATTACAATACAAAAGAGATACTAGAGAATTTTACACAGGTCAAATAGGAGACATTCTCATTCACTTGGGATTTTTGGCATCTTTCAGTTTATCCTACAAAAGGTAGCTGCCTACTGTGTCTATCCATAGACTTAAGTTGGTGGTCAATTTATTTTTGTTGTTGTTCATGCGCTTGTCATGGCTCTTCATGAAACCATTTGGGGTTTTCTTTTTTTTAATTAATTTATTTTTAGTTTTCAACAATCACTTCCATAAACTTCTGAGTTTTAAATTTTCTCCCCCTCCCTTTTCACCTCCCTCCCCAAGATGGCATGCAATCTGATATAGGCTCTAGATATACATTCCTATTAAACATATTTTCACATTAATCATGTTGTAAAGAAGAATTAGAACCAATAGGAGGAACCACAAGAAAAAAAAGAAACAAAACAAAACAGAAGAGAAAAAAAGAGCAAATAGTATGTTTTGATCTGCATTCCAACTTCATAGTTCTTTCTCTGGATGTGGATAGCATTCTCCATTATGAGACTTTGGAGACATCTTAGATCCTTGCATTGCTAGGAAGAGCTAAGTCTATCAAAGTTAGTCATCACACAACATGGCTATTACTGTGTACAATGTTCTCTTGATTCTTTTCACTTCACTCAGCATCAGTCCATACAAGTCTTTCCAGGTTTTTCTGAAGTCCGCTTGCTCATCATTTCTTACAGCACAAAATTATTCCATTACATTCATATACCACAACTTGTTCAGTCATTCCCCAATTGATGGGCATCCCCTCAATTTCCAATTCTTTGTCACCACAGAAAGAGCTGCCATAAATATTTTTGTACTTGTGGGTCCTTTTCCCATTTTTATGATCTCTTTGGGACATTTGGGGTTTTCTTGACAAAGATAATGGAATGGTTTGCCATTTCTTCCTGCAGTTCATTTCACTAATGAGGAAACTGTGACTCACCCAGAGTCACAAAGCTTATAAGTGTCTAAGGCCAGATTTGAACTCAAGAAAATGAATCTATTTACAAAATTCTTAATTCAGAGTTAGAAGGGAACTCAGAGATCACCTGCCCAAGCGCCTACCCAGTGAATGAATCTCCTCTACAACTTATCCTCTCTTAAAACCTCATTATCATATAGCCAACAAGTGGTTGTCCAACCTTTGCTTTAAATCACTTAATGGGATTGATTCATGAACGTGATCTATTAACCTCATATTTATCATTTTTTTCCTCCAATCAAGTCTTTCTCTGACCTCAAAGTGTATGGAAATGATTCTAGGTTTTTAAAGATCGTGTCAGCCAATCACAAGTTTTGACAGGTTGTACACTCTGGAAAGGCCTATCTAAGTTTAGAGAGATTTTTCAATAGATGCTGAACTACCAGGTGATGACTTTTTTTTTTTAATTGGAATAACTGGGAATCATAGTACCTCAGATTCAGAAGGGAACTCGGAAACTGTCTAGTCCAACAAAATGCTGAACAAGAATCTTCTCTGTAATATACCAGATGAGTCATTAATTGGCCTTTGCTAGAAGACTGCAGGTATTATTAAACCCTTTGCTAAGGCATGGATAGAGTTATGAACTGCAGTGATAAAAGCACCTACTTTGTTATAATGACGTCCAATTCAATTCGACAACAATTTATTAAGTTCCTACTAAGAGCCAGGAATTGTGCTTCAGAAACACAAATTAGCGATGGATTATTCTTTTTCTTAGCACTATTCTTAGAGTCATGTTCCTCAGGATACTGATAAATGACAACTCTTACATCTGTTTCTTTGGTGTGGCTACATGGGTTGTCCTTGTCTTCTGAGGTCCCAGCCAGCCTGGCCATACCAGTGACTCTGGCTCCTTCTTCTTTTCTCTTCCCACATCCCTAGCCTTCATTACAAACTTATGGTCCCTCTCTGATTTGGGGAACTAAAGGAGAAATAGGTATGCTCTCTACAATACTGAAAGGTAAGAATAAACTTTTTCTTCCTTAAAACCTGTTTCAGGTCCAGGTCCCTAACCTTTTCTTATAACTTTTGTTCTATTCTCTTTTAGTGTTCCTTTTATTTTATTTAAACCAAGGCTCATATACATAAAGCTAGAAGGCACTTCAGAGGTCATGTAGTACAATCTATTTTAGAACCAAAAAATTTAAGCAAATTGATCAAGGTGACACAGGTCATAAGTGGAATAGGCAGGAATAGAGACCAAGACCTTCGACTGCAAATCAAGCTCTCTTTTCACTGAATCTCATTGATATTATAATTAACTCTAAGTGGTTTAAGTAGATGGGATCATATTCTTTGGATGAATGAACAAATGAATGAGCAAAAACTTTATTAAGCACAGAGGTATCAAACACACAGCTCATAAGCTGCATTGTGGTCTGCAACACTCCAAGTGTCCAAGTTAGTGTCCAACACAATTGGAAAATATTGAATGAAATAAATATAAGTACAATAGAACACAGATAACGTTAATGTGTGGTTTGCTAACTCAATATGTGACTGCAGGGATCCTTACTGCATGGTTTCGTGGCTCTATTTAAAAAAAATTTATTATTTAATTATATTTAACATTCATTCAAAAAGTTTGAGTTCCAAATTTTCTCCTCCCCTCCAGTTCCTTCTCCACCAATTGAGAAGATAAGCAACATCAGCAAAATCCAAAGACAAATATCGTGGAT
This sequence comes from Vombatus ursinus, assembly GCF_900497805.2. Taxonomy (NCBI): domain Eukaryota; kingdom Metazoa; phylum Chordata; class Mammalia; order Diprotodontia; family Vombatidae; genus Vombatus; species Vombatus ursinus. The sequence continues at coordinate 21,787,978 of NW_020954751.1, read as the reverse complement.
GCATATTTTCTATGTGCCAAGCTTAGGCAAGCACTGACAAACCCTGCTTACTTTCTTTTTTTTTTTTTAAGGCAATTGGGATTAAGTGACTTGCCCAGGGTCACACAGCTAGTAAGTGTCAAGTGTTTGGTCTGAGGCCAGATTTGAACTCAAGTCCTCCTGACTTCAGGGCCGGTGCTCTATCCACTGCGCCAGCCCCTGCCTTCAAGCAGCTCACATTCTACTGAGGGAAACAAGACATAAAAGAAAGTTCAGCTACAGAGCAGATGGGAAAACTTTGAAATCCTAGAGGTAAAGCAGACTAGGCAAATCCTTGGACATAATTAAGTCAAAGCCTAGAGGTAGTGGACAATGGTAAGACCCGATCATCTTCCATCTCACCAGAAAGAAATGAGTGTCTCATTTCTGTCTCATCCAAGCCACGTGAGCAGCCAATTAGCTTATTTGGATTCTAGGCAGCCTGGATGGGGAAGGAGGTGGCGTTTCACCGGCTCTCCCCCAGTGGGAAGAGGGAGAAGTGAAAAGGCAAGGAGGGAACGGTGACTGTCCATGCTGATGACAGGTCTTTACCATTGCCCAGCAGTCTTAGATTGGTTTAAAAGCAACATCACCAAAATATAAATACAAATATGATCTACACAGAAAGCCCAGTTTCCACTATTAATTATTTGCTTTAACATTGGGCAAGTCATTTAATCTCTTTGAGTCAGTTTTCTGTCCATGAAATAGGAATAACAATATAGACTCCGTACACTTCTCAGAGCTATTGTAGGGAAGGAGGCTTTATAAATTTGAATATCGATGATTTCAATATCAGCTATTAACTGATAGAGAGCTTTGGGGGATGATTTTCTAGAAATTTCCTTCACTGAAGAGTTTAACAAAATATTGCTCAGGTGCATTTGCTGCCTTTCTACAGTTTTTCAAAAGGTGTATCTTCATTTGGCCTGGTGGCTGAGCAGCTATGCTTTTTCTGTAACCTGCTAATTGGATTATTATTCGCACCTGCCCAGGTAGGGGGGCCTCATTTACATGTTCCTGGTATTGCTGTTATAATTCATGTCTTCATCTGGTAACTTTGGAGGGTGCTGTCTTTGCCATGTTTTTCTTAGTGGATAAGAATACAAAGAGTGAAAAGGAACACAGAAAACAATTCCTTAAAAAAAAAAAAAAAGCCAGGAGGAGAGGGCCACTTAGCTGCCTTGGGGTAACTTTTAATTAAACCAGATACAGCAGGGTAACACTCAGGGTACTGTGCGCCTTAGTCTTTGGCTGAAAAATGTGCTACTACATTTCTGCTTTTCCATTTGATACAGGAAATTACAGGGCAGTTTACAAGACAGCTAGAGAAGAGAGGGACTTACTGGTACAAGGAAATGCATAACATGTCAATCTTTGACTATAAGAACCATGACCAATATGAGGCAGAGATTTAACCCAAAGAATGATTTGATCAAATTAATCAAAAGTAGAGATTTCAGTGATGTATTTGAGAGGAAATTGAGACCCCAGTTGCCACGGTGCTGCTTGGTGCCCATTGAGGGAAGGGATATTCACTCTTGTTGCCCTTATTGGAAATAGCCTCCAGATTTGTCAATGTGGCATTTGAACTGAGTTGTGAAGAAAGCTAGGGATTCTAAGAAATAGTGAGGATACCAAAGAACATTTCAGGCATGGGGGAGAACTAGTGAAAAGACACAAAAAGGGGAGATAGAAAACAAGGTTTTCTAAGATGTAGATATGAAGATGAAGAACATTGCAGGTAAAGGGGTTAGTCAGTGGAAAGGAACAATGAAGGGAGATTGGTAATCATGGGTGAGGAACAACACATAGACCAGCATGGTCTCTTTTTTAAATAAAAATCATCCTGAGGTAGTTGATCTATTAATCTATTATCAGTCATTAGGAACTTCTGATAAATTCATTCAGCCCTGGAAACTCTCCTCTAGCAAGAACTATGTAAGAACCTGGCCATGATTAGTCAAAAGAATTGAGAATGTTTGACATAGAAAAGAACCTTCTTAGAGGGGGCAGGATTGATATATTTTTTAACACATTTGAAGATCTGTCATGTGAAAATGCTACCAGAATTGCTGTGCTCGGCCCCAGAGGAAAGAACTAGCTAGGAAAAAAATGGATGGAAGATATAGAGATAACTTAGTCTCATTATAAGGGAAAAAAAACTTGCTAATAATATTAATGAGCTATCCAGAAGTCCCCAGGACTGGTAGGTAGTGCTGCATGACCTGTTCTTGTTGATACCATGATAGTTCTTCATCATCAACATTGTCCTTTCTATAAGCTCACAAGCTATCCCCTCAATAGTGCTTTACAGAATTTTTCCATGTCTGTAAGTCATCTACACCTGCTTATAGTTCAAAAAATCCACCTTCTCTTTTTCAAAAATTGGAACAGCATGACAATTGTCATCCCTGCAGCATGCATTCTGTTCTCTACAGCCTTTCAAAGATCACTGATGGGGGTGCAGTTAGGTGGTATAGTGGATAGAGCACCAATCCTGGAGTCAGGAGGACCTGAGTTCAAATACGGCCTCAGACGCGTAACACTCACTAGCTGTGTGACTCTGGGCAAGTCACTTAACCCCAATTGCCTCACCAAAAAAAAAAAATCTTCTCAATCACACCCACCAAGTGTTTGCATACTGTATTATGTCATCCTGAGCCTGATGACTTGGATTTACTGAGGACAGCTAGATGTTCTTTTACTCTGCATTGACTGTCTTCTGTTTATTAGTGAAAACACTCAATATACAAATTAAGTAGTTCTGCCTTCCCTTTGCTACATACTATCATTGTCTCATCAACCCAATATAGTAGGATGCTCAGTTCTTTAATCTTCTTCTTGCCCTCAATTTAGGGGTAGCCAGCTAGAAGGCACAGTAGAAAGAGAGGTGGTGGTGTGAGAATCACAATGAGATAATAATTGTAAAGCATAGCACAGTATTTGGCATGTAGTAAGACTAACATAAATGTTAGCTATAATGATGATGATCCCCATTTCACAGATGAGAAAACTGAGGCAGACAGAAGTTACATAGAGTCACATAGCTAAGAAGTGTCCGAGGTTGGATTTGTCTGACACTCTATCTACTGTGTTATCTAGTTGTCCCAATAATAGCATCTATCTCACAGAATTGCCATTAGGATCCAATGAAATATTTGTAAAGCACCTGGCACGTGACAGACTCTATAATAATAAATTCTTATTCCCTTCACCCTTCCCTCCACCCAGGACTATTATGACAATAAAATGAGATCATCAGTGTAAACTACTTTACAATCCTTAAAGTTCTGTCTAAATGCTAGCTATTAATATTTTTTATTATTTCTTCACCTCGACACAGTAGGACTCTCAGTTCTTTGATGATCTTCCGGACCTCAATATAACTTTAAGAATAAACTTTGTTCTTAACATTCGTTGCTTGTCTTACTTCATTCTGAACTTTAGCATTCTGGACACAACAAACGGACTGTGACTCTGCTTTGTATTCACTCTTGGTTACTTGCCCCTTTTTTCTATAGTCTGTATATGTCCTTTTAAAATTCAACTTGGTGAATGAATTCCCTGTGCATCCTCATAAGTCTCTTTAGACTGTTTCCTCTTCACCGTCCCTCTGAAAGTATTCATGTTTATGTTGTCAGAATTTCCTTCTTGGGAGTTTCATAATCCTCTTGGCACAACCTCCCCTCTTCTTTCTCATGTTGTAGAAAAATCTGTAACTTTCACCTAATTGGCCCTTGTTCTCCCCTGTGGGAATAAGCAGAGTACATTTAATCCTTCTCCCACAGCCTTTCAAATATTTGAAAACAACTATTAGGTTCTCACTAAATCTTCTCTTCCCCTGTTCCTCATCAATCAAGATCCCTAAAATTATAAGCAGGCGGGATTCATGGGTTATTAGAGATAAATGTAAAACCCAAAATTTCATTTCCAAAAACATTCAATCAGCAAGTAAAGGATAGGGAAACGTGGCTAAATAGCAGTTTAGAATATATCCAGACACTGAAAACTTAAAATGAGTCAATGATATAACTGTGATTCTGACTCTAGATTTTCTACCTTGTTCCCAAGCAATACCCTTTCCCTTTCCCCACACCCTCCTCTAGTCTTCCTCCTTTAGAATGTAAGCTCCTTGAGTTTATAAAAGCTTACAATTCGGGGATTATCTTTCTTCTTACTTGTATTTGTATCCCTAGTGTTTAGCAGAGTGCCTGACATATAAATGCTTAATCAATGTTTGTTGCCTGTGGCCTGCTTGTTGCCTGCCATGCCATTCCCCAAAGATGACGATCTTAACCTGCATTAAGAAGACCAGAGTGCACAAAACATAGGAGGCAAATAATGGCAGACTAGATAGGACTGTCATGTGGATGAAGGATTAGATTTGTGTGGCTTGGTCCAAGAGAATAGAACTAGGAAAAGTGGGGGGAGTTGAAGAGAGATGAATTAAGGTTTACTCATAAAGAAAATCTTCCTAACATTCACAATATAAAATGGATGCCTTCAGAGGTAGCCCTTCATTGGAAGTCTTTAGGAAGAGGCTGGATAACCTTAAGAGCAGGAACTAGCTATTTTGCTATTTTTATTCCAGCACTTAGTGTAGTTTATGACACATAGTTAACAATCATTTTTTCATTCATTCCATCCTTCCTTTATTCATTCTTTCACATATAGCAGGTTAGTCACCAAGGTTTTAAATACTTTCAATATCCCTGGGATGTAGAAAGCTGGGCTACTAGAATAAAAAACTATGAGGTACAGGAAATGTTTCACTTTTTTCTTCATATTCACAGTGCTTAGCACATGTATCTGTCACAAAACAAAGCATATAAATAATAATTGTTGAATTGAATTGAATCCATTGACCACTCTTTTACCATCTCCTCATTTCTCTTGTCTATCATTTTCCTCATACCTCCCTTTAGTTCTATAGTTTTCCTCAGATTATTGTTCTTTATAGGCAAAATAGGAATTCATCCTTGTTTCACCTTGAATAATTTACCCAATAGGTCTCCCTTTTTCTTCTTGCCCCCAACATAACTTAAAAGACCTTTTTGCTGACCTTGGATTTTGTTTTGTTTTTCAAGCCTTAGGTGATTGATAGGATGATAGTATTGGAGGTGGAAGGGACCTAAGAGGACAATTAGTCTAGTCTACTTACTTTACAAATAAGAAAAGTGAGGACCAGGGAGGTCAAGTGATTTATCTAAGCTCATACAGGTAGTATGCAGCAGATCTGAACTCAGATCATCTGACTCGAGAGTCTGTACTCTCGCCACTGTATCATATTGTCTCCTTATTCTGAAATTTAGCCTCCTGGATAATATTTGCTCTTTTACAATTTCCAACCTTTCTTCTTTTTTTCATCTGTTTCCCTTTTGCTAGTTATTAGATCTCAGCATTTCTTCTTAGCTTTCTACTTCCATGTTTCCTTAGTCCCCTGCTTTGTCATAAGGACTAGACTTCTTGCTGATTATTAATACAATTCAATTCAATATTTACCAGTTACAATGTGGTTTGCCAACAAAGAGTAGAGGGCCAGTCTTAGAGTCAGGAATAATAATAACTAGCTTCATATAGAGTTTTAGAGCTTGCAAAGCATTTTGCTATGACAACAACAATGATGACAATGACGAAGAAGAAGAAAGAAGGAAGAAGAACAAGAACAAGAACAAGAAGAAGAACAAGAACAAGAAGAAGAACAAGAGGAAGAGGAGGAGAAGGAGGGAGATGATTGTGATGATGAAGAAAAAAGAAGGAAGAAAGAAAGAAAAGAAAAAAGAAAGAAAAAAGGAAAGGAAGAAAGAAAAATAGCTAGCATTTATGTAACATCTACTCTGCGCCAGGCACTGTGCTAAGCATTTTACAATTATTATCTCATTTGAACTTCACAACAACCATGAGAGCATTGTGCTATTGTTATGCCCATTTTATTAATGAGGAAACTGAAGCAGAGTTTGTGATTCATTCGCTGTCACAAAACTAATTAGTACATCTTCCTAACTCTAGGATCAGTGCTTAATCTACTGTGCCACTTACTTATTGAAAGATTTGTGTTCAAAATGTGCCTCTGACACATGGTGACTATATGACCACAGATTTCACTTGAACTCTCAATGACCCAGACAACTCTTTAAGATTATTGTTTATGCTCTGTCTCTCTGGCTCTTTGGCTCCTTCCTCTGAAAACCTCCATTTTATTTTATTTTATTTGGACATTTCATTGTAATTTTTATTTATTTATTTTTTTTGTTTTCAACATTTACTTCCACAAGATTTTGAGTTCCAAATTTTCATCCCATCTCACCCCTCCCCCCACAACAAGATGGCATGCATTCTAAATACCCCTTCCCCTAGTCTGCCTTCCCTTCTATCTCTCCCACCGCCTTCTCTTATCCCCTTCCCCTTCAATTTTCCTGTAGGGCAGGATGGATTTCTGTACCCCATTTACTGTATTTCTTATTTCCCAGTTGCATGTGAAAACATTTTTTTAAACATGTGTTTTTAAAACTTTGGGTTCCAAATTTTCTCCCTTCCTCTCTCCCCACCCACCCTCATTGATAAGGCAAGCAACTCAATATAGGTTATACATGTGCAGTTATGCAAAACACTTTCATAGCAGACATGCTGTGAAAAACTAACTCTATTTCCCTTAATCCTATCCTGCCCCACCTATTTATTCTATTCTTTCTTTTGACCCTGTCCCTCCTCAGAAGTATTTGCTTCTGATTACTCCCTTTCCCAATCTGCCCTCCTCTCTATCATCCCCCTACTCTCTAGTTCCCTTCCCCTCCTATTTTCCTGTAGGGTAAGACAGATTTCCAAACCCAATTGAGTGTGTATGTTATTCCCTCCTTAAACTAATCCAATGAGAGTAAGATTCATTCATTCTCTCTCACCTCCTCCTTTTTCCCCTCCACTGTAAAAGCTTTTTCTTGCCTCTTTTATGTGAGATAATTTACAGGATGAGACTGAAGATAAGTGGAAGAGCCTTCCCATTTTCCCATTCCCTCTTCTCTCCTCCTCTCATCTTCTGTCCCTTTTTCCCTTTCTCTTCTTCTTTCCTTCTTCTCTACTTTTTCCTTCTCTCTTAATCCCTTTCTTTCCTTCTCTTTCTCTTCTTTCCCCCCTTTCTACTCCCCTCTCCTTTTATTTCTTTCCCTCCCATATTATCCACTTCCTTCCTCTTCTCCTTTTCAATTCTTCCCTGTCTCCTTTCTTTCCTTCCCTTTCCTTAGATGCAGACTAAAGCTATACTGTATTACAAAGGATTAATACTATTCTATTAGAGTGGTTTAATGAAAGAATCAAATCTATGTGCTCTGTCAAATGCATGTGTTTCTTTCCTTGTCCAAGCTTACATGTGTGAAGGTTTGCACAGAGAGTATCTGCCAGACTACCAGGACTCATAGGTGTCCTTTGAATCAATACCTGGGATTCAAGGGTCCGAAAGAGAATATGACAGGCACGAAGAAATGGGAAATTGAAAAAATGTATTTATGAAGGAAACTATGATACTATGCTGTATAATTAGGACAGAACATGGACAAACATGCCAGGTATACTTTTATCAGTAATCTAAATCAGGTTATTTAAAAGCCATCCTTGACCAGAAGTATCTCCCCCAACATGCTGCCATTAGAATCATTAATTACAGCTCTTCTTAAGCAAATACACATTTTCATAATATGAGCCTGTAAATGAGAGTAACAATTTATATTATAGTTTGTTTGTTGTTGGTGGTGTTTTGGTCTACAAGCCTATCTCTCCCCGCCCCTGCACCCCTCTGCCCCATGAAGACTGGAAGATTGTTGAGAATAGGACCTGTGTCTGTTGTTCAATTATTTGTTTACTAGTGCCTAGAACAAGAAATTAACATATATTTGTTGAAATGAATTTCTGGAAATGAATGAAGACATTATGTTACATTGTATTCCCTGAGAAGAATAACACCTTCACTAGAATGGTCAAGAATTCTAGAGTTGCGTAAAGTAGAAACCATAATGAATCTTAGAGATTATCTAGTTCACCCTTCTCACTTTATTTCTGAGGATGTGGAACCTCACTGAAGTATATTCACTTAACTAAGCCAGTATGGCATAGTAGATGCAATAATGTAATCGGGAAGGCCCGGTTCTATTCCACTTTGGACAGCCTCGGTGGGGATGATAACAGCACCTAGCTCACAAGGTTGTTTTAAGGATCAATTGAGATAATGTTTGTAAAACACTTTGTATATTCCCCCACCTACCCCAACAAACACACACTCACTTTTAAAGTCAGACCTCCCTCTAATTTCATAAGTACAGTGAATTTCTGGTGAGGTATTTCCTCACCAAAACAGTTTAGCACCTTCTCTGCAGAGTTGCCTAGGACAGTGAGAGATTAAGTGACTCATCCAGTGTCATACAAGCAATATTTATCAGAGGCAAAACTTGTACCCAGCTCTTGCCGATCCCAAATTAGTTTTGTATACATTAAACCGTGCTTCCTTCCTAAAGAGCTATATAAATGAGAGCTACATTATTTTATTAATTATGTTAATAAAAGATAACCTAATTATCTTGACTCCCAGTCATAGTCAAATGTTCATTCTACAACTACTCCAGTCTCATTTAGCTGAATGGACACTCCTTTATTCTTTTCCTAACTTTGCCCCTGAATCTCTGGACTTCTTCCCCCAGATCCCGGCAGCCTTCCTATGCTGGAAGATCCCTCTGCCCCTGCAGCCTTGTTCTCTGATTAGTGAATTTCTCCTGGAACCTCTATTTTGAGGAAGTGCCTAGGCTAGCTCAGTGTTCACTCATTCAGCTCTTTTTTTTTTGCTTTTTTTATGAGCAGCTAGGTGGCACATTGGATAGAGTGCCAAGATTGGAGTCAGGAAGACTCATCTTTCTGAGTTCAATTTTAGCCTCAGACACTTACTAGCTGTGTGACCCTGGGCAAGCCACTTAACCCTATTTGTCTCAGTTTCTTCTTCTGTAAAATGAGCTGGAGAAGGAAATGACAAACCATTCCAGCATCTTTGCCAAGAAAACCCAAAATGGGGCCATAAAGAGACAAACATGACTAAAAAAATACTGAACAACTTTCTCCATTAGAATGTAAGCTCCTTGAGGGCAGGGACTGTCTTTCTTTTTGCTTGTATTTGTATCCCCAATACTTAGCACAGTGTTTGACACATAGTAAGTGCTTAATAAATGCTTGTTGGCTTGACTTGTTGATAACAAGTGTTTGTATTTTATCAAGAAACTTCTAGACACACACACTACATAAAATATTTTTCTGGAGTTCAAGCTTTGGCATGTGTATAGAAATAGGTACCAAAGGACAGTTCTCTTAAACATGTGAATTAGTTCTTGCCAAGGTATCTACCTCACTACCACAGCGCTCAGGCCTTGGGACGTAAGATAGAGAATAATCCTATGAATCATTGGAACAAGTCCCTCACTTTCCATTCCTTTTGAATCTCAAATCCCCAAATCCTCTTTGTTATTCTCCCTGACCATTCCCAAGGGTAAGTGCCATAACAAAATGTGTTTTTCAGGCCTTATCACTGAATTTATGTGTGCTTCTATTTATCTGTAGTACTCATGATAATGACTTATTTGTGGCCAAAGTTATTTCCTGCTTGGGGATAGTGAGTCCAAGAAGCAAGCATGAGGCCGATAATTTCCACAGGAAACAGGAAACAAGTTCATGCTGTCTTAACATACTTTCTCTAATGCAACACTTCACTTTCCCCCTCTACAATAAGCATTATCCTTTCCCCTAAATGCTCCCACACTCCTACCTTCCCTATTATTGCAGAGGGTAAAACCATTCTCCCAGTCCCTCTAGCCTAGGAGTCATCCTGGATTCTTCATTATATCTTACTCACCATATCCAAGTTGCTGCCAAGGCCTGTTGATTTTACCTCTGCAATATTTCTTCAATATATCTCACCTCTGACACTACCACCACCTTAGTACAGACCTTCATTACTTCATGCCTGGATTATTGCAATAGTTGGTTGTGGTTCTGCCTGCCAATCTACCCTCCATTCAGGCACTAAAGTGATTTTCCTAAAGTGGAGGTCTGATAGTGCCCCCCTCCATTTCCCCCATTCAATAGTCTCCAATGGTTCCCTATCGGCTCCAGGATCAAATAAACTCTGGTGTTCAAAGCCCTTCATAACCTAGCCCTTCTTATCTCTCCAGTCTTCTTAGACTTTATTCCCCTACACATACTCTTTGATCTAGTGACACGGGCTTCCCTATCATTCTACGAGTAAAACATTCCATCTCTCAGCTCCATGAATTTTCTCTGGTGGCACCCCTTGGCTAGAATGTTCTCAGGTCAAGCTACTGATCTACTTGGCTTCTTTTAAGACCCAACTAAAATCCCACCTTCTACAGGAAACCTTCCCCAATTCCTCTTAATTGCAATGCCTTCTATCATTAATTGTTTCCTATTTATCCTGTACATAGTTTGCTTTGTACATATTTGAGGTCAGGGACTGTTTTTGTTTTCCTCTTTTTGTATTTCCAGCACTTAATATAGTGCCTGCACATAGTAGGTACTTAAGACATGTTTATTGATTGATTGATTGGTGTTTACCACATTCTGCCAACCTTTGAATATCCCCTTTTAAAACATTATCTACATTTGATCCATTTTTACATTCTCATGAATTGACTCAGTCCTTATTATTTGTCTCTACATTTTTTTTCATCAGTATTATTGCTTTTTATCTTAAACTGCAAATATGTAGAGGGCAATAGTTATGTTTAATTCACTTTGTGCAGTGTCTAGTAACAAGATATTGGCAAATCTATACATCTTAAAATGAGGCAGTTAGTTGGCGCAGTGGATAGAGAACTGGGCTGGGTTTTGAAACAATGGGTCTAGAATTCATAACAGAATAGTACCTCTATACTTCCTTGCTGCACAGAAGGCCAGGAAAATTTCTTCATCAATCTGTGTGAAAAGAAGGTGCAAAGCAGGAAATAAATATCCTCATAGAGCAAAGATAATGTTGCTTTGAGGAATCCAAAATTAGGTTGTGAACACACAAACTCAATGGCCTCTTCGTACCACATTGTACTTCACAAGCAGTATGTGTCCACATAGGGAAAAGAAATCTCTGAGAGAACAGACGTTTTCATTTTAATAGCTATTGATTGAGATGTCAAATGCATCAGAAGGTTGAACTGAGTCATAGATGGAAAAATTTTGACATATAGTGACCTAAATAGTTCTCATCATACAGGCCCATTGCAGTCCATCAAAATCCAAGACATGCATGATCTAAAAGGCTATTGGTTCAATAATGACAAAAATTTTTTCCTCTTTTGCTCCCTAATCAGAGTTAGGGCAAGATCCTTTATTATTCTGACTGAACCTAAAGCAAACTGAGTGTCAAATCATCTCAGCTTGTCTATTGCATTGGGACAGCTATTTACTCTCAAAAATAATACCTCCTTCAATACAGAATGTGATTGTAGCTGCATTCCCTTCTTTTATCCATCCAAATTTTCCCAGTTCTTGAAGGTCTACAATAGCTCAAATTTCCCAATTTTTTGCATAAGGCAGCTGCTTAATAAATCCTTCTTTAATTGAATTGACTTTTATTATCACCCTAAAGAACTTTAGAACTACCCCAGCCTTTAGTGATTTCTCTATCTTCGAATACCTCCTACCTTACAGTAAAAAATACTTACTATCTGCATTGTTCAAGTGGACACTACAGGAGAGAGTGTAGTACTTGGAATCACATCCCATAGTGACCATTTACTTACTCTGTGGTGTTAAATAAGTGGCTAAGTTTCATTGATCCTCATTTTCCTTATCTATTCACTAGGGTCTCATATCCTCAAAGGGCCAAAGTACTTTGTAAAATACACAGTAGGATAAAATATGGGCAATAATTATCACAACATCTCTTGACAGTTCAGTGTAGTATGTTGGATAAACAGTTGATAGTGGAGTTAAGAAGATCTGAGTTCAAATTCTACCAGCTGTGTTACTGAGGGTAACATTAAATAACCTCCTAATTCTCATAGATATATCTGTATGTTATAGACAATTGTTATCACAAGATCTCTAAATTAAATCACTGCATCAATGGATAATATTTCCTCACTGGTAATCCCCCACATCAATGAAATTACAGATCTACATCCCATTCTTCCTTCCCACCTCTCAAAAAAATTCTTGTATTAAGTTGTTTTATACCTTGCATCATTCTTCATTATTCATTCGTGAGACATAATAATATAGTGGATAGAATTATAGGTGTAGAGCCTTTAAAAATGCACTCTTATCCCACCTTTGGTCCTTGCTGAGCTACCAGGGCAGGTCACAGTCTCTGAGTGTCTGTGTGCCTGAGACCACTTCCTAACACTTAGCTACTGAATTATAAAGTGGTTGTAACTTATGATCATGGAGGGACTTCCTCACCAAGACAAAATCACACAAAATCAGAGCTTCTTTCCTATTCTCCTGCTTTTAACTTTCAAATTCCATGAACATTTGAATGCCTGATCTAGTCCAATTCAGCCAGCATTCATTAAGTACCCATGACCTATAAGGCATTGTGTTAAATACTCAGGACAAAAAGACCAAAAAAAATGGCCCTTGAGCTCCAGAAACTGACATTCTATTGTATGGATGCAATGCGTAAACATCAGCATATACATCATAATCTTCAGAGGACTAGAGCACTAGTGACCAGGGGAGTTACTAAAGGCTCCCTATAGGAATTGTCTGGTGAGCTGAGCTTCGAATAAAGATGAAGCTGCCAAACGTTAGATGCTTTGAAAGAGTTCATTCCAGGTGGTGTACTGGACTCTCAAGAAGGCACGTGTGCAAATTTAGAGAGGCAAGAGAAGCTTAAACAAACAAACAAACAAAAAAATAGAACTTTGTGACCCTTTGGATGTATGGTCATGAGAGAATCAGAGGAGATAAAGAAGATTCTGAGGTTTTGAGCCTGGGTGACTTTGAAGACTATACCACCAACAGAAATAAGGAAGTCAAGAGAAGGATCTAGTTCAAGTGAATAGAAGGTGACTTCAGTTTTAAATACTTTGGGTCCAATATGGCAAGGGAACAATCAAGTGGAAATATCCAGTAGGCAATTAGAAATACAGGTCCAGAGTTCAAGTCAGAGATGTCAGGTCTTGCTAAATAACTCCAGTATCATCTGGAATAAAATAACCTAAATTCCTCCCTGGTCATTTTGGCCTTCGTTGTCTTTTTCTTCCCTTTGTATCCCTAATATATTATGAAACAAGATAATGTATTTAAAGCATTTCAAACCTTAACTATGTACATGGGATCTATTATTGTTACTTTTATTGTTATGATTGTTACTATTGAAGGGCCTTGCACATTGTAGGCAATGAATAAATGCTTGACTTGAATTAAACTGACTCAGCTAATTTCATACTAGTTCCCAGTTCAGGGGGCCCTAGCACCTCTGGCGTGAGGGTTTGCTGAGCCCTTTTCAGAGCTGCTCCTCCATCTTTGGCATCCACCTTTCACCCAGCTCTACCTGTGGCTCCAAGAAGTTGTAGCATGCCCAGTGGCCATGCCTTAATAAAACCCTCTCAGCAGATGGGCTAAACCAGGTTGAGGATAACTGACATGCCTCAAATCCCTCAGTGAGGTAATGAGGGGGATGTCTATCCCAAGCATATAAAGACTTTCCCTGATGAAATGGGCCAATGAAAACAATTTGTTACAACAACCATGAAGGTGAAGCAGGTGCTGTGGAGCCCTAAAGTTTAATCAGATACTGAAAGTATCAAACTTATCCACTGCAACCTGGGCCATCACCAGCTATCCTGACTTTTGTCTTGCCACTGGACTTTGATGACTGGAAGAAAGTGAGGCTGAAGACTTTGTATAACTCTACCTTACTTAAAATTCACATGCAAGGCAAGACATTACACCATGATGTCATTGGTCCTCTTCAGAAACAAAGGACCACCACCACCAACAACAACACAGACCAGGAGAGACCTATAAATGTGCCTTACATTTCCAGGTGTACAAAAGATACATTAATTCTATCTTGTGTTAGTGACAGTTGCCTCTGTATTAGAACGGTACACATATAATTTATAACATCAGAGATTAAAGACCAGATTAGCAGATGCTGTGAGAGCACAATCATTTGGAAATCCATTAAGGATTTGCTTATGGAATGTCGAGCCAGATTCCCAAAAATGAATGGCAATATGTTCGAGTACTAGAGGACTCACAGTTCTCTATAGTTATTGACTACTTTGTCCATCCTCCCCGCCCCCCTAAAAAAAGTATAAAATGAATTCTCCTGATACTGATAATCATACCTGAAATGGTCTGAATAGCTGCAGATGGGTGGTTAGAGATATGACAAGAAATAAAAGGAATTTTCTAAATACAGGTCAGCTAGTTGACAGGAAACAAAGACTTCAAGTGGGAACCAAAGAAGAATTAGATGAGGTAATAAAATTCAATTCTAGGCTAAAGGCTTCTGCTCTTTTTGCTAGCTGGGCCTGGCTAGGTATAGTTGTCTTAGCCTTTAGAGTTATATGAGCTAAAAAACATTGATTCTCCCATGTAACAGAGAGGTTTATAAGTGGTTGTGCCTCAGGAGATGGTAACAAAGAACAGATTGAAAGAAATTAAATATATTGGAGAAGATGTGGGAAAATTGGAACACTAATGCATTGTTGGTGGAGTTGTGAACTAATCCAACCATTCTGGTTATAAAATTATGCATACACTTTGACCCAGCAATACCACTTCTAGGTCTGTATCCCAAGGGATTATAAAAATGGGAAAATAACCCACATGTAAAAAAATATTTATAGCAGCTCTTATCGTGGTGGCAAAGAATTGGAAATTGAGGGGATGCCCATCAATTAGGGAATGGCTTAACAAGTTGTGGTGTATGAATGTAATGAATACTATTGTGCTATAAGAAATGATGAGCAGGCACACTTCAGAAAAACCTAGTGCTGAGTGAAATGAACAGAACCAGGAGAACATTGTACACCATAACACCCACACAGTGTGATGACTGACTTTGATAGACTTAGCTCTTCTCAGCAATGCAACTCCAAAAGACTTGCAATGGAAAATGCTATCCACATTCAGAGAAAGAACTATGTAGTTTGAAGGCAGATGGAAACATACTATTTGCTCTCCTTTTCCTTTGTTGTTTTGTTTTATTGCTTGATTCTCGTGGTTCCTCCCATTAGTTCTAACTGTTCTTTACATCACTGCTAATGGAAAAATATGCTTAATATGAATATATAAGTAGAACTTAGATTGCACACCCCCTTGGGAGAGAAGGAGAGGGAGAGGGGAGAAAATTTAAAACTCAAAATCTTATGGAAATGAAGGTTGAAAACTAAAAATATTTTTCATTAATTTATTTTTTAACTTATTTATTAATTAATTTTTAATTAATTTATTAATTAATTATTTTAAAAGAGACATTAAGTGGCTGAATAACAGCAAATTGTACCAGAGAGATGCTCAGTGAACACCCCCAAAATCAGTGAGACATTTAGCAGAAAGGAGATAGTAAAGATGCAGCATTTACCAAAGATAGACTGCTCAGCCTAGAAATGTTACACAATGCCTGCAAGAGAGAAGCTTGATGACTTTATTAGAGGATGTATGTAATTGGCACTCTGCAGGGTTACTGGTATGAGTTTATATGGCTGTGTATGCCTTTTGACTATGAATTTTCCTCCATGTGTGCCATACATGTTCTCTGGCTACATGTATTACCTACAGGTATATTTTCTGATCATATGTGTTTCTTACATGTTTCCACTCCTCCACTTGTTATATAAAAACATGGGACAGCATAACCACTGTGTTTTCTTGTCATTTAATTTATTTTACTGTTTGGTTAAATGTAACTTACTTTGAATGAATGTGTCCTTTCTGGTTGACTTAATAAAAGTAAATATTTAAATGTCAGCTACTGAGCTATGATTTTGAATGAAATTTACAGAATGACTTGAACCTGGGGCAGCTTTCTACTGGCCCATGTGTGCAGGGGACCTTATGTGCTACATTTTAACATTGAATTCTATAGCTAGGAAATACCTTAGAGGTCATCTCATCTCTGGTGATATACTGGAACCAAAGTCATAATTGGAATTTTATTGATGTATTCTCTGAATAGAGAAACGTCATAGTTATTTGGCACAAGTCTGGGTCAGAGGAAATGTAAAAATGGCTTGCATACCTTTGTCAAAAGGAAACCATCAAGGCTTGAAAAAGTAAGTAATAAACTTGTTCACAGGTGTTACCTGTCTGACTTACCAAAAGAAGGATTTTTTGTATAATTTTTCTCACTGTGGGTTGTCCATTCTGTCACTTGAAAAGAAGAAATTTTGGGGGGAGGGGGTTTCGTCCTCACAAATTCTCTATCTTTAAAACAGTAAGTAGAAGATTTCCTAGTAAAACCTAAGAGTGAATTGTTAATAATCCAGTAGTACAGAAATAGAGAAGGATAAATGCCCCAACTTAACAAAAGAAAAAAAAAAAGATGGCATCTACAAGCTATAGACCAGTTACTTTAATTTAAATTCCTAAAACATGTAGAATTTGTTATTAAAGGGATAGTTAGTGAACATCTAGAAAAAGAATCAAAAGGTGGTCACAAAGAGTGAAGTCAACATGGTTTCATCAAGATCAGGTAATGAAAGATGAATTTCATTTCTTTCTTTCTTTCTTTTTTGAAAGACTCACAAAGCTTAAGATATAGTTGACCTAAATTTTACCAAAGCATTTGAAGTTGGGGACATGTGGACCACATGATAGTGTAGGTGGGTACATTTTGAGCAGTTTTAATCATTCAATATCAACTTAGAAGGTGGTTTCGAGAGGAGTGCTCAAGGACTCAAGGATGGATAAAGGTTAAGGTATAGTATTTATCAAATGTTCTGATGACCTAAAGCTAGGAGAGATAGCATGTTATATAAAGGATCACCCCTAAAGTTCTCATAGACTAGAATATTGGATCAAATATTCTGAAATGAAACTAAATATAGAAAAAAATAAAGTCTTATACTTCAAAGTATTAACTTCATAAATAAAGAATGAAGAAAGTATAGCTACATTAGCAGTTGGTCTGGAAAAAAAAGTCTTATTTTTTATGAACTACAAGGTCTATGAGTCAATTGTGTAATATAGTGGTTAAAAAAAAACCAAAAACAAAACCTCTACTGAATTTTTAATCTTCCTGAAGACAAGTCTTGGACTACAGAAATGATAGTCGTGCTATTTTCTCCTCTGTATCACCTACACCTGATCAGATATACCAGGTTCAGTTCTTCACTCCAAATTTCATAAACACCAATCATCTGGAAAGTATTCAGACAAAGGCATTCAAAAGAGTGATGGGGCCTCCAGTCCGTGCCACATGAAGGTTACTTGAAGAAAACAGTATATATTTATCCTGGAGAAGAGAAGATTCAGGACAACTAAGTTGCACAGTGGATAGAGCCCCTGGACTTGGAATCAGGAAGTTTCATCTTCCTGAGTTTAACTCTTACCCCAGACACTTACTAGCCATATGACCCTCAATAAATTACTTTACCCTGTTTGCCTTGGTTTCCTCATTTGTAAAATGAGCTGGAGAAGGAAATGGCAAGCCACTCCAGTATCTTTGCCAAGAAAACCCCAAATGAAGTCATGAAAAGTTGAATACAACTGAACAGACTCGACAGAGGAGATTTAACTCAACAGACATTTAAGCACCTGCTAGATGAAGACATCTTTTCCACTCCATGCCACAGCTATGACAAGGGTTTGATTATTATACTATCATATGCATAAAGCCATATAGACAGTAAAGAATATGACAGTGCAGGGGCAGCTAGGTGGTGCAGTGGATAGAGCACTAGTCCTAGAATCAAGAGGACCTGAGTTCAAATCTGGCCTCAGATACTTGACACTTAGTAGCTGTGTGACCCTGGGCAAGTCACTTAACCCCATTGTCTAGCTAAAAAAAAAATAGAATATGACAGTTCAGAAGGAGTGATTGATGTGGGTTAGAGCAATCAGACTAGTCTTCAAGAAGGATTTGGGTCCTAAGGGATGGATAGCATTTAATTAGGTGGAGAAGAGTGGCGAAGGCTCTGTAGGGAGACAAATGATGTGTGTTAACATAGGCATAAAGGCAAAAATGAATACATTATATATAATATATAAACATATATGTGTATATATATACACTATCTACATATACATGTGTATATATATATATGTATGTATGTATTTTACACCTACATATATGCAACATGTTTGGAAAATATAGTATAAACCAGTGTGGTTGCAGCATAGGGGTTCTTTGGAAGAATGCCAGTAGGGCAAATAAAGTTGAGAAAGTAGAGTGCTAAGATATTTTGGATTCTCTTGAATATCTAAGAAGGTTATAAATAAAATAAAAGATCAAAGTAGCATCTTAAAACCCTACTAGTGTGTCCAGTAAGGAGACAATGTAGTATAATGTAAATAAACAGTACTTGAAGTCAGCAATCCTGATATCTAGTTGCAGTTTTCACCACCAACTCACTCCCTGACTTTAAACAAGTCATTTAAATAACGTGAACCCCATTTTCTTCATATGAAAAATGAGATTAATAATGCTTATTACTATTATAAAGTTAAAATAATATAATATACATGAATAAACTACATATATAATGTATATATTATATAATTATGATATATTTATTTTATCATATATAACAAAATATAGTTTATACATAATATATTAACATCGAATAAATTATATATATATATATATATATATATATATATACACATAATTTTAAGTTGTTAAAAAATAAACTCTATTCCTGGACTCTTCAGATTAGCAGGGACTTTCAAAGTAATACAGTCCAACTACTCACCCAATAGAGGAATTCCACATAGTGGTCTTCTAGCCTCTGCTCAGATGTTTCATTCATTGACAAAATCACAACAGATTGATTTAGGTCAAAGGGCAATTGGTCCAATTTATGCTAATTATCTCTCAAGGTAGCCTGTTTCATCACTGGATGATCAGACTGTTAGGACATTCTTCCTAATGGTAAGGTGCAATCTGTATTTCAATAGCTTCCACTCATTGATTCTAGTTCTCCCCTGTAGAGTCACACTGAACAAATTTATTCCCTCTCCTTCACAATAGTCCTCTAGATTGGTGGTCTCCAAACTTTTTTTGATACTATACTCCCATGAGTAAATAAGAGAACAAACAAAAATGAGCACACACTCCCTTTCCCAGGGTGGTCTAGAGGGGAACAAGTATGATGAGAGGATGAGATGGAGTTTTCCCAGTTGTATTTGCAAAGCTTCTGCCATGGGTGCCCGTGGTACAGTTAGGTTATAGCTGCCCTGATGAGCCAACACCTGGGGCACATTAGGAGCCTGAACAAAGTGGGAGGAGTTAAAATGGGGGAGTGGTGAAGGATAGGTATGTTTGTGTTGGAAATAAGTTACAAGATTGGTTATTGGATGTGACTTATCCGCTTCCAAGCATACGTTCACAGACTGCTACCACTTTGGAGACCACCGTGATAGATACATGAAACTACTCCTGGCCTTTGCAAACATAGGACTAGGAAACTCATTGATGTGAATTGAGTCAAGTACCTAACTTACTTGCAGAAATAAAAAGGAATTAAATTTAGTTACAGAGGGTCATCAAACATCCCACTTACTCTAGATATCCCAAATGTATAGTTTTTTTAGATTGTAATCAGAGAACATCTTGTAATGTAGATTTGAACAGAGCAAAAAAATAAAAGGAATGAGAAAAAGAACATTAGCACCATATAAATAGAAAAAAATGAAAGTACAAAAGAGGGAAAAAAACAGTCCACTCATTTATTGCTTTTTTTCCATTCTTCTGGGAAACATGTATCCTCTACAGATGTAGAATTTTTTCTCTTGTTTATTACTACATTTAATTTATGTGTGTATGTATGTGCATATATATATGGATTCATTATATATGTATACATATGCATTATGTGTATACATGTATAATATATATGTATACAAGCATGCATACTGTGGATTTATATCACATATATGTATGCACGTGTATGTTTTTCCTTTTGTTGAGTATAATTTACCACCTTGCACCTTCTACTTTCCTCCTTGTTCTATCCTCTGGGGTCAAGTAGAACATACCTAATCCGTCTTCCACATAATAGCCTTTCAAATATTTAGATGGCTTTCATGTCTCTTCTAAGTCTTTTCTTCTCTAGGCTAAGCATTCTATGCTCATATGACCTTATGGCAGGAACTTGAGGCTTCACCATCTTGTTGCTCTCCTCTGGATGCTCTCCATTTTATCATTATCTTTCCCAAAAGAAAGCTCACAGAATCGAATGCAGTAACCTGGATATATGGTCTGCCAAAGTCAG
The DNA here is from genome assembly GCF_900497805.2 of Vombatus ursinus. Taxonomy (NCBI): domain Eukaryota; kingdom Metazoa; phylum Chordata; class Mammalia; order Diprotodontia; family Vombatidae; genus Vombatus; species Vombatus ursinus. The sequence goes on along the minus strand of NW_020954751.1, from coordinate 21,767,525 downwards.
AGCACAGCAGGACCATTGCTGCATTATCCCTAAAGGTTATGCCTCACTTAATGCCACCTAAGGTTACATTATTTTCCTAGGTTGCCTCATAATGAGCTTGTAGTTCATTAAAACCCCTAGACTTTTTACTAAATTGCTATTTAACCATGCTTTCCCATCTTGAACTTGTGAAGTTAATTTACTTTTAAAACTCAAGGATATGATTTTACACTTAACCCATTGTGATTTTCATGTTATTCAATTTGACCCAATATTCTAGCTAGCCCAGAATCTTATGAATCCTGACTTTATCATCTAGTGTGTTAACTTTTTACTCTCTGGTGTGTCATCTCCTTGATAAAATACATTAAAGATTATAGGACCAAGCACAGATTTTCCTTCCTTCTTTCCTTCCTTCCTTCCTTCCTACATTCCTTCATTCCTTCCTTCCTACATCCCTTCCTTCCTTCCAACTATAAACATAGACAAAGATCATTATTATTCACCACTTTAAATTTACTGCTTATCTTAACAAATCAAAGGATTTTTTGTTTGTTTAGTTTTTTTTACAAATAGAAAAACTTAATTTCCTATCCATACGGGCACCTTGATCCACTTATTCCTCCATTTTAACTATTATTTATTCCATCACTTTCTGTTCTCTGCCTTCTACCCTCCAAACTAAGTTTGGTTACCAGTTTGTTTTTATTTCTTTTTTAGAAAAGTAGTATCGCTCCTAAGTGGTAAAATTTAACTTAAGTTATTATCTAGTGGCTGTTATAGCATGTGGCTGTATAATATAAAGGAGGAAAAAATACCCATTTTCATAAATCTGTATGGGAATCAAAAGATTTAGAACTGAGGAATGACCTTAGATGTTATTTAACTCAACTCCTTTCTTTTAGATTATGAAAGTGGAGCTTCCTTCTCTTATTTTGGGGAATGCATTGCAGTACACACACACACACGGAAATAAAACATGGATACGGCTTTCTAGGTTATTAAAGTCTAATTAGGAAAATAAGAACTGCAAACAAATCACTGCAGTACAAGGAAACCAGTGATCATAAGGCCATAAGATCATTCATGCAGAAGCCCCTCTCCTTGGCCTGTGCCTTCTGTGTCTATGCAATGGATCTTCTACTAAGGTCAGAAATAACATATTATCCCAAGCCTGATATGCATAGCTGGCCAAGAGCTACAAAGGGTGAAATCTTCCTAGTTCTCCTTTCTGTGAAAACGATTGAATGCAGAAGCCTTCAGTCATGATCTGGTTGCTTTGGAAAAGATGGTTTAGAGACTTAGTGAGTATAGAGGTATTTGACCCAAACCAAGGTAAATAGAGTCCCTGAGGGGTTAATTTTCACCAAATTCATCTTCATTTAAAAAATTAAACTTATGTAAAACATGTGTGTTAGCAAAAGCATGAGCCATGACCTGATTAATTTGCTAATTATATTTGATCAGATCCCAGAAGAAGCAAACACGAAATTTGTTGGGTAGAGCCCGATGCCAAAGTCTTCAGCATACAGACTTTATAAGGATTGCAGAGTTGAGAGAGACAGTTGGGCTCCAAGATGTTGAAAACAACTTTATGAGGACACAGACCCCTTTCAGTTACACTTTGATGGATGGTTAGCTTAAGCTGAGATGTGACAGATGTGTTTAGATACTGGGACCATTTGTTTCAGCTGTCAAATAGCTGCGACCATCAGACCCTCTTCGGCTGTTGCTGGTGGTGTATTTATTCCTTCCAAGAAATAACTTGTCTCAGCAGAACAGATACAGGATTGAATGTTTGGAAATGAAGCTACAGCTTAATTACCTATTTAACATAATAATCATCTTCCCTAGGAACACTGACAATGGCACAGAGTTTGCCTTCTTTGAAGTAACAAGGTAATGCATTTTCTATTAATTGTGCTAAAGCAAATGGAAAAAAAAATCAGCTTCCCAAGTTGTATGTAAATGGTGTACCTCATTTTCTAAATTCTCCTATTTGTCACTTCTCTTGCAATCTCTTAGAGCCTTCTGTGTGGAAGGAATTGTAATGTTTTCAGACTATGCACTGTTAAGTGTTTTGGAAGTCAGTGTGAGTATGTGAAAAGACTGTCTTTTCTCTAGTAGGTCTTAAGAGCTATCAGATACAATGTCTCAGAATTACACTCTCAGACTGGAGTCTAGCCAGATTAATTTGAGACAGTGTTGCATCATTGGCCATCATCCTTAGAATCTGATGCAATAAAGCTAACTCCCCAACTCCCTCCTGCTACCCAAAGACAAGTCATGAAACAGTAGGATCCAATAGTTTGTAGACATAATCACAAAAGTATGGGCTAAGTGAAAGAGTTATTAATAAGCTATTGAAGTGCAAAGATTGGGTTTGCTATCTGTCATCCCTTTATCTAATATGAAAAAAATATTCAAATTGAATTGGAAGGTCACTTGATCACTGTCTGGTTGGACACTGGTTATACTGGAGTAGGGGACTGGGGAAGCCATGTGAATCTGGAAGAAGGAAGGGGGGGAAGGAAAGAAAGAATTACTTAAACAACACTTTGGGGTATATAGTGGTGGTGGTAGGGTGAGGGGAGTGGTGGACTCAGCTAACAACATCATATCCATAGCAATTAGCCCTCACAGCATCCCTCTTGGAATCTTGCTACTGACTAATAATAATATCTGGCATTTATATATTGCTTGAAGGTTTACAAAGAATTTTGCAGACATTGTCTCATTTGAGATTCACAATAACCCAGGAATGCAGGTGCTATTATTATTCCCATTATAGAGTTGAGGAAACTAAGGCAGTCAGAGGTTAAGTGATCTGCCCAGGATCACATAGCTAATATCTATCTGAGGTTGAATTTGAAATCAGGTCTTCCTACCTACAGATCCTTAGGCCACCTAGCTGTCTCATGTTGGCTGTCTCCTCTCACATCTGATTTTCCAAAGCTTTTTCAAAGCTTTGCCTTCTCTAGTTCTATGTATCTTTTTAATATCATGGAAGCTAGATTCCTTCTTTATTCTCTAGAGAAGTAGTATTAAGCTCAAATAGAAATTGGAGCTAGTAAACTATACATAAAGATCCTTGTGGGCTACATATTGATTTAGAAAACTACACATTAACATTATCTATGTTCTACTGTATTTTAATTATTTTATAAAATATTCCATTTATATTAATATTAATTTTTAATTAATTTAATTGATAATGTATTAATATTGATATATTATGATATTATATTTTAAATATACATTTAATGGTGATGCTCAGCAATTCCCAGCCACATTTTTGACACCTCTGCTCCAAAGGTTAGTCTTTGCCCTGTCAATGACCATCTCCCCTTCCAACTCAATCAGCTGACATAATCTCACTTTGTAAAGAAATGCCTGGACTGTGTATAGGTTGATCTTTGATTAGTACCTCTGTTATCTGTTAGTCTGACCAGGTAAAAGATAATAGGATTAATGCTTCTTTCAATAGGGTGCTATGGAGTTCTTAATGCATCCCAAGATCACATTAGCATTTTTTTTTGGCTTCTTTATCACACATGATACAATAGAAAGAGAATTAGCTCTGGAAAAAGAGTACTTTGGGTTCAAATTTCACTTCAGGTGCTTATTACCTAAGTATTCTTGGGCAAGTTTAAGTGATGCAAAGGATAGATATCTGGGCCAGGAGTCAGGAAGACCTGAGTTCAAATTTTTCTTCAGATGTTTACTACCTAAGTGTCCTGGGCAAGTCACTTAAGCTCTGTTCCCTCAGTTTCCTCGTCCACAAAATGAGAATAATAATAGCACCTACCTCAAAGGACTATTATGAGGCTCAAATGAGATAATAATTGTAAGGTGCTTAGCAGAGTGTCTGGCACATAGTAAGCTATATAAATGTTAAAAACACAAATTATTCTCCCTAGGGTTCCATCTCCTCAACTACAAAATGAGAGGAAATGAACTAAATGGTTGCTGAGGTCCCTTTCAACTCTTAATCTATGATATTATGGGATATATTGAGCTTTAAGTCCACTAAAATCCTCACATGTTTTTCAGACAACTTGCTGTCTCATCATTTCTCTCTTATCTCATATTTGTGAAGACAATTTTTTAAATCCAGAGTCAAGATTTTACATTAATGCATATACAATTTCATTTTTTGGATTCAGATCATTTTTATGTCCTATCAAAATTTTATCCCACCCTGACTGTAATCCAGTGTGTTAGCTATCCCTTCTAGCTGTGTCATCTGTGAATTTGATAAGCATGGCATCTGTGCCTTTATAGGAATCATCAATATGAATTTTAAGTGACACAAAGCCAAACATAGATCTTTGGAGCACTCCATAGAAAAGTGTGGATACCTCATGGGAAATGATTACCTTGTGCAGGCCAGTGTACTCTTCACTGCCATCTATAGCAGCAACTGTGTCTTACTGAGGAGGATGAAGAGCCATAGCACAGTTTCCCTGTCTGCCATTTTCAAAGATTCATCAATTGTGTTAATAACTAGATAGAGTCCAAGGTAAACAAACTCAATAATATCTAATTATTTACCCCATATATTGCCTTCTTATTGACTTTTCATTTCACTCCTGGACCCTCCTTTAATTTAAATCAATGTCAATAGTTGTTATTTAATGTCTTTTACGCCTAAAAGTAAACTTTATTTTAATCTTTGCATATTTGACTCATGGTCCAATGTTTTGTTTTTTTTTTTAATTTGTTTCTGTTCACCTAGCATGTTCAATAGGCACTTAGCTTACCATTTTTACATTTTGATACTGAACTCCCAAGAAGGCCAGACACAGGTTCTCCACCTAGGAGGTACCTTCTATAATCAGAGGCATTGAGTCAGGAAAGATCTGGGAGAGGAGGCAGAGTTGATTAAGTATCCAGCAATAATGACCACTGGTGAAACCTAGCTTCAAATTAATCTGCTAGATTTGCATATATATATAGTTCTGTCATCTATATCTAACAGTAGAGGGAAGAAATAGTCCCCTCACATTCAGCTGTTGAGAAATTTGACAGCTCACCAGATTTCTTTCCATTCTTTAGATCTCTTTTCAGTCAGCTGTTAACAAGTAGTGATATGAACACGAATAAGTGACTGTGATTAGGTTAATGGTCTGAGTAATGACACTCAATTGTCTTAAGACACTATGATTATGCTCTGACACTGAAAACCATCTCCAGGGTTCCCAATCTACAAGCTAAAGGAGCATTTGATCTCTGGCACAAATGAAATGGAATCTATTATTGAGAAGCCAAGCTGTTCTTTCTTCTTGGTACATCATCCCCAATAATTAGGAGGGTAAAACACAAGCTGACAATTTTGTTGATGATCAACAAGGCGGCAAGATTAGAAGGCAACTTGTTCTACCTTATCTCTGTAGCACCACTTTGCATCAAAAAAAAACAAAAACAAAATCAAAAAAACTTCTCAGTCACTAATTCAAAGACTGAGGACTCATTTTAGGGGAAAAGCTGTATGATCCAATAATAATTAACAACAATGATATGATGATGATAAACATTCATGTAACTAAGATGTTAGAGGAAGAAGAATGTTTCTGGCATGGGCGACAGCCAATGAAAGACATGGTGTCTAGAGATTGAATGTTGTATGTGAGGAGTAGCAAGAAGATCTATGTCACTGGACCATTAGAAGATTAGGAAAGTAGGAAGGCGCCAGATTGTGAAGGTCTTTAAATGAAAGACAGAGGATTTTATATTTGACCTTGGAACTAAAAGGCAGTCATAGGAGTTTATTGAATGTGTGTATGTTTGGGAGACAGGGCAGGGAAAGGAGATGAAATGGTCATACCTGCACTTCGGGAAAATCACTTTGGCAATAGAGTAGAAGATGAGTTGGAGTAAAGAGAGACTTGAGGCAAGAAGTCTAACTGAAAGGTTATTGTAATAGTCTAATCATGAAATAACCAATGCCTAGTGTAGGGTAGAAGTGTTGTAAGTGGAAGGAAGGTATCATATATGACAGATATTTTGAAAGCAGAAATGAGAAGACTTTGTACGAGACTGGATATATAGAGTGAGTGCTTAGAGGGGAGTTGAGAATGTTACATTGTGAGCTTGGGTGGCTAGGAGAATGGTGGTGCCCTAGACAGCAAGGGAGGAGCTTGAAGTAGGAGAGGATTTGGGGGAAAAGATAATGAATTTGGCTTTGGTTATGTTGAGTTTGAGACATCTACAGGATATCCAGTTCAAGATGTCCAAAAGAAAGTTGGTGATAAGAGACTGGAGCGCAGGAGAGAAAAAGTAGGGCTGGATATATAGATCTGAGAAAATAACCAGAGGACTCAATTTCAATCTCCCCTGTATCACTAACTTCTCCTGTGACCTATGGTAAGTCACTTAACTTCCTTGATCTCTAGTTTCCTCATCTTTAAGGGATGACCTTATGGACCTATAATAAAGAGAAAAAGAATTCCCCCTTAAAAATAATTACAAAAAGTGTAAAATTTGTTAGTTAACCCCACCGAGGCCCTCTCAAAACATATAAATATAATTATAAAATTCTCTAAAGAAATAAAAACTGAAAAATCATTGGAGATAAATTTAGTACTCTTAGTTGATAATATTTTCTGAAACAATTTAAAAATTAAATGTTATATCAACCAAACTCCTAAAAAATATTTAATACAAGAAGAAGAAGAAATAACATAATTTATATAGGACAAAAGGTGAAGAATATCAAAGAAATAATTATTTTTAAAAATATAATAAAAGAAAAAGCACTTCTAGACTTCAAATTAAATAATAAAAATTATCAAATTACATTAAAAATAGTAATCAAAATAATTTAGTAGTTATTTATAAATAGAAGAATAGATCAATGGACTAAATGTAATAGCAGTTGTAGTAGTAGTTATAAAATAGAAGAAAAGATCAATGGACTAAATGTATCAGACAAAGTAAGAGTAAAAATAAACCTAATTAAAAGGAACAAGAAGAAACACTACATCTTGCTAAAAGAAACCATAGGAAATAAAGTAATATTAATACTAAACATATATGCACCAAATGGAATTATATCCAAATTCTGAAAGGAAAAGTTAAATTAATTACAGGAAGAAATTGATATTAAAACTATAATAGTGGGAGACATCAAATTTACTCTCTTAGAGCTAGATAAATCTAATCACAAAATAAGAAACATTAAGAAAGAAGTCAAGGAAGTAAATAGAATCTTAGAAAACCTAGACATGACAGAACCTTGGAGAACATTGAATGGGAATAGAAAGGAGTATACCTTTTCTCAGGAGTATATAGCACCTTCATAAAAATTGACCACATATTAGGGCATAAAAATCTCACAACTAAATGCAGAAAAGCCTTAATATTAAGTGCACCACTTTCAGATCATAATCCGATAAAAATTACATTTAACAAAGGGCAATGAAAGCATAGATTAAAAAATAATTAAGAAACAAATAATCTTATCCTAAAGAATGAATTGGTTAAAGAACAAATCATAGAAATAATCAATGATTTTTATTAAACAAAATGACAACAATGAGAAAAAAATTACAAAATTTGTGAAATGCAACCAACAGAGCGCTTAGGGGGAAATTTATGTCTCTATTCAAGTACATCAACAAAAGAAATAAAGAGAAGATCAGGGAATTGAACATGCAACTAAAAAAAACTAGAAAAAGAATGAATTTTAAATCCCCAAGTAAACACCACAATGACAATCCTAAATATCAAAGGAGAGATTTTTAAAAATAAAAATTCTAAAATTACTGAACTAGTAAATGAAACACAGAGCCTGATTTATGAGGGGAAAACAATAAAATAGATAAATCATAAATGTCATACCAAAATAAAGTCATTTCATAGAGCCAGGGAAAAGTCATAAAAAATTCATTTGAAGGACAAAAGGTCAACATATGAAGAGAATCAATGAAAAAATGCATAGGAAGGTGGTCTAGCATTTCCAGATTTTTAGCTATGTTACAAAGCAGAAATCATCAAAACAATCTTGTAATAGCTAGGAAATAGAGTGGTGGATCAGTGGAACAGATTAAATACGTAATACAGGGGCAGCTAGGTGGTGCAGTGGATAAAGCCCTGGCCCTGGAGTCAAGAGGACCTGAATCAAATCCAGCCTCAGACACTTGACACTTGCTAGCTGTGTGACCTTGGGCAAGTCACTTAACCCCATTGCTTAGAAAAAAAAAGGAATACATAATACACAGTGGTAAATTACCATAGTAATCTACTGTTTGATAAACCCCAGATCCAAGATTTTGGGGTGATAACTAACCATTTGACAAAAATTGCTTGGAAAACCAGGAAGCAGTTTAGTAGAACTAGATATAGACCAACATCTAACACTGTATTCAAAGATAAGGTTAAGAAAGGATAAATTATTTAGATATAAAGGGTGATAGAAATAAAATAAGAGAGCATGGGAAAATGCACTTGCCATATAAGAGAAGAGCTTATGACAAAACAAAAGATAGTGAGAATCACAGGAAGTAAAAAAAAAATGATGAACTAACATTGAAAAGCTTTTGAAAAAACAAAACTAATGCAGCCAAAATTAGAAAAAGAACAGGAGATGAAAATGTTTTACAGCAAATTTCTCTGATAAAGGCTTCATTTTTTAAATATCTAGGGAACAGAATCAAATATATAAGAATAAGTGTCATTCCACAGTTGATAAATGGTCAAAGGATAGGAATAGGCAGTTTTCAAAAGAAAAAAAAATCAAAGCTATCAATAGTCATATGAAAAAATGCTCTAGATCACTACTGATTAGAGAAATGCAAATTAAAACAACTCTGAGACACCACCTCATACCTATCAGATTGGCTAACATGACAGAAAAGGAGAATAAGAAATGCTGGAGGGAATGTGGTGGATGTAGTGTGTACATGAATGCACTGTTTGTAGAGTTGTGAACTAGTCCAACCATTTTGGAGAACAATTTAGAACTAATTCCAAAAAGGTATAAAATTGTGTGTACCTTTTTACCTAGAAATAACACTACTATGTCTAAATCCCAGAGAGATCAAAGAAAACAGAAAATAACCTATTTATACAAAACTATAGCAATTCTTTTTGTAGGGCAAAAGAATTGGAAATTAAGGGTATGCCCATCAATTGGGAATGACCAAACAAGCTGTGGTATATGGTTGTAATAGAATACTATTGTGCTATGTGCTATAAGAAATTATGAAAGAATAATTTCAGAAAAAACTTTGGACTTACATGAATTTAGGCAAAGTTAAATGGGTAGAACCTGGAGAACACTGGACATAGTAAAAGCAATATTGTAAGGATGAACAAACTATGAAAGACTTGGCACAATGATCAACACAATGATCCAAAACAAATTCAAAGGTCCCATGATGAAAAATGGTATTCACCTCCACAGACAGAACTGATAAACCCTAAGTACAAATTGAAGCACACTTTTTTTTACTTCATTTTTCTTTTTTGTGTGTTTTCTTTTGCAATACGACTAATATGGAAATAAGTTTTGCATGACTTCATATGTATAACTCATATCAAATTGCTAATCTTTTCGAGGTGGAGGGTGATACCAGGTAGAAGGAGGGAGAGAATTTGGAACTCATTTTTTAAAAATTATTTTTAGGACTTCTGGGAGCCAAGATGTTGGAGTAAGAAGTATGTTGTTCTCACCCTCCCTTATAGACCTCTGAAAACCCAGAAAATATTGCCCCAGGAAAAACCCTGGAACAGCTGAGCCAGTAGAAAGATGGGGTGCAGGAAGCTTGAGGGAATTAATGGGAAAGGTCCTTGTCACTCTTGGGGAGGGGGAGCAGTACAGGACAGGAAGAATCCTGGCAAGCCAACAGCAAGCCCCACTTTAGCAAACCAGGGGGAGATCCTGAGCCCCAGGTTGGTGGAGCAAGCAAATGCCAAAATCAGGACCCCTGGAGTGCCTCAGAATGGGCAGTGGAACTGGTAAACACCAGCTTGTAAAACCACAACATGCACCAGCCTTTTCCAGCAGCCAAATCTCCTAGAGTTTCAGCACAATTCCAGGGTGGCAGACATCCTCCAGCAGCCAAACATTTGAATGCTTTAAAGAATCCCAGGTAAGGAGGTAACCTCCAAGGGCCAGACTCCCCACCCCACACCAACAGCACCAGGTAAGCTGCCAAACCTCTACAGCCTTCGGCTGCCAGAACCTAAGGCCCCAGCATACAAAGCCAGTGACCAGGTCCTGGCTCCCAGCACAAGAAGCTTGGGTCAGTGCCCCCTGTGCTCCAGCAGGAGAGCTCAACTTTAAAAGTCAGGAAATAGAGTAAAAAGCAGAAATGGACAATGACCATAGATTCTTATAATGGGGGCAAAGAAGATCAAGGCACAAATTCAGAAGAGGATAACATTGTTTATATACCCACATCTAGAACCTCAAAAGAGAATATGAACTGGTCTCAAGCCCAAAAAGCCTTCTTGGAAAAGCTCAAGAAGGATTTTAAAAGTCAAATAAGAGAGGCAGAAGAAAAATTGGTAAAGGAAATGAGAGGTATGCAAGAGAGAGTCAATAGCTTGGAAAAAGAAGGACAAAAATTGACTGTAGAAAACAAGTCCTTAAAAAATGCAATTGGCCAAAGGTGGGGTACACTGAAGAAATTAACTACTTAACAAGTAGAATTGGCCAAATGGAAAAGGAGACACAAAAACTCACCTAAAAGAAGAATTCCTTTAAAAGTAAAATTGGCCAAAAGGAAAAGGAGGTACAAAATCTATTAGAAAGAAACAATTCATTAAAAATTAGAATTGGGCAAGTGGAAGCTAATGGCTCTATGATATATCAAAAATAAGTTAAATAGTTATATAGAAATAAAAGTTAAATAGAAATAAATATAATTGGTTAAATAGTTATAATAGTTAAATAGAAATAAAAGAATGAAAAAATAGAAGAAAATGTAAAATACCTCATTGGTAAAACAACTGACCTGGAAAATAGATCAAGGAGAGACAATTTAAAAATTATTGTTCTACCTGAAAACCATGATAGAAAAAAAAAAGAGCGTGGACTGCATCATTCAGGAAATCATGAAAGCAAACTGCCCTGAGGTCCTAGAACCAGAAGGTAAAATAGGTATCAAAAGAATCCACTGATCACCTCCTAAAAGAGATCCCAAATTGAAAATCCCAAGAATATTGTATCCAAATTCCAAAATTACCAGGTCAAAGAGAAAATACTGCAAGTAGCCAGAAAGAAACAATTTAAATATCATAGAACCACAGTAAGGATTACTCGGGACCTTGCTGCTTCTACATTAAAAGATCAGAAGGTGTGGAATATTATATGATAAGGCAAAGGAACTTGACTTACAACCAAGGATCAAATACCCAGTGAAACTGAACATAATCTTTCAGGGGAGGAGATGGGTATTCAGTGAAATAGGGGGCTTCTAAATCTTCCTGATGAAAAGACCAGAGCTCAACAGAAAATTTGATCTTCAAATACAAGACACAAGAGAGGCATAAAAAGGCAAACAGGAAAGAAAAACAACATGTTGTTAATAAGGGCAAAGTGTTTACATCCCTACAAGGGAAGATGACACTTGTAACTTTGTATCATTGTGACATTTACAAGGGGTATACAGAGACAGATGAGCATTGTTTGAACCTTACTCTCATCAGATTTGGCTCAAAGAGGGAATAACATAATCAGTTAGGTATAAAAATCTGACTTACTCTATGGGAAGCAGGAGGGGAAAGAGGAAAGAAAATGGAGGAGATTGGTAGAAGGGAGGGCAGAATGAGGGAGGTGGTGGTCAAAAGCAAAACTTTAGTGAGGAGGAAAAGGGAGAAAGGAGAGAAAAAAGCATAAATGGGAGAAAATAAGATAGAGAAAAAGATACAAGTGGTAATAATAATTGTGATTATGAATGGGATGAACTTCTCCAAAGGGAAGTGGATAGCAGAGTGGATTAAGAACCAAAATCCTGCAATATGTTGTTTAAAAACTTAAAAAGAGTTATAGAAACTGATGCTGAGTGAAATGAGCAGAACCAGTAGAACATTGTACCCAGTAACAGCCACACTGTGCAATGACTGACTTTGATAGACTTAACTCTTCTCAGAAATGCAAGGATTTTAGACAACTCAAAAGACTCACAATGGAAAATGATATCCACATCCAGAGAAAGAACTTTGGAGTCTGAACGCAGATCAAAGCATACTATTTGCTCTCCTTTCCTTTTGTGGTTTTGTTTTGTTTCTTCTTTCATGTGGTTCCTCATATTAGTTCTAATTCTTCTTTACATCATGACTAATGTGAAAATATTTTAATATGAATATATAAGTACAGCCTATACCAGATTGCATGCTATCTTGGGGAGAGAGGAGGAGAGGAAGGGGGAGAAAACTTGAAACCCAAAATCTTATGGAAGTGAATGTTGAAAACTAAAAATAAATAAATAACTTTAAAAATAAAAATAATTTTAAAAAATTTAAATGTAAATGAGAAATATTTAACAAAATAAACTTTAAAATGTATTAAAAAGAAAAAATAAAAGAATGAAAAATGCTGACTTGGAAAAATTCTTTGCATCAAACATTTTGGAGAAGGATATGATATCCAAGATTCCTAGGGAATTAAGACAAATATATAAGACTGAGTCATTCTCCAGTGAATAATTAATCAAAAGACATAAGTAATTCTCAAAAGAAATACAATTTTAGCAACTATATTATAAAGTATCTCAAATCATTAGCTATAAAAGAAATGCAAATCATAATAACTGTGAGGTTTTACCTCACACTAAGGAAATTGCCAAAGATGAGAAAAGGTAGAAATAAACAATTTTATCAGGGCTGCAGGAGATAGGTACATAGTAGACATAATTATAATTTGGTTCAACCAGTCTGTAAGGAAATTTGGATAATGATTTGAAAGTGTTTAAAATGTTCATACCTTTTTAACCAAGAGATCCCACTGTTATTAATATGCCCCAAGGATATTAAAGACAGAAAGTTCTCAGAAACACTTTTTTTGGTAACCGATTTTCTGGAAATAGAGTAGATACTAATAAAAGAAATGATAAACAAATTGTAGTATATCCACATCATGCAATATTATTGAATTGCAGGGAATTATGAATATGAAGATTAGAGAAACAATGGAGAGATTTATATGAAACTGATATCGAGCAAAACAAGGAGAGCCAGGAAAATAATATACATAATGACTACAACAGAGTAAATAGAAATATATTAACAATAATCAAAAAGAATCCTTCTCCTAACTGATTACTGCTTAATTTTAATGTTTTAATGGCTAGCCTTGTCACTGGAAAAGAGATGAGACTTGTACCTCTCATTTCTTTGGCAAGGTGAGAAACTATGATACAGAACTTTGCATATAATGTCACACCCAGTTGGTATTTTGTTTAGTTTGCTGAATTGCTTTTTTTTCCCCCTCCACCCTTTTTATTCTTTGTAATAGAGAAAGCTTGCTGGATAAGGGGGGGAAAAGAAGGGATATATTTGGAAATGAAGATGTACAAACAAAATAAGAGTTGAGAAACTAAAAACCAACAAGATCGACTTGTCCTGGGTGACATCTGTGGTCCCTTCTAGCTCTAAAGTTTGGTGATTCTGTGGATTGATGCTGGAGATTGGTTAACTTGGTAAGGAAGATTAGATCAAGTAAAGAGATTTGTGAGGCTCACACCATTAATGGGTGGGGCATTTAAATATAAGTATATGTGTGTGTGTGTGTGTAATATGCTTACAAAACTAGTCTTTATTTAAGTAATTTGAAGTTCATCCATATATTTGGATTATCAAAGAGGCTTATTCTTCTAAAAGCTAGCACCTTTTATATAACCTTTGTTAGGATGTCTGAAAATTGCCTTCAGGTAACAAAAATTTCTTTAGCATTTCTTTACCTTTTTTTTTAAAATCAAAACTGTTGTGTTACAGAAATGATTTGAACTTAATTTGGCTCACTCTGATGTGACTCAAATATTATTCAGAAGATAGGAAGATATCAACGACAAACATGAAAATGTCACACTTAGAATGGGATATACTGTTTATAACTAACAAAAATAAATGTCAAAGCCTATGTCACCAACAGAAGTGCTTTGTGAATACAGCAATTTTGCAATTTCAGTGGAAAAGGTATTTTAAAGCACAAGCTCTTCTGTAAAATCCTCCAATCCTATGAGAAGCCAAAGGGTTTTTTTTTCTCTGAGACCCAATGAATTAGGTTGACCAGAAGTTGACAAATTTATTTTTCTCTTTGCAGGCAGCCTACTATAGAAATGATTGAATCAAACTACCTTCATATCAAAATACAATATAGACACATCATCACTGGTATTTATCCTCTCCAATTTTGAAGCCTATATAACACCACTCATTACATGCAAACGTAAGGGGCAAAGTATCATATCCTTGGTGCAATTATGAAGGACAAGAATAACCCACTTTTATAGATGGAAGGGAATTATAGAGACTATTTAACTAAAACCTCTCATTTTATGCATGATCAAACAAAGGCTCAGAGAAAACAAATCATTTATTTAACGTCACAGAGTCACAGAAAGTAGGATTAAAACTCAGTTCTTCTGAATTCTAGTCCAGTATCATACCTTCAATGTTATACTGCTCTCCAGTTATCTATCTACAAATATGAAAACTCCTATTGAAAAGAGACAGCTTATTGATTGAAGTCCAAAATGATGCATCCTAGCATTTTACAAGTTTGCCCCTTTAAGAAACAGAAGGGAATGAGTATAGTATATATATATAGTATATACATATAGAGTATAGAATACCCCAGGTTAAGTGAACCAAATGGTAATATCTAAGCATTTACAATTTTACAGAATTTTACAGAATCATAGAGGCTCTGAATCTCTGAACTGGAAGGGACTTCAAAATTCAACTAGTCCAATCTGTGCCTGAAAACAACATGGGAGCCTAAAGGTGGTCCATTTGCATGAAGACATCTGGTAACAAAGATCCCACTACTTTTTAAGACTAGCATTTCATCCATAGAATTATAAGGTTGGAAAGGGCTTTAGGGATTATCTAGTTCAATCTCTACCTCCCCTTATAGGAACTAAATTTTCTATAATATTCCTTACAAGTGATCAATTGGGGTCATAAATTTTGAGCTAAAAGGTACATTGAATACAATACCCCCATTTTGCAGATATGGAATCTATAGAAGAAATGACAAGTCTAAGGTCACGTGGTAGGAAGAAATGAATTATAGATTTGTTTATTCCCAATACACCACTTGCTTATACATAGGATCTAGCATCATTGATTTGGAGCTGGAAGGAACCTTAAAGGCAATCTAATCCAACCACCTCAAGTTATAAAAGAGAAAACTGAAGCCTAGAGAAGGTCTATGACTTGCCCAAGGTCTCACAAGTAGTTAGTGACAAAAGCAGGAATTGAACCTTGATTCTCCCTTATAGAGGAGAAAACCAATGTTCAGAGAAATTAAATGAGTAAGCTTTTATTCATTCATTGTTCTTGTATTCTCTGAATCCAGCACAGTGTTTGGTACATAGCAGATATTTAAAACATACTTAATTGATTGCCCAAGGTCACACAATAAATGGCAGGACATAATTCTTTCCTTGAACTCTAAATCTATTGCTCATTCCACTGCACTATAAAACTATATATCACTTTTAAAAGTTAAGATAGTGGGCAGAGCCAAGATAGCAGAGAGAAGTCAGGAAATTGCCTGAACTCTCCCCAGTTTGCCTTGGAAACAACATTAAATCAATCCTTGAAAAGAATTCTGGAGTGATAGAACCACAAAAAGATGAAGTGAAACAATTTTCCATTCCAACATTATTTAGAAAGACTATAGGAAAGATCCCTCTCATTTAGATAAAAGGGAAATACAGCCCAGCGCAAACACTGTCCTGGCAAGCTAGTGGAAGACGCTTAGCCACAGCATGGACCAATGACCAAGGCCCATTGGTCCTGGCTTAACAGGCTAGCAGCACAGCAGGCCATCTGTGAGTTCTACAGCCCCAGTAGAGAAGGCAAATTGCCTGCCCTAGAACCCCAACAAAACAGGCAAAAATAGGCTGGGCCACCCAAGCGTGGTGAACAAGCTGCAACCACCTGAGGAACCAACTAAGAAAGCCAGTGACCAGGCCCCTGGCCCCCAGCATAAGAAGCTCGAGACAGTGGCCTCGGTGCCCCAGGAGCAGAGCTCACCTTTTAAAAATGAGCAAGAAAAACAAAAAGAGCCCCTGTCACTATAGTGACAGGGAAGATCAAAAACAAACTCAGAAGACAACAATGGCAAAATGCCTACATGTGAAGCCTCAAGAGGGGAACATGAATTGATCTCAAGCCCAAAAAGTCCTCTTGGATGAGCTGAAAAAGGATTTAAAAATGAAATAAGAGAGGTAGAAGAAAAATTGGGAAAAGAAAAATAAACACATTATAAACTTAAATAAACAAAGAAAAAAAAGCATCGCTATGTGCCCAGCAGAATGTAGGAGAGGATTCAAAATATACAACAATAAATTTCCATTTCAAGAAAGCCTATATAAAAAATACTACACATTGTGTTCAGAGCTGTCCATCTTTTCTTTGTTTCCTTGTAAGTTTTCTTTTGTTCTCCACTACGCACTTTTTAATTTGTTCTTTTTTGTCCCTTCCTCCCTCCCCCCAACAAAGCTACAATTAAGAGTGGATATATATATATATATATATATATATGTGTGTGTGTGTGTGTGTGTGTGTATAACACATGAGTGCATGTATGTATGTATATATCTGTGTGTATGTACATACATATACACATACATATATATACCTATACACATATATATGTGTGTATATATATATATATATACACATATACACCTACATATACTTGCCTAGATATACATATATCTTGATAGCTATAATTATACTAATATATAAACATATACATTCATATGCATCTATGTAAGACTGTATTATACTTGTTTGTCCTGTTACCCTGAAGTTGGATAACATCTTCCTTCATAAGTCCAAGTCTTTTCGTATTTTTCTAAGTTCACCAACTCAATTTTCTACCCCACAGCAATACTCGAACCTTATACTGTCTAGTTATTTTAAATAGTCTAAAGCAATATTGATTAATATGGCTGACATAAGTGTATTGTCTCTATTTTTCTCTTTTGATTAAATCTATTTTATCTTAAACTTTATCTGAGACCATGATTACTACCCCTGCTTTTTTCCCTAATAATTTCTACACCTGATCTTTATTTTATATTTGTGTGTATCTCTTATTTCCTATTTCTACTGACTTCTCTACTTTACTTCTAAGCATTACTTTGCCCTCCTATTACTTAACCTAGCCCTCCTCCAAAGATCCCTCCCTTATCCTCTTCCCCCAACTCTCTCTTCTTACACTCTTGTTTCTATCTGAATTTAGAAGACTTTTATAGCCAAAATGGTAGAGAAAAAGCAGTGACTTTCTTGAGCTATACCCCAAACCCCTCCAAATACCTATAAAAATAACTCTAAACATATTCTAGAGCAGCAGAACCCACAAAAAGATGCAGTGAAGCAAATTTCCAGCCCAAGACAACCTAGAGGGTTAATGGGAAAGGTCTGTTGCACCAGCCTGGCAGAGGAGCACAATTCAGTGTGGGCTGTGCAGGCAAAGACAGGGCCCCAGAAAACCCAGGAACAGACCTCAGGGGACTGAATCAGAGGCAACTGTGGCAGTTTCCAGACTTCTCAACCCACAAATGTCAAAGACAACTTAGAAGGTCAGTAGGAAAGGTCCGTTGGACCTGGGTAAGAGAGGAGCACAGTCTGGCTCCAGCCCTGGCCCAGCGCCCAGGTGGCTGCTGTGGATGCTTCCAGAGCTCTCGGCCCATAGACAGAGGGGGAGATCAAGTGACTGATCAGAAGGGGATTGTGGGGATCTCTTTGTTGGTCCCTGAGGCAGGATTCTCCTGCTTTGCTGGTGCTTGAGTCTGGGTCGCAGTCCTAGGTGGTGGTCCTGGGGTGAGGAGGAGTATTGTCATAGTGAAGCTTATGGCAGTGATGGAGAGGGAATCCTCCTTAGTTCCAGGGCAGAAAAGAGTGCTTGTGGTTACTCACAAACCAAAGCACAGGCCAGGAAAGGGGTAAACACCTCTCCTTTGATCATACCACCTTGGAAGAACTGAAAATTTACAATTCCCTAGAAGTATCTCTGAAACAGCTGCATAAAACCCCTGAAGCTTGGGACAGTACATGCTCCACATTGGAAGCAGAGCCTTACCTTAACAAAGAGTTAAAAAGCCAAGTAATTAGCTGGGAACATGAGCAAAGGAAAAAACACAGACTATAGAATCTTACTTTGGTGACAAAGATCAAAACATACAACCAAAAGAAGACAACAAGGTCAAAGCTCCTATACCCAAAGCCTCCAAGAAAAATATGAATTGGTCTCAGGCCACGGAAGAGCTCAAAAAGGATTTTGAAAAGCAAGTAAGAGAAGTAGAGGTAAAATTGGAAAGATAAATGAGAGTGATACAAGAGAATCATGAAAAGCAAGCTAATAGCTTGCTAAAGGAGACCCAGAAAAATGCTAAAGAAAATAACACCTTAAAAAATTGACTAACTCAAATGGCAAAAGAGGTCCAAAAAGCCAATAAGGAGAAGAATGACATAAAAAGCAGAATTGGTCAAATGGAAAATAAGGTCCAAAATAATTCCTTGAATAATTCCTTAAAAACTAGAATGGAGCAAATGGAAGCTAATGACTTTATGAGAAATAAAGAAATTATAAAATGAAACCAAAAGAATGAAAAAAATAGAAGAGAAGGTAAAATATCTCATTGAAAAAAAAACTGACCTGGAAAATAGATACAGAAAAGATAATTTAAAAATTATTGGACTACCTGAAAGCCACGATCAAAAAAAGAGCTAGACATCATCTTTCCAGAAATTATAAAGAAAAACTGCAAAATATTGCAAGCAACTAGAAAAAAACAATTCAAATATTGTGGAAACACAATCAGGGTAACACAAGATTTAGCAGCTTCTACATTAAGGGATTGGAAGGCTTGGAATATGATATTCTGGAGGGCAAAGGACCTAGGATTAAAACCAAGAATCACCTACCCAGCAAAACTGACTATAATCCTTCAGGGGAAAAAATGGACATTTGATGAAATAGAGGATTTTTAAGCATTCTTGATGAAAAGACCAGAGCTGAATGGAAAATTTGACTTTCAAATACAAGATTTAAGGACTTATTAAAGTTGAACTGTTTATATTCCTACATGGAAAGATGATTTGTAACTCATGAGACCTTTCTCAGTATTAAGGTAGTTGGAGGGAATATATGTACATATACATATACATGTACATATATGTGTACTGTATGTGTACATGTACATGTACATACATGTGTATATAAAATTTATATATACATACATACATACACACACAGATGGCACAGGATGAGTTGAATATGAAGGGATGGTATCTAAAAATAAAATTGGGGGTGAAAGGGGATTTTATTGGGAGAAGGAGAAAGGGAGAGGTACAATGGGGTAAATTATCTCACATAAAAGAGGCAAGAAAAAACTTTTATAGTGCAGGGAAAAAGGAGGAGGTGAGAGAGAATGAATGAATCTTACTCTCATTGGATTAGTTTAAGGAGGGAATAACATATACACTCAATTGGATTTGGAAATCTGTCTTACTCTACAGAAAAATAGGGGGGAAGGGGATAAGATGGGGGATGATAGAAAGGAGGGCAGATTGTGAGAGGGAGTAATCAGAAGCAAACACTTTTGGGGAGAGAAAGGGTCAAAGGAGAGAATAGAATAAATGTGGTGGGGGGAGCAGGATAGGATATAGTTAGTCTTTCACAACCTGACTATTATGGAAGTGTTTTGCATGGCTGCACATGCATAACTTATATCAAATTGCTTGTCTTCTCAATGAGGGTGGGTGGGGAGGATAAAAGGGAGGGAATTTGGAACTCAAAGTTTTAAAAATGAATGTCAAAAATTATTTTTACATGCAACTGGGAAATAAGATATTCAGGCAATGGGCCATAGAAATCTATCCTGCCACACAGGAAAATAGAAAGGAAAGGAGATAAGAGATGGGGGTGGGATGATAGAAGGGAGGGCAAATTGGGGGAAGGGGTATTCAGAATGCACACTTTCTTGGGGCAGGGGGAGGGGGAAGAAGGGGAGAAAATTGGAACTCAAAATCTTGTGGAAGTGAATGTTGAAAGCTAAAAATTCACTGTTTTTTTTTTAAAGTAAGTACTTAAATTAATGTTTGTTAAATTAATAAATAAATTAAAAAACATTATATAACTCAAAAAAATATTCTGGATCTTCTTTTCCAGTTGATTAACTTAATGTTAAAGCTTCTGAGTTTATCAGTAGGTGGGATTGGACCAAGGAGTATTTCCCACAATACTTCCCACTTGGATGAGAGAGAGAGAGAGAGAGAGAGAGAGAGAGAGAGAGAAGGGCAAGGGGAAGAGGAGAGAAAATGGAAGGGAAGGGAACAGAAGACAAGGGAAGGGGAGAAGAAGGGAGGAAGGAGAAGGAAAGGAAGCACAGGAAAGGGGAAAGGAGAAAAGTAGAGAGGAGGAGAAAAAGAAAAGATAAAAGAAAAGAAAGGAACATCAATCAAACACCTCTAGGCTAGTTTTGCTGAAACATCAAGCTGCAAGCCCTGGGGCTAGCTGGGTTGGGAGGCAGCTTTAGCCCCAGCCACAGGAATTTTCACCTCCAGAACAGTGTAGGGAGCTGGGAGTCTAAGAGGGGAAGACTGAGGGAACTTCTGCTGATAAGGGATGCCAGGCCCAGCTATGCTCCTGGTCATGGACAAGAAGGAACCAGGACATGCTCAGTGAGTGCAGAAGCAGTGGGGCAGGGATGCTGCTGGCTGTGGACACTTATCAGAGGGCAGAGTTTTTTGTTTTGGTTCTAGGCCGTAAGGGAGAACTGAAGTACCTGGGGCCAGAGGTACCATACCCCATCTCCCAGGACTAGAGGTGATTACAGCAGGTTGCTATCAATATTTTTTATTAAAAATGAGCAGGTGAAGGAGAAAGAACCCGACCATAGAACATTATTATGGGAATAGAGAAGGCCAGGGTTCATTTTCAGAGGAGGCTACTAAAGCAAAAACTTGAAAAAGCCTCTCCTACCCCAAAGAATAACATCAAATGGTCACCTGCCCAAAAATAATTTATAGAAAAACTTGAAAAAGACTTTAAAAATCAAATGAAAGAGATTGAGGAAAAATTAAAAAAAAATAAGAACAGTTCAATTTCCATTTTCTCTCCTCTTCCCCTTGCCCTTCTCTCTCTCTCTCTCTCTCTCTCTCTCTCTCTCTCATCCAAGTGGGAAGTATTGTGGGAAATACTCCTTGGTCCAATCCCACCTACTGATAAACTCAGAAGCTTTAACATATTCTGTTTCCAATCCTCCCCTCCCCATTTTGCTCTTCCTTCAGAAGTCTAGTGTCTCCCTGGCTTTATGCGAGTGGGGGGGGGGGAGGAGTGGCACTGTGTTAGTGTCACAATAATTAGTTTGCCACCCACAATATTACTACCAAACAGTATAGAGAATCAATAGGCTCTTCTGCTATTACAATTCTTAAGTTCAAGTAATTTATTAGCCTCCATCTTCCCAGCGATCAAGATTTTAACTTCCATCAATAGTGGTCCCTCCTAAATCTTTCTAGTTAGAAGTCCTTCATTACTGTAAAATACTGTTATTTGGTAACATCTGGGTTCTAGTTCAGGTTCTCATCAGCTCACTGTTAAGGAAGTTACTTCTTTTCTCTGGGTCTTAGTTTTCTTATCTATAAAACTAAAAGGTTTGATCAAACAGTCTATAAAATTCCTTTCATCTCCAAGATTCTGTGATCTCAGTCTTTCTCATTCAGCAAGCCAGCCCATAGCAAACTATCAGCACATTCTGGGATGCTTTTGTGAGGGCAAGATTTCCATGGAATAAATTACATTGTAATGAGTAGGCGGGTAGTTTGTGCCCCAGCTAGTAATGCCCATACAAATATATTTGTGAATATGCAAACTTCACATTAGGTCTTTACAAGTCCGCAATGGTCTTCTGGCAGCACTGATGACTAAAGCAACTTACTTCAAATTGTAATGAGTAAAAATATGTTATCACAGGGTACTTATTTTCTCAAACTATTGTGCTCATACAGCGCCTCTCTCTCTCTCTCTCTCTCTCTCTCTCTCACACGCACACACAGACACACACACACACACACACACACACACACACACAGACACAGACACACACACACACAAAATCATCTTCTTTTGAAAAGCATCTCAAATGACCAGAATAGAGATAACAACAAAAAATAAAAACTAGCAGATGGGAAGTTAAAACACAAAACCAACTTATCAGAGAGAAGAGAGGAAATAGAGGGAGGTAGGAGCAAGATAAGTATCATAATGATTAATAGAGATCTAATTCCCCTTCATGTAACTTTGAAGCCAAAAATAAACCCAGCATCAGCTCTAGATGGAGCAAGAATAGTCTGTTTGCCATCTGTGGAGACAAAACAGAGCAGCCAAGCTTCAATTCAAAGGCTAAAGTCACCAGAAATAGAATTAAATAACGTATGTTGGCATGAAGGGATTGATTCCAAAAGTCTTTACTGGAGACCCTGGGGTTTCTTTAGTGGGTGTTCATGGTTCCAAAAGGAAAGTGAAATCCTCTGACAAAAGCAAATAAACAGGGAAAATACTGAAGAGCAGTAAATAAAGAGCTTTCAGGAAAAGTCACACATTACAAGGCTAAGAGACATTTGCCCTGAAACAAACAGTGACTGTTTTCCCCCACTAAATTCCTACTCTTGAACTGAATAAAATAACTTTCCATTAAATGTAAAAGAGTTTTTATTCTTTAGAAGGTTAAAACAGGCCAGGAGGAACAATACACATCTCCTCCTGGAATATTAGCTGTTGTAGAGCATTGTTTTCTCTATGATGACATAAATGGAAGCCCTCCTGTGGAGGGGATGGAAGAAAGGCTGCTTTCCTATGCAGCTAATGTTCTTTTCAGGAAGTCACTATATGATGACAATCAGCCTGGAAAATAGGTATAGATTTTCCTTGGGGATGATGGAGAGATATATATATATATATATATGTGTGTGTGTGTGTGTGTGTGTGTGTGTGTGTGTATATGTATATATATGTGTGTGTGTGTGTATGTATGTATATACGAACCCTTGATCTTCTTGAACCCATCTCTCAAAGCTACATGACTGCTTCTTCACCTGTTGCCTTTGCTCTGAACATTCATACCAGAGAGGAGTTATCTCTCCCTCAGGTGTAGTTCCTTGAGAGTTGAGATGGGAGCCCTCAGAGACTCACTCTCAAGTTCAAGCATACTTAGCCTTATTTGCAGCCATAATTTATCAAAAACTGCTTCCTTAAGCAATTTGACCAGCTTAGGTGAAAACTTGCTACCTTTCTGCTACTCACAGCTAAACCAAGATCAACAGAGATGTTACCAAGACTTCTATCTTCTGCTATTATATATGTGTATATGTATATATGTGTGTATATATATATATATATGCATATATATATGTATGATGTCATCCTAGGAATAAAAAAATTGAAGAATCATAGAGACAGAAAAGTCTTTCAATGTCAAGATTATGTGACTTGACCAAATTCATGCCAATAGAAAATGTCAGAGCATAAATTTGAGCCCAAGTCCTATTATTCTTTCCAAAGGATCAGGAAACAATCCAGGCAAAGCACCTAAACAGACCATGACACAGGACTTACAGGACACTATAGATAGGATACCATAGTATAGAATTTATAGAGTTTGGTAAGCAAAGAACTCCCAAGAATTTCAATCTTGCTTGAGAGGCAAGGTGTGATATAGTGATAAGAGCTTGAATGTAGACCTGGGCTCAAGCCCCACCTTTAACACTTACTACCTGTGTGATCATGGACAAATCATTTAACCTTTCTGAGTCTCAGTTTTCTCATCTGTAAAATGGGGATAATAATGTTTGCAAACATCTATCTCACATGGTGATCATCAGGAAAAATTGGTTTGTTTGCTTTTTTGGCAAACCTTATATAAATGTGAGTTAGAGTTATTCAGCTTAAGCCTACAAAATAAGTTTCCCTACAGGAGTAACTTGTACCTATGACAACATGGATGCATATGACTAGATCAATATCAGACACAATTTCAAAAATGGAGATACTTAACATTGGATCCATAGAGAGATTTCATGGTGGGGTAGTGGGGTTGGTAGAGAACTTTGATGGTTATATGGTTTGATGGTTGACAGTGAATATTTCACTAACCTCCAAATGAAATTTAGTATTTCTTTCAATTACGAAATTAAGCAATAAAATTTTCTGAAGAGTCAATAGAGTTAAGAGGTCCACAGCACAAGGTTAAGAACCCCTTTTCCAGGACATCTCCAACACTTATACTTTCAGGATTGGCTGCTTGCTTTAAAAAGAATGTGCATCATTGACTTTGATAACTCTAGATATAAAACATAGATTTCTGGAAAAAAGTTTCCTAGAGTCAAGAGAGACCTGGGTTCTAGTCGAAACTCTGTAATTAGCTTAGGTAAGTTAATTCTCTTCTCTAGACCTAATTTTTTGCTTCATCTTTAGAATGAGGAAGTCAAATTTAGCATGGAAAGTAACTTTCAACTCTAAGTTTCTGTGAAAAATGGCAATATTTTCCAATGACATCATGTGTTCAAAATTTCTCCAATGTATATAAGGGAAAGGGAAAGAGTTTAGCATGTAAGACATTCCAAATATTCTCATTGAAAGCCTCTTGTTTCCACTTTCACTTTCCAATTCATTAAAGCATCCTACTCTCATCCTACTGAATGCTCAGTAAGGCATTCCTATTCTCACGGTCTCCACACCAGATGTCTAGTGCAACTCATACAATGAACTCAATCTTCATTTGATAGGGGGACATAGTCTGGGGAGCAACAAGCCAACTGCCAAAGTCCCCAGCTAATCACACAGCCATAATGGGTACAAGTACAAATGTACTTCTTTGCCAAAAGTGCCTCAAAGCAGGGGACCTGCACTGACCAAAATCTCATTGTGACTTTCCAACTCACCAGTAAGAAATCTCTATTTTCAGATATGTTTTGTTGCAAAGCCAACATTAATCTATTATTCTAGCGTGATTTAAGAGAGTAGGCCAATTGTTTTCTAAAGAAATCTCAAAGCATTTCTCTGACCATGAGTCATCCTTACAAAGAGCATTGGGTATGGAATTCTCTTTATAAATACCCAGACAGGGGAAATGAGATATAGCAGAAAGACTGCTGAACTTGGAATCAGAAGTTCTGGTTTAAAATCCTGGTTCTGCACCTGAGCTGTCACTTTTCCCCTTTTATGTCTCATTTTACTTGTCTCTCAAAGGAGAGATTTGCACTAAATGGTATTTAAAGTTCTTTCCTACTCAAAGATTTTGTAATTCTATAATGTGGCGGTTCAACGTAGAGATGGTCATATTTACAATCCTTTGTAAATTGTATCTATTTTATTACTTACAGATAGACCTTTTCGCTGTTAACATGTGAACTACTCACATAGTCCTGATATAATATAGCCCCTTGCAACATTATCATCTTCATTTCACAGATAAAGAAACTGAGGCTCAGAGAGTTTAAATGACTAGTACAAAAACCACAAAGCTCACAATTAATAGAGGTGAGATTTTAGCTCAGGTTTCTTTTGATGCCACATCAAGTACTCTTTTCACTATTACACATTGACTCAATTTAATTCAGTAAACAATTATTAAGGATCCATTTTAGGCAGGGCAGTTGGCTAAGGTCTGTGGAAGATAAAGTATTTAAATAGTTCATAGAATTTAAAGCTTAGAGAGCCCCTAATAAGATTGTGTCTCTTTATAAAGTTTTATAAGTAATAAAAAGAGTACTTCTGTGATCCTTCATTGTGACATGGAGGCCCCCCTGGGTTTTTGAGGTACTTGAAAGTAAATATTCTTCCAGGATCTACAAAGTTGGAAACGCTTTGAGTATGTTAACACATTGCATCTGCTATTGGAGGACCGGCCTAACTAAGTAAAGGGTGATTCACCACCAGTAGTCTGGCTACTTGGTGATAAAGTCTTTGTTTGTATCCATTCATGTGTAAATGGGTTTCAACCTGCATCAGATAAATGAATTCTCACATTTATGAGATCAGTAACTCAATTATTCAATCAATAAATAGTTATTGTATAAAATCAGGGTAGTTTCTGGTAAAATTAAAGAGTTTTCATGAACAGTACAATAACTTATAAAGAAGTTGCTAAGCAACCCAATAACTGAGTGAGTATAGCTTAATAACATCATAAGCCTTTGGTCATTTGATGAAGGAGACCAGCTGAGGACTCTCCTGGTGACCTTTAAAAGTCAAGCTAACACCACCCTAAAACAATTGAGAAAAGAGTCATCCATGGAGAAAGGAACAGGAGGAACTTGTTGAGAGATTATTCTTTGGTTATGTAGTAGTGTTAAAGGGATGGTGCCTCTCACCCTACTACTGTCTCATTGACCAAGTAGATTTCCCGTATAAATACTCCTCCACTCTAAGAAGAAATATCAAAGGATCTGTGATGCCTTATGTTTTTGTTTTGTTTTGTTTTGTTTTGTTTTGTTTTTAGCTTTTAGCTAGTTTTTAGTTTTTAGCTCTGAGTCCCTAGCCAGAGACAGCACCTCTGGAAAAACACCTTATTGCTATATCTGTCTCTGTCTCTTTCCTGGAGGTGTTTTCTCCTCAGCTGCTTTCTCCAAATTGTATCCCCAGTGTGTGCAACCGAAACAGCTGGTGGTTACTGCTTTTTATAAAACAAAGTAAACATTGAAAACAAACAAAGGTATAATCTATCATGTGCCTAAAAGAAAAAAAAAAGACTTTAGGCTCCAATTAAGACCCTAAAAAGAAGAAAGGAAAAAGGATGATCTACAGTCTTGAGGGTGGGGATTGGAAGGAGGTAAGGTTTAGCCACATTATTTCTGTCCCAACACACTTCATGCCCAATTAGTTCAAGCAGCTCTGGTACTGAGAGTCTATGCTCCTAAGGTCCTTTCTTTATGTTGATTGTCTTTTCTTGAACCAGATCATGAAGGACTTTAAATGCTAAAGAGAGACATTTATCTTTCATACTGAAAGTTAAAGGGACCCCACTGAAGTTTGCTAAGAAGAGAAATGACATGTTCAGACCTGTGCTTTAAGACTGTCACTTTGCAGGGGCAGCTAGGTAATCCAGCCTCAGACCAAACACTTGACACTTACTAGCTGTATGACCCTGGGCAAGTCACTTAACCCCAAATGCCTAAAAAAAAAAAAAAAAAAAAGACTGTCACTTTGCTAACTGTGTGGAGGCTAGATTGTAGCAGGTAGAAACTTGGTACATGAATGATTTGGATGCTACAGTCCCAGGGAGGTGATGAGGGCCTAAACTAGGAGAGTGACCCTGTTAGAATATTTGCATGAATACAGGTCTAGTTGGAGGGATTAAAAAACATAACATCCTATCTTCCTGGCTGCATCCTTGAGAAAGCCTCTCCTTTTGTTGTGGTTCAGTCATTTCAATAGTGACTGACTCTTTTTTACCCCATTGAGGTTTTCTTGGGAAACATACTGGAGGAGTTTGCCATTTCCTTTTGCAGCTCATTTAACAGATGAGGAAACTGAGGCAAACAGGGTTATCTTATGGAAATGCTTATTTTATTTCTTAAGTTAAGAATAGAATAAACAATTTTTAAAAAACCTGATTTGCCAAGGGTCATGCAACTAGTAAGTGTCTGAGACCAGATCTGAACTCAGGAAAGTGAGCCTTCCTAACTCAAGGCCCAGCACTCTATCCACTGTACTATCTAGCAGCTAGGCCTCTCCTATCCCAGATCATAGATTTAGAAGATATATTAACCCAATTCTCCAATTTGTAGATGAGAAAACTGAGGCCCAGAAAGGCTAATTAACTTCTTAAAGTTACATAGGTAGTAAGCGGCATGTCCAGGATTCAAATTTAAGTCCTCTGACTCCAAATCCATCACTGTTACCATGGTACTACACTTTTTCCACAGCTCTTTTCCTTGGGATCTCAGGCAGGATTTACAAGAAAACAGCACCACAGGCAGGACAGGGACCTAACCAGACTCAAAAACTCTAGGATTTTTTTTTCTTCTGTGCTCTGTCTTTGGCCTGTATTTGCCAGTCCCTCGAAATCATTAGGGTATGATCTGCTCTGTATCCTTCTATTTTTTTCTAAAAACAGTTATCTAACCTAATAGAAAGAATTGTGAAGTAGAGAAAGTACCGAGGTTGGAGTTACAAAGACCTATGTTTTGATCCCAGTTCTGACATCAGGTATATAATTTTGGCTAAGGCACTTAAACTGTTATGGAATCATGGTACCTACCTCTTGAGAGAGGAGTGATAAATGAAGGGGACAGAATAAGACATAGCTTTTAGTGGCAATTTGCTTTGCTTGGCTATAGTTCTTTGTCACAATGGAGGATTTTTATTTAGGGTGATGGAGGTGAGTGGGTGTGTAATAATAGTGATGCAAAAAAAAAAAAAGAAAGAAAAGAATGTTAATGAAACTTTTTTTAAATGACCATGCAGGAAGCAGAAAGAAGTTGAAAGAGGACACAGATCAGAAGGACGGGTTTTGTACCACTAGGCTAAATTTAATATACACTTTAATAAAACTGTATATAATAGAAATTCACAGGTTCCTATACAATCCCCTTTCTCTGTTATTTATATAATGACAAGTTTGTGTTAGTTGAAATTTCAAAAGTTCATAATAAAAAAGAAAATTTTAAAAAGAGTCACTTCAACTTTCTGAGACTCAGTCTTTTCATTCTCATGGGAAAATAATTCCTGCAGAACTAACCTGATAGGTATATTATGAGGCTTCAAATGAGAGAATATGTAAAGCACTTCACAAATATTTAATAATTTTACATAAACATGAATTATTAGTAATAGTAGTAACCTAAACTGAATGTCTTCTTTCCTCTTATCTCATCTGGGAAGACAGCTTGAGTATTTGCAACAGGGTATTCCTAGCATTTGAGGGAAGATAAAATGAAACATACAGTCATTCCCGCATTTCATTTTTGTTTGTTACATATATGTCTTTTATGTACCCTTGATCCTTTACTCATTTTGGGGTTAAAAAGAGAAAAATCACCATAATTCCAGCCCCTAGGATGCTTGCAATCTAGGGAGAATATGTCAATTGTCAATAAATATTTATTAAATCCCTACTATGTGCCAGTAATATGCTAAGCTCTATGGATTCAAATATGAAAAAGACAGTCCTGGCCTCAAATAGTTTACAATCTGTTCTTGTTTGTCCTTTGTTCTCAAAGAAGACCATGAAATCAGGAAGGTGATGCCATAACTTGCCAGTGAATTAGATTTGAGCAAGGGAGGGCTGTGCAAAGTCGCCAGCCTTACTTTCTCCTTCCAAGACATCTGGGTCCACTGGTAAGATATAGGTCAGGACAACTGGAGATGGCCCCAGATGCAGTGGTAGACCTTAGCCTTTTTAAGCTAAAGTCTTTCCCAGGTCTCAATTTGACTGAGGCAATGCCCATTCAATCTAATGGGGAAGACAACACACAAAATAAAACTGAAAATCTGGAGTGAGACTGGTAGTGGGGGTGGTCATGAGGTGGGTAAAAGTACTTGGCTGAAGTCAAAAATAATATATCAGGTTAAATTTAGGTTCTATAGATCTATCATACAAAGAAAATGCAACAAAAGTTATATCTGAGTAGCAGAAGAAACTCTATACTTATGAAAAGAGACCTACATAAATCACAGATAACATATGTACAAAGAAGCATCATATGAGGTAAATTTATTGGAGGCCAAAAGAAGATTCAGAGAAGGAAAATTTGATAAGGATGAAAGTACTTTTAGTTGAAGTAAAGGTGGGAACAGTAGAACATGGAACGTTTCATGAGCAATATGTACCCAAGTTGATCATTGAAGGGATTATAAAAAAAAAAAAGGTGAAGATGAAAAAGGAATGGATTCTAGCATGGGGAATCATCCAGGTACAGGCCGCATGAATCTTCTCTAGCCACAGAGGATGGTTTAAAACTTCCTGGGTTTCCTTCTTAGTCAACTTAAGCCAACATTCTACTTTATACCAGGGCCAGCCCTTAATATGGTCAACCACTACCATGCCATGAGAAAGGAAATCTTGTGTTCTCTCCCTACTGCCTACAGTAGTGACTCCAAATTTGTGGGCCGCAAGTATGTGGGGCACCAGTTTGTTGCAAAGTATCTTCAAGTTCCTGTGGATACCATGCCATGTCATTTTGCAATCTGCAAAACAATATCAACCACTATCTCATTAAATAACTCTTTATGATAAATAAGCAAGCACAAGTTTTTATACATTTCACATGTATATAATTATATTTAAATGCATATAGAAACGTGATTAAACTAAAAATACACTAAGAGCTATATAGAATTCATAATAGCTTTTGGTTATATGTCTTCTTAATCAATTGATACTAATAACATAGAAACTCATTCTATTTAATAGAAAGTAAACTCCTCAAAGATAAGTATTGCTTAATTTTCATTTTAGTATATCCATCAACCATTACATTGTCTCCTGGACATGTGACTTAGAATCTTATTCCTGACATCTGCCTTTTTTCTCCACATCGGGGTCATAACAGAGACAGTGCCACATAAAGGCAATGTGATAAAACCACTGGGCACCTTGACATTACTTCCTCTGCAGGGTTCAAGGACCTAGCTGAGGGTTAATTTGTATTTGCTTGGGAGAGTGTGGATTCAGGGAGAAATAAAGTACACCCTCAACAACTTACAGACTTACTCCTCAGGGCTTTATACAACTTTACCAAAAACTGAAGAGGATGTTTAGGTCGAGGTGGAAAAAAAGAGCAAGGGAGAAGGAGGAGGAGGAGGAAGAAGAGAAGGAAGAAGAAGAGGTGATGATGGTGGTGGTGGTGGAGGAAGAGCAGGTGGAGGAGGAGTAATAAAAAAGCAAAGGATGAATGATCCCATGGCTGGAATCATGAGCAAACACCACAAAAAAGTCAGACCATAGAGTCTTAGTTTGGTGACAAAGAAGACCAAAACATACAACAAGAAGAAGACAACAAAGTCAAAGCTCCTACATCCAAAGCCTTCAAGAAAAATATGAGTCAACCCTAGGCCATGGAAGAGCCCAAAAAGAATTTTGAGAAGCAAGCAAAAGAAGTAGAGGAAAAACTGGGAAAAGGAATGACAGTGATGCAAGAAAATCATGAAAAACAAGTCAACAACTTGCTAAAGGACACCCCAAAAAATACTGAAAAAAATAACAGTTTAAAAAATAGACTAACCCAAATGGCAAAAGAGATCCAAAAAGCCAGAGAAGAAGAATGCTTTAAAAAGCAGAATTGGACAAATGGAAGAAGTCCAAAAGCTCACTGAAGAAAATAATTCCTTAAAAATTAGAATGGATCAAATGGAAGCTAATGACTCTATGAGAAATCAAGAAATTATAAAACAAAACCAAAAGAATGAAAAAATAGAAGAGAATGTAAAATATCTCATTGAAAAAAAAACAAAGCAAAACAACTGATCTGGAAAATAGATCCAGGAAAGATAATTTAAAAATTATTGGACTACCTGAAAGCCATGATCAAAAAAAAGGGCCTAGACATCATCTTTCAAGATATTATCAAGGAAAACTGCCCTGATATTCTAGAACCAGAGGGTAAAATAGAAATTGAAAGAATCCACTGATCACTTCCGGAAAGAGATCCCCAAAAGAAAACTCCTAGGAATATTATAGCCAAATTCCAGTGTTCCCAGGTCAAGGAGAAAATATTACAAGTAACCAGAAAGAAACAATTCAAGTATTGTAGAAATACAATCAGAATAACACAAGATTTAGCAGCTTCTACATTAAGGGATCAGAGGGCTTGGAATATGATATTCTGGAGGTCAAAGGAGATAGGATTACAACCAAGAATCACCTACCCAGCAAAATTGAGTATAATCCTTCAGGGGAAAAAGTGGACATTCAGTGAAATAGAAGACTTTCAAGCATTCTTGATGAAAAGACCAGAGCTGAATAGAAAATTTGACTTCCAAATACAAGACTCAAGAGAAGCATGAAAAGGTAAATGGGAAAGATAAATCATACAAGACTTGTTACAGTTAAACTGTTTACATTCCTATATGAAAAGATGATACTTGTAGCTCATAAGACCTTGGTCAATATTAAGGTAGTTGGAGGAAAAAAAATATATGTATAGAAAGATAGATAGATAGAGGGCACAGGGTAAGTTGAAGATGAAGGGGTGATATCAAAAAATTAAGGGGTGAGAGAGGATTGTACTGGAATAAAGAGAAAGGGAGAGGTAGAATGGAATATATTATCTCATATAAAACAGACAAGAAAAGGATTTTACAGTAGAGGGGAAGTGGGGGAAGGTGAGAGGGAATGAGTGAATCTTATTCTCATCAGATTCGGCTTAAGGAGGAAATAACATACACACTCAATTGGATGTGGAAATCTATCTTACCCTACAGGAAAATAGGGAGGAAGGGGATAAGAGGGGGGTGGGATGATTGAAAGGAGGGCAGATTGGGGGATGGGTAATCAGAAGCAGACTCTTTTGAGGAGGGACATAGTCAAAGGAGAGAATAAAATAAACAGGGGGTGGGATAGGATGAAGGAAAATATGGTTAGTTTTTTTCACAACATAACTACTGTGGAAGTGTTTTGCATGACTACACATGCCTCACCTGTATCAACTTGCTTGCCTTCTCAATGAGGGTAGGTGGGCAGGAAGGGAGAGAATTTGGAACCCAAAGTTTAAAAAAAAACAAACGTTAAAAATTGTTTTTACATGCAACTGGAAAATAAGATATACAGGCAATGGGGTATAGAAATCTATCCTGCTCTACAGGAAAATAGAAGAGAAAGGGAATAAGAGAAGGAGTGATAATAGAAGGGAGACCAGATTAGGGGAAGGGGTATTCAGAATGCACACAGTCTTGGTGTGGTGGGAGGGATAAGATGGGGAGAACATTTGGAATTCAAAATCTTGTGGAAATGAATGTTGAAAACTAAAATAAAAAAATTAATAAAAAATTTTAAAAAGGGAAGGGTTTAAGAGATGTGATGTTAGAGGTAAAAATGCAAATTTTGAAGGTAATTCCATAGAAATATGACTTGATACCTGGAAATGAGATGAAATCGCTAAGGTAGACTGTATAAAAAGGTTATAGAAGAAAACCAAGGAATAAGCCAAATGAACAAGCTCACAATCACCCCATGCAAAGGTCTGTTGAAAGAACTATGTAAGTTTAGCCTGGAAAATCATATATTGACAATGAACAAGAATGAAACTAGTCACATAAGCCAAACAGAAATCTAACTTGCAAAGAAGGGAAGATGGAACTGGGTTGCTCTAAGCACTATTTCTCACTGAACATTTTAGGCTTCTGGGTGAGTGTTAACCCATCAACAAGGAAAATATCTACAATGCCTTTATACCTTTTGATGGGTACACTCTCATCCTGGACCAGAGAAGAGAATCAACTCCAAGAACTTTTCCCCTTTTAATTTTTTTTCCACTTACATTGCTAACAAGTTCATTTAGCTAATAAACCTCTTTGTTCAACTTGGAGACAGTCTTAGTCTCCTTCTTTAAGACTTATGGGAAACCTGTCTCCTAGCATTTAAGAGGTTGTTACATAAACAAAGGGTTAGATTTGCTTTGTTTAACCTCAGAGGGGGGAAACAAACAAATAAATAAAAAACAGGTGGAGGAGTAATGATTGGAAGATACAGTCAGGAAGAGTTTGGCTCAACGTAAGGAAAGAACATCCTGACAATTAGAGAACTATCCAAAAGTGGAATGGATCATTTGAGCTCCCTAACAGTAAAGGCCATCAAGTAGAGACTAGATGCCCACCTGAACAACCCTGAAATGATTTAAAAGAGATTGCTGCTCAAGTATGGTTTGGATTAGATGAAATCTAATACCCTTTCCACTCTGAGATTTTGATTCTGTTTTTATACTCATAGTAGAAAGATATCTCTATCCCACTCCAAGCCGAAACATACATAATTGGAGGTCTCAGCTTCTACCAAAAAAAATTCATAATTAATCAGTCCTGCTTTGATGCCTCATCCTGGTATAGAGGTAATATTGAGTTATTGAAGGTTGTTCTAACAAATCAGGAGCTCTGGCAGGTCTTACCAAGCTGGAAACCCTTCAAACATAGTCCATGACAGATTGTATGTCTGTTGTCTGAGGCCTAGAGTAGTGAAATTTGGAGACTCTCACTCCCAGTTTGGCCACAGATGGATGGATGTTCTTACCTACCCAAATTCTTAAAGTTTGTCCTCTACAACCTGCATCCATGAAGAGAATATGTTTACTAATGAAATTACATATGCACAAAAGCATTAATTTACCAATGGCCTGAGTTCAACATTCAACAAATCTTACTTACTTGGACTAGGCAATACATTTCTATTTCTGAGAAATTTTTCTTCTCTAGGCCTTTTAGGAGGAAGCTTCCTGCACATGCTCAATCTGTGATTTTGTCTGTTTTAGCTTACTTTGATTTTTCCCTGGCATTTTCATAGGTCTCCTTTTGATTTCCTGCAGCACATTGTCCTCAGAGGTGATTAAACACTGTTATCGTGCCTAAGCATAGCCAAACCTCCCTTTTATCAGCGTAAGCAGCTGTCCTCTTAGGATGCCTGACAATATGGTCTCCAGCTGGCTTTTCCAGCATCTTCCTTCATCAGATAACCCCGCTTAACATCAGTTCATTCCCTGAGGCTATTCTGTCCTTGGTATTTGGATGGCTCCAAGGTCTTTCTGAATCCAGGAATCATTCAGTGCTGCCAGGAGCAACCTTGTCCTCTGGCTCCCAGCCAAAGGATCATACAGTTTCCCAGAGAAGTCAAGCAACAAACTGTGTATTTGAATTATTTGGATAATTGCCTCACACCTGCCCTTTGCTGTAGAAACCTAGTTCGGTGGGCTCATGTTTTATGTGCTAAGAAGTCAGATATATGGCCAGCTGTTGCTTTTTAATATGTGGTGCTTTCTCACTTAAAAAAAAAAGATTAATCACTTTAAGAAATAGAAAATTCTTTCAATTTTCTTCACTTTTTTTTCTTCTTTGCCAGGTAGGTGGTGCAGTGGATAAGCTCTGGGTTTGGAGCAGGAGACCTGAGTTCAAATACAGGCTCAGACACTCAGTGAGATACATGATCCTGAGCAAGTCACTTAACCTTGTTTGTCTCAGTTTCCTCAACTGTAAAATGGGGACAATAGCACCAACCTTGCAGGGTTGCTGTTAACATTAAATGTAATGTACTTAGTGGTAGGTGCCATATAATTGCTTCTTCCCTCCTTATTCATGTCATTTTTCTTCCTTATAATCCCATCCCAAGTACAATGTTTTACACACAGTAAGTAGTAAGGGAGGAGAAACATTTATTAAGTGACCATTATATACTAAACACTTTACAAATATTATCTCTTTTGATCCTTACAACAACCTCATGAGGTGAGTACTATTATTATTATTCCCATTTTTGTTGTTCAGTCATTTCAGTTATGTCCAACTCTTTGACTCCACTTGGTGTTTTCTTGGCAAAGATAGTGGAGTGGTTTACCATTTCTTTCTCCAGCTAATTCTACAGATGAAGAAACTGAGGCAAACTGAGTTAAATGACTTGCCCAGGGTCACACAGCTAGTAAGTATCAGAGGCTAGATTTGAACTCACAAAGATGAGTCTTCTGGATTCCAGGTCTGGTACTCTCTCTACTGTGTCCCTTAGCAAACTGAAATAGACAAAGGTTAAGTAATTTACCCAAGAGTAACAAAGCTAGTAAGTATCTGAGGCCGGTTTTAAACACAAGTCTTCCTGACTCTAGGCCCAATGCTCTACATAATATTGTGTCACCTAGCTGCCTTTAGTAGGTGCTTAATAAATATGTGTTAAATGAAATTATTTAACCATAAACTGTAAATGCTGTCAAAATACAGCAATAGTAATCATACTACTGAATGCTACCTAATGACATTAAAATAATGCTGAAAAAAGCAAGGTCCCTTGGGCTGGTCATAGTCTGAAAGATTATGGATGATCTATAAAGATATAACAACAACAGTAAGAATGAAAAGCTTCCAAAATAGAGAGACGTGGCAGAAGAAATTAAAATTATAAAAGAAAAAGACAAAGTACCTGCAGTCCTTGGCATATTGTCAGCTAATACAGTTGTACTGAGGATTCTTTCAGTAAGACTAATATCCAAATATTTTTCTTCAACTATAAAAAGAAATTATGTTATCCATTTAGATAGTCTGTAAACATTAAGAAAAAAACAATCATGGCAGGGTAGTGCCTTGTCTCAGGACAGTTTCCACACGAACTCCATCAAACAAGGAAAGAAGAATGATGTTTTG
Source organism: Vombatus ursinus (assembly GCF_900497805.2). NCBI lineage: Eukaryota > Metazoa > Chordata > Mammalia > Diprotodontia > Vombatidae > Vombatus > Vombatus ursinus. The sequence goes on along the minus strand of NW_020954751.1, from coordinate 21,731,023 downwards.
ATCATCATAATCATAATAAACAACTACTCTAATTGTATAGCATCCTTAGGTTTACATAATAAGTCTTTCTTCACAAGAGCCCTGTGAGGGAGAAGTACAAGTAATAGCTAATGATAAGCTAACATTTATATCTGGCCAACTAGGTGACACAGTGGATAGAGCACCAGAACTGGAGTCAGGAAGACTCATTTTCCTAAGTCCAAATTGATTCAGATGTTACTATCTGTGTGACCCTGGGCAAGTCACTTAACTCTTTTCCCCTCAGTTTCCTCATCTATAAAATGAGCTGTAGAAGGAAATGGCAAACCACTCCAGTATCTTTGCCAAGAAAACTCCAAATGAGGTCACAAAGAGTCATACACAACTGAATTGACTGACCATCACCACCAAAACATTTATATGATGGCTACTATGTGCCAGGTACTGTGCTAAGGACTTTACAAATATGATCTCATTTTATCCTCAAAACAACCTTGGGGATTAGGTGCTATTATTATCCCCATTTTGAGATGAAGAAAATGAGACAGGTAGAGGTTAAGTGACTTGCCCAGGGTCACACAGCTAGTAAGTATTTAAGGTGGATTTTGAATTCATGTCTTCCTGGCTTTGGGTCCAGTGCTCTAGCCACTGTGTTACCAAGTTGCCTTGAAAGCTAAAATTGTTTTATTTTTTCCCATTTTTCCTCACTGTATCTCTTTATTTCTCCTAAATTTTGTAGGAACAGACACAGAACTAGGCCTTGGAGGTAAAAAAAAAATCCTGCAGAGTTCCTCTGCAACCTCTGACCCATACTTTCTTTGTAATCAAGAGAAAAGGATTTGGGGGGTTCGAAAAGCTGGATAACACTAACACTAAAAACTTTTGGCGATTTGTTGGGAGGGCAGACTTTGAAATGATTGTTAACTGGATATACTTGGGTTTTCAGGGTGGCTGATTGAACTTTTTGACCCTAAAGACACAGCTAAGGCAGATTTTTATCTTGGAGATCAACATACACAGGTTTTTTAAAAAAATGATTTAAACCTGAAAGCATTTAGTATGAATGTGGGAGAGCAATTCTGTTCCGTGATCCAAAGAGCCTAGCACCTGAGGCAAGGAATCTCCTTCTGGAGAGAAAACTACCTTATAGTCAAAACTCTGAAAAATAGGTAGACTATTCATTATTAGAAACGAGCCATCAAGGGTTTTATCTCTCCACCCATTTCAACGACAATATCTAAGGACTTCTGCTCCCCTACTCTCTCTCAAAAAAAAATAAAAACTACAATAGAAAAAGCTTTGAAGTTTTAAACTAAAACAGCAATGGCAAAACCTATTCTTCTATGGAAGAAATGAAAACTCCCCAGTTAAAGACTCTCCATTATAATATACTGTGTCTTTTTATGAGACACAGTATATTATAATGAAGCTTTGGAGCTCCTAACTAGAGGAAAAGAAACTCTTCATGACCACTTACCCAGTGGAACCACTATTGCAAGTGACCATGAGCCCTTTAGAACCATGCTGAGCAATGACTATGTGAGACTAAGAGGAAGCAACACACAGAAAGGACCCTATGCCCCATGAAACCAGAAGTAAACAAGCCCTGGAGGAACAGTGTATGATGACTTAACCAAAAAACATGGAGAACTTTTCAACATCAGAATGTGAATTTTATCCATGTGTTTGTCCTGGCAGCATGTATGACCCTCTGACCTACACTATTCCTTAACTATGTGATTTTCCACATGTGATACTTCAATAGTTTCATTATTTCTATTAACACCATTTTGTTTTCAAGGGAAAAGTCTTATTATTACTTTTCTTACCATAATATTTTTAATTATCACTTTTTTTTCCTTTTACCTCATCCCCAATGGAAATAAGAAATTAAAAACAAAAACAATATATAAACAAACAAACCAAAAAAGCTTGTATAAAATATACATAATCAAGCAAAACAAATTCTCATATTGGTCATTCTGAAAATGTGTGTTTGTGTCCATCACCTCTCTGACATGAAGAAGGTAACATGATTCATCATCAGTCCTCTGGAATCACAATTGATCAGAGTTGATCAGTTCTTACGTTTTTCAAAATTATTTGTTTCCACAGTGTTGTTAATTTAGTATGAATTGTTCTAGTTCTGCTTACTTCACTCTGTATCAGTTGATACAATTCTTCCTGTGTTTCTCTGAATCCATCTCATCATTTATTAATAGCACAATCATATTTCATTACATTATATGCCATAATTTTCTCAGCCATTCACCAATTGTTCTATACTTTCTTAGTTTCTAGCTCTTTACCACTACAAAAAATAGTTACTATAAATATTTTTGCGTGTCTATCTATATCTATATCTATCTATATCTATCTAATCTCTCTATCTATTTATATATATATATACATGTGTATATATATATATATGTCTTTTTCTCTTACTTTTGTCTCTTTGGGGCATAATTCCAGTAGTATTGTCATTTCGTCAAAAGCTTAATATACTACTTCATTAAACAGTTTGGTTTTTAACTACTTACATCCTATTGGGTAGACCATATATCTTACTGTGCTATGGTTTTAAAGAAGTAGACCTACTAGATACCTTGACCCTGAAGGATTATCTGAGGGACCTATGGTCATAATTTGGAGGGGATACTGTCTTTAAGAGCTACATGTAGATACGAGAACTGATTTTGAATTTAATTTCTTATTATTATGCTCTTAACAAATATTGATAACATTTCCATATACAATTAAAAGTAGAAAAGGTCTGTTTATGAAAACATGACTATTTCACACAGATTAATTTTGAAAATATATGTTAAATTTATCATAGTCTTTCAAACATATATGCACATATGTAATTTTATATATACATATTTGTGTATATATACACATGTGTGTGTATACACACACACACATACATATATATATATAAAATGCATGTAGTTATTTTGAACTTCCCTCTGTCCTATGTATTTTTCAAATGTTTCATTGATATTTTATTTTCTTATTTTTTACACCATTTTTACTACCTACCCTGTCTACCCCCAACTCCATTCCCCCATCCTCCAGAATAAATAAAAGCCCTCTCATGTAACAAATATGTATAGTCAATCCAAGCAAATCGACACATAGATCTCGTCTTGTACTTCTAGTTCTGGAAGTTTGAAAAACAGAGTTAACATCCAACTCAATTCAAAGCAAGAAAGGAAGGGAAGAAACATTTATTAAGCACCCACTGTGTGCTAGGCTCTGTGCTAAATGCTTTACAAATTTTATGTCATTTGATCCTCATAACAATCCTGGGAGGTAGATGTATTACCCCCATTTTACAGTTGAGGAAACTGAGGCAGACAAAAGTTAAATGAATTGCCCAGGGTCACATAGCTAGTAAGTGTCTGAGGCCTGATTTAAGCTTAGATCTATCCTGAGCTCTATCCACTGAGCCACCTAGTTGCCTCTTATTATACATTAGTGTCTTACATTTAGAACTGAAGGAGCCTAAAACATCATCAAGTTCAGCTCTCTTGCTTTACAGATCAGAAAACTGAGGCTGACAATTGCCAAATGACTTGCTCAAAATCACTCAGCTAGTGTTTGAGTGTTCAACTAGGTGGCACAGTGGATAGAATACTGGCCTTGAAGTCAAGAAGGCTAATCTTCCTGAATTCAAATGAGACCTCAGACACTTACTAACTGTGTGACCCTGAGCAAGTCACTAAGTCCTGTTTGCGTCAGTTTCCTCATCTGTTAAATGATCTGGAGAATGAAATGGCAAACCACTCCAGTATCTTTGCAACGAAAAACCCAGATGGGGTCACAAAGAGTCAAATACAACTGAAATGACTCGACAACAACAATGTGGAAGTGTTTGAGCAGAATTTTAATGCAGGTCTTTGCTGACTCTAACTCAAGTACTTTATCCACCATATCTCCTATCTGCCTCTCCTACACCTCTTCAACAAACATTTATTCAGCACCTATCACTGTCAGTAAAGTACTGTGTTCCAGGAAGATGAAAATGCAGTTTAGACAAGATATCTTCCATGCCAAGAGTATATTGATAAATGTTTAACAACTGATTCTTTGGGGATATATATATATATATATATATATACATACACACACACATATATACACACACACACATATATATATATGTAGAGAGGTAGATAGTATGTATGTGTGTATATATAGTACACATGTATGTATGCATACATACATATATACATATGCACATGTATAATGTATATATGTATATATAATACACACATATATGCATGACATACTTTTAAATTGAATCTGTATTATTAAAATTTTCTCCATTGCTTTTGAAGTCCAGAGACAGTCGACAAAACAATAAATTAAGCCCTGATTTGGGGCATTCTTTCATTTCTGAGGGTGCATGTTCACTACTGGGAAAGGGTTTTAGGGAAAGACAATCAGTTTTGTTTTAGACATGTTGAATTTGAGACAGCTATGGGATGTCTAGATGAAAAATTTAACAAAAGGTTATTGAGAGCCAGCATAAGCTGATTCTAGCACATCATTGTTCCAGATCTTCTTACCCCAAAGTCAGCCCCCTCCCCCATGCTCTAAGCTACCGTGATCCTTGTAGAGTTCACATTTTAGTAAAATGCTTTATATACAGTATTTCCTTCTATCATCTTCCTAGTCCACAATATTAGAGGGAATGTGAGGATTCCTTTTCAAATCCAATGTAGAATAGATGACTTCCAAAGAAATGTCCTTTGTATTGCTGATATTCTAAGAACTTGTATACTGTGTGATTGCTATTTCCTTTCATTCCAACCGCTGTGCTCAAATATTGATGTTACACTGATCAAGTATAGTCCTAGTTGCTGTTGTAACACAGGCTTATTTCCCAGGGACTGATCACTGTTGACCTGACTACTCCCTCTGGCATCCTAATCCCTGTTCTCTAGATGTACTTCAACTTGTGAATGTCCTTAATAAAATGTGATGCCCAGAAGTAGACAGAAAACTCCAAGATGTAATATTACATGCATAATTGTGAGCTAATATTCATATTGGCATGAAAATCTATTGACTGAATTTGCAGTAATTTTTCTAATCTCCTACTCAGGAAGAATTTCCTAAGAATCAGAACTGCCTAAAAATAAGCCACGAGTTCCCTTCACTTGTGATGTGCAAGCAGAACCTTGATGACTACTTCTCAAGGAGGAGATTCGTGGTACAGAAACTGGTCGAAGTAGATCAGTTGTTCCCAAACATTTTTCTCCATGAACTCCTTTCAACAATAACTAAATACATTGTAAACACCCAGAGTAATTTAATAAATTACTTATAATATTCATAAGCAATTATTTACTGCTTGTGTGTTTTAATTGTTTTCGGTTGTGTCCGACTCTTCATGACCCCATTTGGGATTTTCTTGGCAAAGATATTGGAGTGGCTTGCTATTTCCTTCTCCAGCATATTTTACAGATGAGGAAGCTGAGGCAAACAGGGTTAAGTGACTTGCCCAGGGTCAGACAACTTAAGGCACCATTAAAGGATTGTTAGCACAAACTTCTTTCACCAGTTGTAGAGAAGCCCCAAGGAGTTCCTGAACTGCTAAATGAGAATCCTTAGAATATATACTTCTTGAGATCCCTTCACATTTTGAGATTATCTTCAATCTCCTCCCTGGTGGATTTTAATAAACCATTTCTAAGTTTCTTGGTAATTGCATTGTTACATACAGCAGAAGAATTTTTTTTCTTTTTAACATATTTAGCATCTTATGCATTATCAGTAATAATGCTAAATCTTTGGGGTTTTGCATGGTTTTTCTCACTGTGGAACTGAAATTCCCTGTAGGTGGGTTCTTTTCACAAATGCTGGCTGTGTGTCACACATATAAATATAGACAACAGATCTTGACCAGGAATCAACTGACTCCTGGGCTATGGATGGCTGGACTCCCTCTCACTCCAGTAAGATGCCTACCTGTAAACTGTCAAAAACTATGATGATATTAGCAACCCCCATTTCTACAGCACCTTAAAGTTTACAAAGCAACTTTCCCACAACAATCCTGTGAAATAGAGTGTGCTGATATTACCTTTATTTTTAAAATGAGGAAATCGAATCTCTGAGGTAAAAAGACTTGGCCACTGTACTCACTACCCTGGTCACCATTCTCTGGATACATTTGAACTAGTCAATATTGCTTTTCAAATGCAGTGCCCAGAACTTAACACAACACTGAAAGATGTAGTCTTGCCTGGGCAGCTGAGAGGAGGAAATCATTTGAATATGTCTATTTGCATTTAGCGGAGTGGTGGTGGTGGTGGGGTGTTGGTATCATTGGCTGCCGTATCACTTTTCTGATTATTATTTCCTTTTCAGTTTCCTAGTACTTAGAGTTTTTTTCATATGATCTGCTCAATGGTAATAATCTCCTAACCTGTGATGGTGGATTTACTTATTTATTTTGATTTAATAGTTATTTTATTTTTTTCTAATTACACATAAAGACAATTTTCAACATTCATTTTTTGAAAAAAAAAATTGAGTTCCATATTTTTCTCCCTTCTCCCTCCCCAAGACAGCAAGTAATGTGATATAGGTTATACATATGTGATCAAGTAAAACACATTTCCTCATTAATCATGTTGTGAAAGAAGAAATAGAACAAAAGAAAAAATGAAAAAAGTAAAAATAGTAACCTTTAATTTGCATTCAAACTATCCATTTTTTCTCCATATGTGGATACCATTTTCCATCGTGAGTCTTTCAGAATTATCTTATATCATTGTATTGCTGAGAAGAGCTAAGTCAATCATAGTTGATCATCACACAATGTTACTGTTACTGTGTACAACGTTCTCCTGGTGCTTCTTACTTTACTCCACATCAGTTCATGTAAGTCTTCCCAGGTTTTTCTGAAATCCACCTGCTCATCATTTCGTATAGCACAATAGTTTTCCATTACATTCATATGCTACAGCCATTCCCCAACTGGTGGGCATCCCCTCAATTTCCAATTCTTCTTGCTATAAATATTTGTGTACATGTAGCTACTTTTCCTTTTTTTGGGGGGATACAGACCTAGAAGTGGTATTGCTGGATCAAAGAGTATGAACAATTTGGTTGCCCTTTGAGCATAGTTCCAAATTGTTCTCCAGAATGGTTGGATTAGTTCATAACTCCACCAACAAGGTACATTTATTTATTTTTTAACCCAAGTTCAAAAACTATATAAAATTATTTAATCTTTCTATGCCTCAATTTACTCATTTGTGAAATGAGGACTATGGACTAGGTTCCCACTCCCTTTAAACCTATGATCTTATGATCATGCACATAAGTGATGCCAAAGAGAGAGTGTTGTGATTAGAGTCAGGAAAACTCACTCAGACACTATTTATGTGACCTGGTAAAGTCACTTAACCTCTATCTATTCCAGTTTCCTCTTCTATAAAATAAGGATAATAATAGCACCTAACTCCAAGGGTTGTTATGATAATCAAATCAATCTTATTCAAAAAGTGCTTTGTAAACCTTTAAGTGATATATAAGTGCAAGCTACTATGATGATAATTATGATCCAATGACATCACATTTATTTGAGTACTTCAAGAATACAGTTAGGAGGTGCAGTGGATATAGCTCTGAATCTGGAGTCAGGAAGACCTGAGTTGAAAGGTGTCCCTAAACATTGACTAGCTGTGACAATCTGGACAAACCATTTAACCTCTGTCTGTCTCAGTTTACTTCTCTACGAAATGAGGACAATAATACCAACCACCTTCCAGGAATTTTGTGAAGATCAAATGAACCAATATATGTAAAGCACTTTGTAAATGGTAAAGTGCTATACAAATGCTAGTTATTATTGTTATTATTGTTGTGGGAAGGCTTTTCGCTATCATAAGTCACAATTCCACCTAACGTTGGTGTGTAGTCTTTCAGTGTTGTGGCCAAAAAAGGAATGATGATGAGCCTCTCTTAACTTAGTTAGACTAGTCCTAAGCTATCTGACATAATGACTAGCACTGGACCTGTACTGCAAGTCTGCCATGATTGATGGAATCTTCCAGAGCTTGCTTGTCCTTTGCTGGCATAGTCTTGGAGAGCCCAGGGTCAGCTTCTTGTCATGCAGAAGCAGCAAATCAATTTGGATAGAATTCTGGACCTAGAATGAAGAAGAGTCATATTCAAATCCTGTCTCTTGCCCTTCATAGTTTTATGACCCTGAACATGTCATTTAGTTTCTGGGTAGCTCAGTTTCCTCATCTATACAATGAGGATGTTGGCCTCTAAAGTATCTTCCATAACTAAATCTAAGATTCTAAGATCGCAAGCATCTAATTTCTTTTTAGCTTGATTTCACAATTTCAGCCTATTGAGATGTTTTAGGATCCCAATTCTGTCATCAAATGAATTAATTATTCATTCCAATTTCTAGTCACCTGAAAGTTTGAAAGGTATGTCATTTTTATAGAACCCAGAAGCACTGCATCATTCATAGATGCTTCTCCTCCCCACCCAGGTTGACATTGATTTCCTAATTAATGTTTTATGTAGAAGATTTTCTATGCCCAACTCTGTGATAGTCAACTCTGCCTGGGAATGAGGTGATTGGGAGGAAAACAGTAGGGCCTGGGAAGAAGGTGAAAAAAGGCTTCATGGAAAATGTGGTGCTTGAGCTGAATTGTGAAAAAAAAAATTCTAGGAGGCAGAGCTGAGAAGGAAGCATATAGTATATTCTAGACATGGGTGACAGATTTTGGAGAGAGTGTTTTTTTATGAGGAACAGAAAGAAGGCCAATTTGTGAGGGCAGAGAAAAAAGTATTAAAAGCCTGGAAAAATAGGTTGGACCTACACTGTAAAGGATTTCAAAAGCCCAAACAAGACATTTATATTTGATCTTAGAGCTGATAAGGATCCGCTAGATAGGGAGGTGCCCTGGTCAGACCTACGCTTCAATAAAATTACTTTGAAAACTGTGAGGAGGATGGAATAGAGTTGGGAGACACTTAAGAACTGGGGAACGAATTGCAAAGGTGTTGCAATAGTATAGACTAGAGGTGATCAAGTCCTGAACTAAGATGGTAGCTATGTGAGTGAAGAGAAGGGAATAGATACGAAATATGTCATAGAGGAAGAAACACATTTTGACAGCTCATTGGGTATGTTGGGTAAAAAAGAGTGTGGAGCTGAGGGTAACTTCAAAGTTTTGAATATGGTAAGTTGGAAGGAAAGTCAAGGCCTCAACAGAAATGAGGAATTTTCAATTAGGAGTGTGTTGTGGGGGAGAAGACAGGAGTATGGAGCCAGATCTAACCACTTGCCAGAGCTAATTATTAAGTTTTCATTGTGAGGATATATACAACACAAATCAATAATCACACATATCAGGGCTTTATTATTGTCTAGACTTAAAAAAGTATTAGTCATTCAAATTAAACTTAAAAGTTTGTGTTCATACATATATTTTTCTGGATCTCTTTTATCAAAGAGCCTGGTGATTAAACATTTATGAACATACCCCTGTATTGCTCTATAAACATTGCTTGAGCTCAGCAGGAGTGCTATAGAAGGTACAGAAAATGAAATTATCACCAGACTGTTGGCCTGGTGGAGCCAGACTGTAGGATCATCATCATCATCATATTAATAATGATAATAAACTAGCAATTATATGGCGCTTTACAATTTGCAAAATTCTCTGCATCCATTATCTTATTTGGGTTTCAGGATATCCCTAGGGAAAGATAACAAATTCTGTTTTGAGCATGTCAGGCAGGTTGATCTTCAGCTGCTGATGGCTCAACTAATTTGAAATGTCCAACAGGCCGTTGGTAACATGAGACTGGAAGTCAGGAAAGAGGTTAGGGTTAGATTTACAGAGCTGTGCACCATCAGTCTAGGGATGATAAATAAACCCAGGAAAGCTTCTAAGGACATGAAGTGAGAAAGTATAGAGAAAGAAGAGAATCTTGGGATATACTCATTGTTAGGGGAGTGATACAATTATCTTTCAAAGAAGATTGTTAAGTGTTAGAACAAGTAGGAAGAAAATCAAGAGAGAAGAGAATTCTGACAACTCAGAGAAAGTACTCAGATGGAGAAGGTGGTAAACAGTACAAAATGCTGCCAATTGGTCAAAACAGGTGAGGACTGAGAAAAAGTCATCAGATTTGGCAATTAAAAGATCACTGATAACTTTGGAGAGAACAGTTGAAACAGAATAGGCCTACATGAGACAAAGTCTGTAAAGTTCTTTGCAAAATTTAAAGCACAATATAAATTCCAAGGATTATTCAGATGAAGGTGGGGTTCATAATAGCTGTCTTTAAATATTTGAAAGGCTGTGAAAGATGAACTGGATGTGTTCCTTTTTGGCCCTGGAGGATAGCACCAGGGGCAGGGGTTACAAATTACAGAGGCAGATTTCAATTTATTATGAAAGGGATTTTTTTTCCCAAGTGCCTATGGGCTTGCAAGTCCTCATTCAATCTCTTTTCCTTTATTTCAAGCTGAGTTGACTTGATATTTGAGTGGCCTTTTTTTTTTTAAACCATAAAACACTATGTGGAGCAGCTAAGTGTCAAGGTGGAGAGCACTGAGCTTGGAATCAGGAAGACTCATTTTCTGGATTTCAAATATGGCCTCAGACACTCATTAGCTGTGTGACCCTGGGCAAGTCATTTAACCCTGTTTACCTCAGTTCGTCATCTGTAAAATGAGCTAGAGAAGGAAATGACAAACCACTCCAAAATCTGTGCCAAGAAAATCCCAAATAGGGTCATGAAGAGCCAGATACAATTGAAATGAATCAAAACAACAAAACTGTGTAAGTGCAGATTGACGATGATGATGGTGATCCTATAGTCTAGCTATCCTTAGCTACTGTATAAAGATCTTGGGAGCTATTTTCACAAAGGGGAATGGGTGACACCTGCAATGCCTTCCTGGAACTGAGAATTCCACCATGGCATCTCCTTATCAACTTGAACTGTTGGTGCCTTTCAACTCAACCAGCAATGGTTGCTAATCCCAACTTCTACCAGTCTTTGAGTTTTCCTTTGTTTTCAGTTTTCTTTGGTTATATTCAAATTAGACCACTTCAATTAATTTTTGAGGTTGCCTTTTCTCTCTAAAAGTTGTCTTCTAACAAGGTTCCTTTTGCCTTACTTGAAACATCAGTACTAGAGTGATTATAAAATAATAGTGAAAAAGCTTGGTGTAATAAGGATTATTGGCTCCACCCTCAGGGACCATGCTCAAAGTCCCCATTCTTGGTTTTGAACAACCTCGAAGCTTGAGCTTTGGACACTTATGGATCATTGCTGAGGAGCCTGTGCTATGAAATGGTGAATAGTTTTCATTGGCTATGGATTCAGAGGAGCTCTTCTACCTTTTTCTTCCTTTCTCGCTCTGACTTATGCAGTATTATTTCAAGATGTGCCCCCACTCTCAATAATGGAGGCACAACTGCCCCATCCCCTATCCTAGGTTCATGTAGCTGTGGAGCAAACGTGAGTCTAGGTTTGGGCTGCCTTATTTTGTATTCGTTCTTTCATGATCATAGGTTAACCAGTCTTGTGGGTTGGATGTTTCCAAGCTTGGAAGCAACATTTTGAAGTTGATGACTCCAGAGGTGCTAGGTCCAGTGAGAAGATGCTTGGTTGTGGTAGAAACCAAAGCAGGTTTGTGGGAAGGAAAACTTCCATATCAGAGAAGAAAGCTACTAATAAGAGGATTGACCTAAACCTGGCTTTTTACCAGTAGACATGCATAAGAAGTTTGGACAGTGCTGAGCAAAGCTGAAATGTAAAATACTCAATTTGTAGTTCTACCAACTGCTTTAGGTTCTGCTGAGGTTTAAGTAAGCTGTTAATAGTGGTTTTACATTAAGATACTGAATTCTGTTTTAAATTTTTGTTTTGTTTTATTTTTTGTCAAGTGCCTCTTATTACAAGTATCCTATATTTAGCATTATTACCATATATAGAAAGAAATTACCTGCCCTTTACCTGGATCCTATTGTACATTGAGTATGTTTTCACTTTACCATTTTGGGGAGAGGTTGTAGACATGAGCTGTAAGTAAAACCATTCCTGGAGTGCCAAGGTATGTGTTTCATGAGCCAGAGTGTAAACAGAGTGAGCTCCCTCTTATTAGAAGCCAGGCCTTCCATGACTGAATCTGGTCCAAACTACGTATCTGGGTGCAGAAGAGGGAATGATGTAGTAATCCTAACCCTTGTGAGCTCTGCAGTGATTACTGAAGGTTGGAATGTGAATAGAGTACTGGATTTGGTGGTAGGCCATCTGGGCCCAAATTCTTGCTCTGTGATTTTGGGAAAGTCACTTAACCTACCTAACCCCCAGTTTTGTGCTCTCCACAATGAGAGAGTAGGACTAAATGACTTCTGAGGTCTCTTCCAACTCTAAATGGATGTCCCTGAGGAAGTGGAAGGAGTATAATTTCCACATGCCGTAGGAACAGTACATCTCATTACTCTATACTGTAATCAGATCTCAAAAGTTCAAAATTGGGGACGATCTCTCTGCATTTGATGTTCTACTCACTGGGAACTTTGGTAAATATTAACAATCCCAGGCATAAGCACATGGCATAAAAAGGCAGTAAGAAAAGCCAAAAATCGATCTAATTCTGTTGGCAGGAAATTCAGATTTACTAGCTGAAGTGATCTGGAGTGGTGTTAATTTGGCACCAACAGAGAAATTATTTCTGAAAGATGATTTAAAGAGCGTGGGGAGATCATTAAGCCTTATACATCTATGTTTTTTCTTCAGTTCCACGGCAATTAAGCCAAATTTTCTCAGATACTCCCAGGGAAACATTGAGGCACACTGACAAAGCTGTGTTACCACTTTCAGAATACCTAGTAACCATTCACTTGGCTATTACTCTGATAAACTCAACAAACCTGGATATTATCAAGTTTAGGAGAATCACAGAATTTCCAAAGTAGATGAAGCGCCAAAGGACATACATTCCAACCCGAGTCTGGAAAGAAGAAAATTCTTCCAACCAGTGGTCATTCAATCTCCACTTCTATCAGCTCCAATACTGGATAAACCCTCTACCAATCTATTCTAAGATTGTTAGGAAGGAAGGAAGAAAATAAGCATTTGTTAAGTTAAGCACATTTTATTTGCCAGGCACTGCTGAGTGTTCTACAAATAATTATGTCATTTGATCCTAATAATAACTTGGAGAAATAGATGTTATTATTATCTCCATTTTACAGTTAAAGAAACTGAGGTAGATCTAGGTTAAACGACTAGCTAATGAGTGTCTAAAGCTGGATTTCAACTCAGGTGTTCCTGATTCTAGGCCCAGCTCTCTAGACTGTATCACCTACCTGCATCACCTTATGCTGAGCCTTGCTTTTTTTTTTTTTAACTCAACATTAGCCTATCACTCCTAATCATGAGCTCTGCAAGTAAAGTGGAAATATCATGTCCCTCTTAGAACAACATTGCAAATACCCAAGAAATGGACATCCAAGACAAAAAAAAATGACCAAATTGACAGTGTTGTGATTTGATAGCTGAGTCAAATACCTAGGTACAGAAAGACCAAGTCCAATATCCCAAGAAAGGGGGCAGTTTTGGTGATGTGGTCTTAAGACAATCACAAAATCTCCAGAAGTCATGGACCTCTGGAAAATTAACTCTATGGGGAGTCAATCTACTCAGCTTTAGTACTCCTGCCCTGGAGCTGAGCTAGCCCATTATAGCCAGCTAGCCCCAGACCATTCCATGGACCACAGCTTATCCAACCAGCCATTTACACATCACTGTCTCATTTTTGTATTTTTATCTCAAGCACTTATCACAGTTCCTGGCATATGGTAAATGTTTAATAAAGAATTGTGCATTCATTTATTCATTCACTCATTAATTTCATAGTTGAAAGGGACCTTTGTGTTCTCCTATTCCAACCAGCACTTGAAAAAGACTTCCCACTATAGAATCCCTTAGCAGTCACTCTATTTTTATAAAAAAACAAACAAACAAAACTCTAAAGAAAGGGAAACAATTACCATTAACTACTGTAATGGTAAGCTGAGTCATAGCCCAGCCCTTTTACATTACATCACTCTGCCAACTGCCAAATCGGTATTCATCTAGGGTTCCCACCCAGCCCCTACCTTGTGTGATCTCTAGCATCCTCATACCCCAGCAACCCCATCACCAGGGCAGGCTATCACCTCTTTGACTTGAGAGCACTAAAAGTATCAGTATTCTTTGAGTAGCTAGAAAAAAACTGAGCTCACCTTTTAGCTGGAAAGAAAAATTAACCATAGTGACAAGTGATAGCCCTGTGGAAAGATCTGTGGGGAAAGATATAGTTGGGAAATGAAAGTACTACAAAATTCTAAGTATTTTCTTTAAAGGGAAAAAAAGAATAATTAGCAAAAGTAGGAAACTACTAAATGGCCTGCTTCCTCCTCCTACTCCTTCCCTACCCACCCCAGATGTATTCTAGATCTTTCCCCCAACTTTTCCTCTTCTTGCTGCTCCCTCCAGTTGTGACCTCCAATAATGACCTTGAAGAGTCCCAGAATTTCTGTTTCCCTATTGATGGATAACATCCTATAGTCTTCCCTCAATCCAAGACATTGTGTTTGAGGTCTAATATCTCCCATGCTTCCTAAAACTAACCACAACTACTTATCAACCTTGGTATTCTCTGATTTTGACTTGGTTTGGGACTTCATTTCCCAGCATCACCTGATGACTTATGGCCTTGGATTTCAGCTCCACATCCAAGTAGAATTACCCACTGGCCCTTATCCAGTCTGAAGCACAAGGATCCACCTAGTGAGGACCATAACACATTCAGCCTCCCTGGGGTAGAATAAATCCCTTGATCCTACTGTGTTTCAAAGAGCTAAATCTATTTTTTCAGCTCTCTGATTAAAGGTCTCCAATTCTATTTTTCTTTATCTCCTGTCTTTTAGATTTCCTATTTGGAAATCAAAGCACTCTATCTACACCTTAATTAAAAATGCCAGTACAAGCCAGTGAGAACATAATTATTTCATTTTATATGCAGTCCATGTATATATGATGCATCACTTCATTAAGAACAGATAAGAATAGTTCATCAGTCTCTTATTACAGGATATGGTACTGATAGAATAAAGTTCTTTTTTTTTTTTTCCTTTTCGCATTATGGCAATAACACACAAAGTTATTGCCATGGATTAAGCATAAGTATGTGCCTTTAAAGATCTACTCTGTGGATTTTGCTGTATAATTTAAATGGATACACATTTCATGCCATCTGCTAATAACATTTCCATGGTTTTATTGCTGCAGAAAGAACAGGGAAAGGCAGTTCATTCTGCATAGAATGTCATGGAAAAAGCAAGTATGTTATCTGCTATCTATAGTCCTGCCTGCACTGGATTATTTGAACACAATTCTTTGGTGCAGATGAAACTCTCTGACATTTCAAGCGGAGTTATGTTCCCTTTGGGGTAGGTGAGTTGGGTATTTGAAACCCAAAGCTACAGTAAATTTTGAAAGTAGTAGATTTACTTCTTGCAAAGAGAAATGTGTACCCATTAAAGATTCTCATGAACTTATTCTGGCTGCATAAGGGGTTAGGAGAATTTTATGTTTTATTATGACTTCAATTTCTCACGTCGGTGGTGGATATCTAATGAATTTCTGCCGAGATTAAAGCCACGTCTCCAGGGATGAACCAGAAGGGTCAGGGGGACTACAGAGCTGCTGGATGTCGCTAAGAACTCAAACCAATTTCAGCATTTTGACAACTTCAATTGCCCCCAGGCACAGACACACCTGAAATGAAAACATGATTTAAAAGTAGTCGCTGTTAAGATAGCAAATATTAATATACAGATGTATAGCAACTAGCAGCCCAACCACTTCTCCCACTGTTTTCCTACTCAGCTTTTGACTATGATCTCCTTGAGGTCAAGGTCTGCTTATTGTTCTTATTCTTGTTTGTTTGCTTTGTTTCCCCTTCTTTTGTATCCCTAGTGCCTAGCACAGTGCCCAGAATGCAGTAGGCACTTAATAAATGCTTGTTGACTGATTTCTTTTCATCTTCATTGTGATCCACAGTGTCCTGATTGTCATCCTTTCATGACTCCACTGCCGACTGCCAAACCAGTGTTCAACTAGGGTTAACATCCTGCCCCTACCTTTGTGAGCCCTACCACCTTCATACCTAGGGCAAGGCTATACCCTCTTTGACTTGAGAATATTGAGAGCATCTTTATTCTTTGAATACACATATTGTTCCACATAGTGGCACTGTGGGTAGGCCACTAGACTTGGAGTCAAGAATACCTGGGTTCAAATATAGCCTCAAATACTTTACTAGCTGTGTGACTCTGGACAGGTCACTTAACCTCTCCCTGCCTCAGTTTTCTCATCTACAAGATGGGTATAATAATAGCACTGACCTTTTCAGATCCATGAGGATCAAATGAGGTAAAACATAAAGTGCTTTGCTAGGCATAGTGTGATGGAGACAGTATAGTACTATGGAAAGAGGAGTACTAGACAGAGGACCATGGTTCATATTATTTCTTCACTTTGTTCTCCTTTATTTTATTATTTATATAGATACCAAATCGATAACCCTAAAACACAGATGTGTCCTCACAATTTTCCTCACTCCCCCCAATTTTCCTCACTCCCCCCCAACTCAAAAATTTTCCCCATTGCTTCTAGAATAAAATGCAAAATCAACCTGATATTTAAGGCTTCCATATCTTGGCTCCCACCACTCTTCTAAACTTATTCTCTATTATTCCCTTTTTGTATAATCTCCCTCCCAGTTCAAATTGACCTGCTAACTGTTCTTATATACATCATTCCACATCCTGCCACCATGATTTTGCACAGGTGATTCCCCATGCCTAAAATAGACTCATTCCTCACTTCTGCCTTATAGAATACCTAACACCTTTTGAAACACCCTGAGATACCATCTCATTATCCTCCTATAACCCTCTCTCCCTCTTGAAATTACTTTGTAGATCCTTTTTGTTTACTTTACATGTTATATCCTCTTCCACCCACAGCCCTAGAATGTAATCTCCCTAGGGTCAAGGACAATCATTTTTGTCTTTCTGTCCTCAGTACCTAACATATAGTAAGTCTAAAAAGGGTGATTGAATTAACATAATAGGTCTAAAAATGGTGATTGAATTGACTTGAATTATTGACCAAATAAGAGATAACATGATATAGTAGATAGAGAAATGGCCTTAGAGCAGGAAGCAGCCAAATTAAAATCGTGTCTATGACACATACTGGCCCTGTGATCTGGGGCAAGCACCTTAATGGCTCATAGCCCCAGGAAACTATCTAAGACTTTAAGTTTCAGAACTGGTATAGATATGCATTAGTAGAAAGATTTCACTCACCTAGAGTTTCCTTTACCAATAAAGAAAAAAATAGTTTGAAAAATCATATCTACATTTATATACCTGTATAAGTATATATACATATATTAATACATATTTTAATGTATGTTGATTTCATTTAGAGGTTTCTATCAAGTTGTTATTGCATATACAAACATGTGTGTATGTGTGCATATTCTTATATCTCTCTCTATAGCGCTATATCTATCTATATATGCATACATGTATGTGTATATATATATATACATATATACACACACATATATCTAGATATGTATGTCACTTTGTAACTCTGAGCCTCACTTTCAGCATTAGTAAAATGAAGTTCATAGTCCTTTTCCTGCCAGTCTCACCGGATTTCTCTAGGAAAATCACTTTAAACTCTCAAAGGGCCATTCAAATGTGAGTGGAGTTGAGAGGTTCCTCCCTACATGATCTAATTGACTCACCCTTTCTCTACCTGCCTGAAATTCTGCCATTTCTGAACTGGTAGTCCTCTATCCTAAGTAACCTTTACCAATAAGGGGATTTGTTCTGAGAATTTTGGATTCAGTCAAAGGGCCACACTCAAGGACTTGGAGGGCTGCATTTGGCCTTGAGGCCTCAGGCTCCTTACCCCTGGTTTGCAATCTAGTGATCCTAGCGTATTTTCTATTCTTCAGACACAATTCTCTGTCCCACCTGTGGACCCTTGTACCAGCTATCCCCTATGCCTAGAATGCCCTTCCTCATCATTTTTGCCTCCTTTAATCACTGTTGTCCTTTAATATTCAGCTTAAATGCCACCTTTCTCAAATGACCTTTTTGGCGACTCCTCCCCACCCCAAGCTTCTAGTGGCTTTCCTTCTAAGGTAACTTTTCATCTGCTCGGCATGTACCTTGTTTACACTATGAAGCACACACAGATTCCTCCATCAAACATTTTCAATAGATTCTGTATGTATCAGCAGCAGGCAGAACATAGTGTGAATGCTCCAAGAACTAGGCTTTCATTGGCCAGGTACCCCTGCTAAGCTTATCTGTGTACACATTGTCTCCCTACAATTAACATGAAAACCCAGTGACAGCAGGGACTGTTTTTCTTTTTCCTCTGTATCCCCAGAGCTCAGAACAGTGCTTGGCATAAAATAATGCTTAATAAATGATGATTGATTGATTGAGTGATTGAGTGATTGATTGATTGATCTCAGCTCCAATCCTTACTAAGTATGTGGTCACAGGCAAGTCACTTATCCTATCTGAGCCTCAGTTTCTTTGTCTCTAGGATGTATTGGTATCATAAAACGTTATTATAAGGATCCAAGATTTAAAACTAGAAGGGGTAGCCCTTGCCTGGAATGGGTGCCAAGTCAAGTCAACAAACATTTTGCTAATTGCCTGTAATGTGCTGAGCACAAAAGAAAGGCAAAAACCAGTCCCTGCCTCTCAAGGAGTCTAATTTGGGAGACAACAGGCAAACAATTATGCACAAACAAGATGTACATAGAGTAAACTGGGGATAGTCTCTGAGTGAAGGCACTAAGATTCAGGACTGGGAAAGGTCTCTTGCAGAAGGTGGAATTTTAGCTGAGAGGGGAAGGAAGCCAGGAGGCAGAGACAAAGAAGGAGAACATTCCAGGCATGGGGGACAGGTAGTGAAAATGCATGGTCAGGAGATGGTGTTCTTGTGGGAAGAACAAGAAGGAGGCCAGAGTCACTGGATCACAGCGCATGTGGAGGGTAGCAAGGTGTAAAAAACAAACAAAAAAAAAACTGTGCCAGGCACTGTGCCAAGAGCTAGAGATAGAAATATAAAAAAGAGAAAAAGTGCTTTCCCTTGAGTCTTTGAAAGCTCTTAGGAACTTAAAGTACTATACAAATATAAGAGATTATTAATGTATGACTTCTGAAGCTACTTAACTATAACTAAGAGTTGCAGGATAAAGGTCTCTAAAAATACTCCATAAAAATGAAATATGTTCTTTTAAAATGCAATTAAGATAATAGAATTTCTAAGGAAGAGACTTTAGAAATTATCCACATCAATTTCCTCAACTGATAGATGAGGAAATAGGCCCATGGAGATGAAATGACTTAACCAAGGTCACATAGCTCTTCACTAGCAATGTTCCTAAAATGAATTGAATTATAAGCTTCTTTATAGCAGAGAGAGGATCTTATACATAAAAAGTACATACTAAACATTTGTTGAATTTGAATTCCTTTGGTTGAAAAGCATTGCAGGTCCAAACCAACTCATTTTTCTCAAAGCCAGGTAATATATGACTTCTATTATCTCTTTAAACATTAGTGTGTGTAACCTTAAAATAATGACTTAAAATAATATATTAATGCAATAAGAATGATTCCTCCTGTATGTACATGAGTTATAAGGATAACAGAGAAGTTAAACTTCTTTAGTCTCTTAAATATATTTCATATGCACACACATGTACACACATATGTTTCATATATGTATATATATATATATACATGCACATATATATGTATGTCTCCTTAGGAAAGACCAGTCATAATTCCATAGGAGGCAATAATTATATATTTATATATATAAAGTATTTATATATATTTTAAAGTTTACGAAGAGCTTTACAAATATGATCTCATTGGTCCTGACAACAACCCTAGAATGCAGGCGCTGCTTTACAAATGAGAAAACTGATACAGAGAGATGTTATGTCACTTGCCCAAGATCATATTGCTAATAATTTCGAAAGACAGCTAGACGGCAGAGTAGATAGAACACTGGACCTGGAATCAGGAAAGACCTGACAACGTTCAGGGTCTTTGAGTTTAAATCTGGCTTTGGATACTTATTAGCTGTGAAACCTTGGGCAAGTCACTTAACCTGTGTTTGTCTTAGCTTTCTCAGCTATAAGGGAGACACCTCCAGTTGTCCTGATCTATATCTTGCCCCTGGACCCAGACGGCTCCAGAGGAAAAAGTGAGGCTGGTGTCCTTGCACAGCCCTCCGTCATTTAAATCTAATTCACTTACAAGTCATGGAATCACCTCCCTGATGCCATGGTCCTCTTCAAGAATGAAGGACAAACAATAACTCAGCTATACTATCAGTATGATAATAGCATCTACCTCCCAGCATTGTTGTCAGGATTAAATGAGATAATATTTGAAGAGTGTTTAGCACAGTGCCTGGCATATGGATGCTGTGTAAATGTTAGCTATTGTTATTACTATTAAGTGTCTAAGGCAGGCTTTGTATCCAAATCTTCCTGATCCCTGGTCTAGCCCTCTATCCATTACTGCCAAACAGTAGCAAAAAATTGGTTATTCCAAATCCTTCTTCTCCAGGACTACTTCCTTTTCCAACTTGCTATTTCAGGAGAGAGATATTGTATCACAAAGGTAGCTGGAGAATCTTACTAAACCTCCTCCAATAAGCACCATACCCACAGGTCATGGTCTCCCTTGGCCCAACAACAACAGAATTGTTAATAGCAGCAGTTTCCATAGCCATAGTCACAGCCAATTGTCATAGTTTTTGTAGGGAAGCCAAAGGTGCATAAATCAGTGATCAGAAAAGTGTTTAACTCTAAATATTTTCTTCTATTAAGCTGATTTTTCTATCTTTATTCTCTTTAATGTTATTTCTATTTCTACATCAGGAATTGTGATGTTGGAATTCAAATGTGGTACCATTTTGTGATGAAGGGAGTAGTTTGTTACAGCTATTTCCCCCTTTTCATCTTTATTTTGTTCTCTCAGTTTCATCCTTATATGCCCTTAGGATAATCTGACTTACTTGGATTATTCTCTAAGCTTTCAGTAAATTTTTCAATTCATTGGTTTTTCCTGTTTTTAGGAAGTGTAGTCCTCCTTCAGGGACTACTTTCGCAACTCCGTTTGCATTGGCAGGACGCGTTCCAAGAAGGAGGCTGAAGTTCTGGGGATAACCAGAGGGTCCGACTTTCTACTAATGTTGTTCACCACTCACCCTCACCCCATCTCAAGCCAATCACTAACACGGTATTGAGAACATCTTCTAGGTGTGAAGAATACTCCCCTACAAATACACACAACTCCATGAGGAGAGTAGGCAGAATCTTAAAGTACAAGATGATGAGATACAGGTGTAGCGAATACTTGTGGCAAAGAATAACTCAAAACTCTTTGGTCCTGGAAGTCCTACTCGGCCTTTGTAGAATCTTCATGAAATTCCTACTAGGTACAGCTCTCTGCTAGACCCCGAGAACCCATAGCTGGTTCTTCTCTCCATCCTGAAGGTTCACAATCCCTGAAATTGCCTTTCCTCCAGAGATTATCACCCTGGACTAGACGCATTATCTCCTACTGGTCCAATCTCTTCAGCTGGATGTGTGATCTGCTACTGGTGCACTCTCTCTGACCGCTAATATCTTTACTTGATAGGACACTCCAAATGAAATCCACATACATCTTAATACTCCGAATTCACTGCAAATATAGGCACAGGGAGCATGTGGGAAAATATTACTCAGGAGTAAGAAATTGAAGGAGCTTAAGGTTTGTATAGTACACATAAGACTCACATCTATGTAAGTTTTATCTTCAAGAAAACACTTGGGTAATACTAGACATAAGAGGTACAAAATAACATTGTATAAAATGAAATTTCTCTATCTTAATGGACAGGAAATGACTGGTTACTGTTGTGGGAGTCATTTGTGAATCAGAGGTCTGTGTACAATCAAGCCATCAACTTATTAGAGGAAAGATCAAAATCAATACCAAATTAGAAGAAAGAATAGAAATGAGAGCAGGACATGGTGTACATGTAAAGTAGATCAAATCTGACCTAGGGAAACACGCTATTGACAAGCTATTGAAAATTGAGAAATGGAACAGATGTCAACATAAATGCATTTCTTAAGTAAGTTTAACTGTTATCAATCAATCATCACAAAAAGAAATTAAAAATAAAACACACACCTAGAAACTACTTCATCTAGGAAACATTTGCTCACCTGGCTAAGCAGAGGAATATGGAAATCAATGATAATACCAATTTAAAATATAAATTTATTTGTAAAATCTAAGGAGAAAGATGATAAAAGATCTTGAGAAGTAGGATTCTATAAAAGGATGTGGGTTCCAAAGCCACCCACCTAATGTAATAACAGAAAACCCAGACACCTCTCATGAATCAATAAATCAGTCAACGGTTTAAATTATTAAGGAATTTTCCTACAGTTTTACATTATGGTTTCAATAAGCCTTTAAGTAAGATGTGAATAAACCCTTAATCAACTTAAGAGGACTATAAGTAAAATTTTGTGGTTGCCAATTATAAGGAAATAGATGTGGTAAAATTTAACAAAATATTAATTATATGAAAACTATGTGTTAATCATCTGTGAAAAATATTTGTAATATTATGAGTTGATTTTAATATATAAAATTTTCAAATAAAAGTTTAAAATATATATGTACATACACACACAACACACACGTATCTATCTAAATATACATATAAACATATAAACATATATACATATACATATATATATATATATGCATGAATACCCACACCTAAGAATTCAATTTAGCAAACATTTGTCAAATTTCTACCATGGGTCTGACACTGTGCTAAGAACTGAGAATACAGACATATATACATATGTGCATATACATATGCATGTATATATGTATATGTGTATATATCTGCCACAATTTCCTCCTCTTTAAAATTGGGATAAAAATAGTTGTTGTTATTCAGTTGTTTTCCATTGTGTCCAACTCTTTGTGATCCCATTTGGGGTTTTCTTGGCAAAGGTACTGAACTGGTTTGTCATTTTTTTCTCCAGCTCATTTTACAGATGTAGAAACTGAGGCAAACAGGGTTAAGTGACTTGCCCAGGGTCACACAGTGAGTAAGATTCTAAGGCTGGATTTGAACTCAAGAAGATGAGTCTTCCTGACTCCAGGCCCTGCACTCCTTCACTGTGCCATCCACCTGCCTGTAATAGTAGTATCTACCTCTCAAGGTTGTTGTGAAAATAAAATGAAGTAATAATTATAAAGTACTTTGCAAATCTTAAAGTTTTATATAAATGCTAGTTATTATTATTGTCTATAATCTCTTTATCATCTACATATCTTTCTATGAAACATGAAAGGAAGTTTGTTAACAATGAAATTAGGAAATAGAAGGGATGGGCCAAAATAAGGAAATGAAAGGAATGGTCACGGAATAGATGGTAGAGTCATAGCCAATAACAGAAGCTTCAGTTAATGCAACTTGGGATTTTGAATTCTGGGTGGAGCCACAGGGAAGTAGATCATCATCTCCTTTACAATGTATATTACTCCAAGGAAACTTGCAAAAATTAGAACTCTTAAGGAACACACTTCTCTCACTATTAGTGATATTTCAGCAGCTGATAGCGTGGAGAAGTCAAGTATTTCATGGATTATTCAAGTCCACATTGAAGCAGGATCAGTCACACTGAAATGGAAAGAAATGCATTTGAAAGCAAAACAAATAACAAAAAAAAGAGCCAAGAACTGACAAACTCTGCAAACCCCTCTAATTAATGTTCAGAAAAATAAGTAAAGACTAGCTGAGGGACTAAGAAGCTAGAGGGCTTTTATTGATTGCTTCATAGTGTGGCTTAGACTTCTTGAAGTTGAAAGAATAGTAAGAAAACCAATGAAACAGCACAATAAAAATCAAGTTAACTCTTGGTATGTAGGAAAAAATGCTTCTTTTGAGCAAGACAATACAATGGCTGAAGCACTAAATATTGGATGAAGGCAATTTTTATGCATGGAAATCAGTTTCATATTCAAAGCTATTCCCAAATCATTGTTAGAAATCCAGATGAGCCTGTGAGATGTGGTCTCTTTATCATACTTTAAAACAATCCTCTAGAGGCAGCTAAATATTTCAGTAGAAACAGTGCCAGAACTGGAATCAGGAAGAACTGAGTTTGAATCTGGCCTCAGACACTTAATGGTTATGTAACCTTGAGTAAATCCCTTAACTTCTGCTTGCCTCAGTTTCCTCAACTATAAAATGGGAATAATAATAGAATCTACCTACCTCCCAAGCTTGTTGTGAGGGCCAAATGAAATGATAATTATGAAATGCTTAGCACAGTATCTGGCTTATAAAAGGCACTTTATAAACACTTGTTTTGGGGCAGCGAGGTGGCGCAGTGATAGAGCACTGGCCCTGGAGTCAGAAGAACCTGAGTTCAAATCCAGTCTCAGACACATAACACTTACTAGCTATGTGACCCTGGACAACTCACTTAACCCTATTGCCTAACCAAAAAAAAAAAAAAAAACCAAAACAAAACAATAAATGCGTGTTTCCTTTCATTTAAATATGTTTGCTTGGGGTTTTGTTTTTGTTTTTGTTTTTTTGTTTGTTTGTTTGTTTGTTTTACTTTATAGTAGTCTTCAAAGTCTTGAACCTCATGAAAGAATGATGATTTCTATAGATATGTTCTGGAATTGTAGAAATTCCTAATGGGGATGAAAGATTGGAAGAGGACCTTGCATTATACTCCACATATCAAAAAAGTCAAGAGATATAAATAAATATGCGTTAATGGCCTGAGAACTTACTTGATTTAAATCCCATTGAAAACCAATAAGGAAATTTATTTTCTTTGAATTATCCTCTAGTGATGGAAATGGGAGGGAAGAAAAATTCTTGTAAGTTGAAAAAAAATATAATTATAAAAATGGAAGGAAAAAACCTATGGTTTAAAATCATGGCTGGTATTGGGAAAAAAATGAATAAAGTTATGCTTCATAGCCAAAGTGACTTGTGGTTTCATGATGGAGAATTAAAAAGATGTATCAAGATCTTGTGAATTCAATGCAAAACCATGTTGAGCAAGCAATTGCAGCCAAAGGAATATATGTGGGCTATTAATTAAAAAACCCCGACATAAAATGTTATAAAGCTTATTGTATGTCAACAGATATAATCATTTTACTTTGTCTCAGCTAATTCATAGACCATTGTAATTCTTTGTTACTATAGTATGTTAACCTCTAGGTCATTCTTTCTACTTCCTCAAGAGAATGGGTATCTTCTTAGTCTCTTTCTCCACTCTTACTCCTGCTTTCTGACCTTGAGTCCAATGGCCTTGCCATTATAGCACATTCTTTAAGCTATCAAATACAATCAAAACTTCTTTCTTTATATCATTTACCTCTCTTTCCTAAAAGCAGGGCATAGTAAATAAAGATAAATAAGTTTAGGAGTGGGTAGGTGGCACAATGAATAGAGTCCCAGGAGTGGAGCCAGGAATACTCATCTTCATTAGTTTAAATTTGGCTCCAGATACTTACTAGCTGTATGGCTTTGGATAAATCACTTAACCCTGTTTGCCTCAGTTCTTTTCAACTGTAAAATGACCTAGAGATGGAAATGGAAAACCACTCCAGTGTCTTTGCCAAGAAAACCTCAAATGGAGTTATAAAGAGTAGGACATGTGTGAAAAACAGCAACAAATAATGTTTCTGCTCTCCAGTGAACTTCCCCCTTATTAAACATCTTCCAACAGAATCCGGAGTACTAGCTATTTGGGGACGCTGTAGAGGGAACTCCTGCGCAGGTACTAGATAGACTAATTGGCCTCTGAGCTCCTGATGGCACTGTTTAGTTACTTTAAATTAATTGAAGGTTTTCTTTTTAAATTTTATTTGCTCCTCTTATCTTCTTACTCCTGAAGAAGAAGAGAGATGGATAAACCAGCCATGGAACCAGAATATTAATTTCACTTTGTAAGTCTCCATCTTGCAAGTTAGTAAGTCCCTTATTGAATGCTACTGGTTCATCTATATCTAGGATAAATTGCATGCCTTAGACACTTATTCTTTATCACTTCAGACCCCCATTCAGAGTCAATCAATTACTTAACAAAAAGTCGATGAAGTGAAAAGCTATGGGAGTAGGACATGATAAAGTATGTTATCAAAAAATGTTCCTGACACAATAATCACCTTAGTGTCCTTGTTAAATAGTACTGTTTAATGGTACCTAGGAACTGGTAGAAATCTTCCACGGAAAAATCATCAGATACAAATGTTAACATAAGTTAACAAAATGCTAATAGAAAGGATGGATACTAGGACTATATTATATCTCAGTTTTTCCTCATTTGATTCAATTGAAGAATCCATTGTACACTAAATGTGTGCCAAGCACTGGGTATATAAAAAGAAATATGCCTTGGCATTCAAAAAGCTTGTAATCTACCAGGGAGAATAGGAACACTATGTACATTGATGAGTAAATACAAAATATCTCTCACTTAATCCATCAAAAAGTATTAATTACGTGCCAACTACATGCCAGGCATCATGCACACTAGGAATACAAAGACAAAATAGAAATAGTGCCTGCCCTTGAGGAGCTTAAGATCTAGCAAGGGAAGACAATTCTTAATACATACAGAAAACAGATGCAAAATATATACAAGGTATTTTTTGGAGGAAGGATCCAGTAGTTGAGGTGAGTGGGTAAAGCTTTATTTATTTTATTTATTTTTAGTGAGGCAATTGGGGTTTAGTGACTCACCCAGAGTCACACAGCTAAGAAGTATTATGCGTTTGAGGTCAGTTTTGAACTCAGGTTCTCCTGACTCCAGGGCAGGTGCTCTATCGACTGCACCACCTAGCTTCCCTAGTAAAGCTTTATTTAGAAGTAGCACTTAAAGGATGCTAGGAATTGCAGGAGATAGAAGCGAGAAGAGAGAGCAGTCTAGACTTTGGGGACAACCTGTGAAAAGACAGAAAGCCCTGAGATGGAATGTCATGCAGCATGGTAAATACAGTTTGCTTGTAACCTATAGTAAATGAAAGAGTGTATTGTGAAATCAGGTGAGATAGGTGGGAATTTGTCATTTTCATTGTTGTCAACTTTGCCAATTTGATGAGTATGATACAGTACCTCAGAGTTTTAAATTTGCATTATTTGTGATTTAGAACATTTATTTTTCATATGGCTGTCTATAGCTTAGATTTTGTCTTCTGAAAACTTTTTATTCTTATCCTATGATCATTTTTCAATTGAAGAATGCCTCAGATTTTGAGTTGAGAAATAAAACCTTTATCTATTTTTTCTCCTAGTCTCCTGTTATGGACTATCCTTCTACCTAGGTCTTAGATCTCATGCCTTATGGTCTCCTCTATCATCAAATCAAGTCCACAAACACATTCTACAGCAATCATTCTCTATCTCTCCTCCACTGCCAAACTCCTGAGGGAGAAATTGTTTGCCTCAACTATCTCACCTCCCACTGCCTTCTTAACCTCTTTTAATCTGGCTTTTGACTCCCTCATTCAACTGAAACTACTATCTCCAGTAGGTTTTTTTTTCCTCAATCTCCATCCTTTTTTAATAATGTTGACCATTCATTGCTCCTAATAATTTTTAACTGTGCCTTATCTCTATCCTTGGCTAGATTTTCAACTACACCTTGCCTGCCTTAGGGCAAGTGTGTCTTGTGCTTTTCATCTGGGCTCTTTTCTCTTCTCTCTATGCTCTCTCTTCATAATCTCATCATCACAAGAATTCAAGTATCATATCTACACAAAAAACTCCCCAATTTACCTACATAGACTTCTTTTATTTCTTAAAGTCCAATCTCACTTCACTACTAGACTTCTCTCTCTGGATGTCCCATTGACATTCCAAACTCAACATTTCCAAAACAAATTCATTACACTCCCTCACCTCTAATTACTCCTTCCCTCTAACTCAGTTATTTCTCCTGAGGTCACTAGCATAATTCTAGTCATTGAGGCCCACAATACTAGAGTCATCCTCAATCCTTCACTTTCCATCACTCCTCCCCAAAACCCAATGAGTTCCTAAGTACTCTCCATTCCACCTATACAACATTCCTTCCATCTGTCCCCTTTTTTCTCTTACACAGCCACCAACCCAGTCCAAGTAATGTATTGCATCACCTGGTCTATATGATAGCTTCTTGATTGGTCTCCCTGGCTACAATCTCCTCCTTTTCCAATCCATCCTTTACAAGGTGGCATTCCCAAAGCTAAGGCCTACAGTGATATTCCTCTACTCAAGAAACCTCAATGGCTCCCTATTTACTTTATGATAAAACTCCACTGTCTAACATTTAAAGCTTTTCATAACCTGGCTGCAGTCTATGCTTCCAAATTGTTTGCACAGTGTTCCTCCCCATTCAATCTAAATTCTAATCAAAGAGGCCCATTTACTTTTCCCAGAACACAATAATCTACCTCTGCCTCCATGTTTTTGCACAGTTTGTTCCCCATGCCTGAAATACTTTCTCTCCTCATCTTCACTTCACAGAATTCCCCAAATTCCTTTAATGAACAGTTCAAATGTCATGTCCTGCAGAAGGCCTTTCCTGATCTTGTGCTTTTCCTCTCACCCAAAGCTCATAGTGTTGCCTCTCTTGAAATTATTTTGAATATTTTCTGGATATTTTTCCATGTAATTATCTAAGTACATATTGTTGCCCAATGGCAGAAGAAAACCTCTGTGAGGGAAGGGACTGTTTTGTTCTTTTGTGTGTATGTGTGTTGCCATAACTAAGACCTTTATCGGAGAAAGTTGTTTGAATTTTTTTCCTAGTGTCCTGCTTTTCTTCTGATTTTGGCTGTATTGGTCTTGTTTGTATAAAAATTTTGTTACAAAACAATTTTTTGTAATCAAAGTTGTTCCTTTTACCTCTTGTAGACCCTTTAGTTTTTTGTTTGGTTATGAACTTTTTCCTATCAATAATCAGACAGATAATTTCTTCCATGCACCTCTAATTTATTTATGATGTCACTCTTTAAGTCTAAATCACACACTTATTTGGAGTTTGATTTTGTAGAAATGATGGCCTGAAAGTACCATCATATCATATATAATCTATACCTAATTTCTGCTAGACTGATTTCCAGTTTCCCAACAGTTTTTGCAGAATAGTGAGTTATTCCTCCAATAACTTAGATCTTTGGGCTTGTCAAACACACATTAACTGCTTATTTGCTTCTATCTATTGTGTACCTAATCTGTTCTCCTGGCCAGCTTCTCTTTCTTTACCAGCACCAAGTTATTTTAATGACTACAGCTTTGTAGTACAGTTGGCAATCTGGTACTGTAAGGTCCTCTTCCTTCTCACTTATTTTTTTCATTAATTCCCTTCATATTCTTGACTTTTTTCTTCCATATGAATTTTATTTTTTCTATTATCTAAAGTAATCTTTTGGTAGTTTGATTTGTATGACACTGAATAAGCAAGTTAATTTAAGTACTATTTTCATTTTTTATTATATTGGTTTGCCCTGCCCATGAGCAATTAGTATTTCTCCAAATATTTAAATCTATATTTCTGTGAAGAATGTTTTGTAATTGTTTTCATATTGTTCTTGTATGTGTCATGGCAGGTAGGCTCCAAAGTATTTTACACAGTCTGTAGTTATTTTAAATGGAATTTATCTTTCTATCTCTTACTGCTGGATTGTGTTGATATACAAAAATTCTGATGATTTGTGTGGATTTATTTTCTATCCTGAGGCTTTGCTGAAGTTATTAATTGCTTCAATTAGTTGCTGTTGCTTTTTAGTTGACTTCCTAGGGTACTCTAAGTAAGTCATCATATCATTTGCAAAAAGTGATAATTTTGTTTTCTCTTTGCTTATACTCATGAACAGATTTGTTTATAGAGTAAGGGAAATAAATAGACCTCTCCATCTGCTATCAATCACCTATCAGTTTCCCAGTATGGCAAATGGAATTGTATATATTATATACTATATGACTATACTATATAGTATAAACTATACTATATAGTATACCATATTAGTATGTACTATATACTTATACTATTTGCTCTAAAAGGTTACTTAGAGGGAAAAGTGTGATAATGTATGTGTTTTGAACAAGCTATTATTACCACCATCAACATGCCTTCCTAAATGAGAAATAATCAGTAAAGCACTTTGCAAACCTTAAAGCAAAACTACCTATTATTTTTATTCCCCCACTAATCAGATCAGCTGCTATCCTTTGTCCAGGAACCCAGAAGCCTGGGTCCTGGAAGTCTCATATCTCCCATTAAGGAGCCAAAGCACAGCTAAAGCTCGGAAGAAACTCCTGGTAATCCATCTATACCAGCTGAGGTTCTGCCAGGCCCTTCTCTGACGACATCTTTTTATGCTACTTCTCTTATGTAATTCTTCAGTGTAAATACAATGTATCCACTTACACTTATCATGTGCCCTTCTATTGCCTTTTCACAGTACAGTGTGATACAACAGCATAATAGCTTTGGGGTCAGGGAGATTTGGGTCTAATTCCACCTGTAAAGTGTGTTAACTATACCACACCATGGGCAAATTACTGAACACTTTATGAGGCTGAGTTTCCTTACCAAAATAAATGTAGTTAATAATCCCTGTGTTCCCCCTCATCAAAAGTAATTGTAGGAACCAAATGAGATGATGGGTACACAACCTTCAAGCACAATGTACATGTCAAGTATCTAGATGGAACTTTCTGGAACACTTTAGAAAATACTACATGAATATTTGGATTCTCACAAGGCTCAGTTCCCTCTGCCTCCTTCACTTAGATAGTCTAAAGGAAAAAGGCAAGGAAATAGTTTATCTCTGACGATATGGCCTTACTATCTGCAACATGCCCCACTCCTGCATTGATAGAAATGAGGAAGCATGTCAGAGGCAACCAACTTCAGGATGCACAGAACTTGTTCACTTTCTGAAACCTGTGAATTTTTTTCCTCCAGAGGCTATTGAGGCATCACTGCTACCGCTGTGCTTTCTAGTTTTATTTCCCCAATGCTTCTTCATTTATTTTTCTAATTTGTCAGAGTTAATATCTTGTCACTCACAAACCTTTCCCTATGTATCATTAATTCTTCATGGCAAGAAAACATGGCATATTACTCCCCTATTTGATAGAAATAATACAGAACATTATCACTTAACTTGTTTTTAATTACTTCAGAGGGGACTGATCATTAATAGCCTTGTAGCTTCTTACTTCTTATCACCAAGTTGGATGACATATTGTATCTTAGCTAGCAAGTTTGGATGGGGTGAAATCTCACAGGATGTACAAAATTCACAGTTCCAAGATGGGCCCTACCACAAGCTGTGTTTCTGAGAATCAATTAGAAAGGATCACCTCCAGAAAGTTGATGACAGGCATTGAATTTCTGTGGCCGAAACAACTCACATAGACCATGTGTGAGTATTTAGTATATAGCAGATGCTTAATAAAAGCTTGTTGAATTAATGAATGGATAGATAGATGAATAGGTTGCTTTTTTATCTCTAATGATGATCTTTGAGGTATATATAAGGAAACAAACCAAGATTTAGAACATATCCTATGGTTGTTGAACAGCATAACGGTAAGGCACACATGATAGAATTGAAGCCATATCTAGATTTCATTAGCAACAACTGAGTTAATTGTAACACTAGATGGTATTTACCTAGTTCTTTAATACTTACAAACATTGTTTACCTGCATAATCCCATTTGATTGTCAAAATGATACTGTGAGGTGTATACTAAGGAGACTATTATTATGAAATTGTCCTTTCCTCCCTTTCCAATATTCCACTTGACTCCCCTCCACACACTCTATGAACAAGCCATAGAGCCTTATTGTTCTCCACCCAGCTCCTATCTCCTGGCCTTTACAGCAAATATATCCCATGTCTAGAATGATCTCTCTCCTCACCTCCTCATCTTATCTCTCTGACTTCTTTCAAGACTCAATTCAAATCCCGTCTTCTGCTAGAAGCCTTTCATGATCTCTCCACCTCTCCCTCCACCACAGATGCTAGATGAGTAAATAGACTCAGAAATGGTAAGTACATTGACTATGTCCAAGCACTCAGTAACTATTGAAGGCAGGATTAAACACGGATCTCTTTTGACTACAAGACCCATTTTTCCCCACTATACCCCTCTGCCTTACTAATATATCACAGACACAATGACAAGCACTTTATTCCATTCTAGTGTATTTTTTCATAAATCCTGGTTTCCATTGCAGGGCAATTCAATGGATGCATGTTTTTGTTGCTGTTGTTGTTTTTATGTGCAAACCACTTACCAGTACAGACCATGATCCCTCCATTCCTTTTCATCTTTTATAATTCTTGTTCATATCTTTCCACAAATACTTCAAAGGAAATAACAATAGCTCTCGTTGATAGAGTAAGATTTCCAAGCTTTTTTGTTTTTTCTTTTGATTTAAACTTTCTAACAACTCTATGAGGTAAGTTATTTAGTTATTATTAGCAAGTTTTTACAGATAAGGAAATTGTAGTTCAGAAATTTACCAATGTTAACACAACTAGAAAGTGTCAGAGGTAGAATATGAGCACAACAGATCTCTTCTCACTTTTTAAGTTCAGCACATTTCCTTTCCCATTGCCTACCCTACTTCTCCAAAGAGTATCAGAGATTTCCAACATCTGTACAATGCTCTGGAAGTCTTTCTCGAGTTCTAGGATAATGCTTCCTGACCTGCAGACTATAGACCAAAGAGGGTATCTATGATTATCTCATAGGATCTACAACTGTATAGATAAGTGAACATATATTCTGTAGACAGAATATCAATCAACAAACATATATTAGGTTTTTACTATGGGCCAAATATTTCCCTCAGCACTGGAGACAAAAGAAGTAAAACAAACAAACAATAAAAGGGTTCTTGTCCTTAGAAGCTTACATTCTCAGAGGGAGACAACATATACTTAACCTGATGCATCCAAGTAGTAGATGGAAGGTGTTGTTTGTTGTTGGCTGAGAGTGAATGTAAATAACAATTGTTTCTGTTCTGGCCAGAAACTAAGGATCTTCCCTTCACAGACTGATTCTCTTGGGAAGTCAAACTATACCATCTTTTGCCTCAATCCTTACCTAGCCTTTCATCACTGAATGGGTGCTGCTTCAGATAAACTGAGACCTGTGAAAGACCTCACTTAAAAAGGTAAGGGTCTCCCACTGCATTTGGGGGCATCACCAGTCATCCTGACCTATGTCTTGCCACTGGACACTGAATTACTCTGGAGGAGAGATTCAAGCTGATGATGACTTTGCACAGCCTTGCCTCACTTAAATCCAACTCACTTACTCAAGACATCATCGTCCTAATGTTTTTGGTCTTCTTTGAGAGTAAAAGACTAGAAACAACAATTGGGATGGAAAGTGGTCTTAGAGGGGAAGGAAATACGACATCTGGTACATGTTTGTATTACTCCTTTTCAATGTATGTAGATCCATTGTGATTAATAATATACTTATTTATTGAAAAGCTTTACTGAATTGAGTAGCTTTTGGTCATTATGTATTTTCTCAATCAATAACTATTAATAATATAGCTACTATTGGGAGGCAGTCCATGAAATTTATTTCCATTCAAAATTTGGCTATGAAGTTTCTGTAAATCACTACACAATTCTAAATCCAGTGGTTTGTACCATTTTGCCAAGCTCTGTTCTAAAGCAGAGACACCAAACACAAGAATAGCCAGGCAATGCAGCCCACAATACTTCAGAATGCAGCCTGAATCAGATTAAAATATAAATAGAAAATTCTTCCCAAAATAAATAAAAATACAATAGAATATAGATAATGTTAATATGTGTTTTTCTAAGTCAATATGCAACCCATAGGGATCATTATGTATGGTTTAGTGGCCTCTTTCTATTTGTTTGACACCACTGTTCTAGAGAACCTTATTCAGACCAGGTCTCATCAATAATGCATTAGGGTTGTATACAGGCTTTCTTTCTCAATATTTCCCAATTATATGCATCCTGAATGATCCCTTTTCTGCCATTTTTTCATTCAGATTCTCTTTGATTCATAAGCTATGGTTTTGTGGACATTCAGCATTCAGTCTTTTTCAGTCCTTCGTTTTATCCATAGTTTTGATTCTATGGGGATTGTGGTATTGCAAGATTCACAGTCATGTGGTATTAAAAATATTTTGTGCAAGGGGACAGGCTGGAATGGTTGAGAATGTTGCACAAATTCCCAAATGAATGAATCAATGATAAGACATTTATTAAGCACTTATTATATGTCAGGCTCTGTAGTAAGTACTAAGGATGTAAATGCAAGAAATCAAGATAATCTCTGTCCTCAAGGAGCTTATATCCTAATAGTCAGAGACTAGAGACAGTACAGAAAGTGGTGGCATGAAGGAGAGCAAAGTAAAGAGCAATAACATGGTTTAGAAATGATGGTCAGGAAGTGACATGGAAGTCTGGTTCTAGACAAGATAAAATGAAAGCTCACCTATCAGAACATAAGATGGTCCTAAGGTCAGAGTCCAAGGCTTCAGTGGGAGAAGGATAAGGAAGTTGAGAATGATGGGAAGAGTGCAGGAACAATGGTTTGCAAATGCAATGGAATATGTCCTTTTCTTCCTATTTGATTCACAGTTCATCGTTTATTTTTAGTGCCTTCCTAGGATGGATGCACAGATGAATTGCTCATCCAACCACATATCAAAGTCTAGAAAATATTGATTCATCACCTATTTGATTTTGCCCATGTAAATCATTATACTGATTTATTTTCAATATCCATGGATCTCATGAAAAGGTCCTATAGTAGACAATTGAGAGGAAAAACAATTAAAAAAAACTCTTTGCAGCAAATTTCTCTAATAAAGTTCTCATTTCCAAGATACATATGTAATTGCTTCAGATCTATAAAACTAAGAGCAATTTCCCAATAGATAAATTCCCAAAGGATAAGAACAGGAAATTTTCAAAGGATGAAATTCAAACTATCAACAATCTTAAGGTAGGGAAAAAAAAAGCTCCGATTCACTATTATTAGAGAAATGCAAATGAAAGTGACTCTGAGGTTGTGTCTTCTACTTATCAGATGGGCAAAGATGACAAAAGAAGAAAATGAAAAAGTGTTGGGGGGGTATTTCAAGAAAACAAGTATAGTGATGTTGAGGAGTTATGGGACCCCAAAATCACAATACGCATGTCCTTCCTGAAAGAATTCGACTCAAGCTTTCTTTCAGCCAAAGACAAGGTTTATTAGAACATTTGTCATATTGGGCAGACTCTTAAGGAGTCTGAACATTAGCAAGCTATTGGCTAAATTATAAGAATCTGAGCAGTGGCTAGATTTTAAGAATCTGAGCACTTTAATAGAGACAAGATGGATTTTATATACAGAAAGACTGTGGGAGGGATCTAGGAGTGGCCAAGTACTTTGGGGTGACTGGAGGAGGGATCTAAGGAGGATCTGGTTGGGAGTGGCCAGTAAACTGGGGTGAACAGAACACCAGGGACCTGGACCATGTGGCCAAGGGAGAATGGAGCCTAGCTGGGATAAAATGTGGGAAATGGGCTGGGGGTAGGGGGTAGGGAAGGGTATCATGGGGAGGTAAGACAGTAGAGGGCTAGGCTAGGTTAAGGGTAACAAAGAATTGGGAGATTGGATATAGGGTTGATGGGATCATAGCCTCAGGAGAAAACCAGAGATTTGGCCATGTGGGAAAGTCCAGGGTTTTTCCTTTCTGGGGTCCAAATCCCAACCCCATCAGTAATACAGTGTTGGTGGAAGTACAAATTGGACTAGATATTTTGGAAAACAATCTGGAATTATGCCCCCAAAGTTCCTAAACTGTACAAACCTTTTAACCCAGCTATACTGCTTCTAGGCTTATACCTCAAAGAGATTAAAGAAAGCAAGAAAATGACCTATATGTACACCTGGAAAATTAATGCATGTCCACCTATTGGGTAATGGCTAAAGAAACTGTAGTATATGAATGTAATAAAATATTATTACAAGAAATGACAAAATGAACAATTTCAGAGGAAACTGAGAAGACCTTTATGAACTTGTACAGAGCAAATTGAACAAAACTAGAAGAAAAGTTATAGAATTATGGAACATCATAAAGAAAAATTACTTTGAAAGATTTTACAACTTTGATTAATGCAATGATAAACCAGGAATCCAGAAGAATGAAAATGAAACATACCACCTTCCTCCTTCCAGAGAGGTAGTAAACTTAAAATGGAGAGGGATACATAACTTTTGGGGCATGATCAACGTTGGAATTTTTCTGGATTATGCCGGATTTTTTTTTTGTTTTTTTCTTTTATTTGATTGTTCAATGAGGGTAGCACTGGGAGAAGTATGTTATAAAGTATATACAATATATGCGCATATACACATGAATTTTTTTTTAATAAAGAAAAAAAGACAAAGAACAGCTCTGTAGGATTTGCTTCAGTCTGGCCCTGTTCTGAAGAAGGTGCATAATATGGGATAAATTAGAGAAATTAAAAATAGCCTGATGGGTTATTATTGCTTTAAAGTCTTTTCTTCCTTTTTTTATACAGTCTACTTCTAATCCCTTTGGCTAGATTGATTGTACAAAGATGAATATGAATAATAATTTTTTAAAATATATTTTACATTATTAGTAATTAATAACAATGATATTTACATAGATTTGTTACAATTAAAAGCATTTTGAGAAAACTACATAATATTTCAAATCAGATTTGTTCCATTCAAATGTGTTTTCAAATGTTTGGAGAAATTCTTGTTTTGTTCCATGAATATAAAATAAAACAACAACAACAAAATAAAAATGTTTAGAGGAATAAAGTGTGCTTTATGTGTATAAGTGCCTGCTACATTGAGGACAATGTATTGGGCACTATTGTCTCCACCAATTTTAGAGTATGAGCCCCTTGAGAGCAGGAATCATCTTACTTTTTCTATTTGTATCCTCCGTGATTAGCAAAAAACTTGACACACAGTAAAAGCTTAATAATTTTTTTTAATTCAGTCACTCATCAATTCATTTATGATAGTGTCCCTGCCTTCCAGAAGCTTACCTTCTACTTAGGGCACACAACATGTACACAATAAAGTATGCCACCATGAAGCATGTGGTCATAGCAAAGAAGGATTCTATACAAAGATTTGTTTTTAAAAAAAAAAGAGTGAGAAAAGATGGTTGTTATCATCTGGGAAAATCAAGACAAATTAGAAGAAATGGTACATGAGTTGGCATCTGAAAAAAGAGAAGGATTTCAACTCAAGGGGACCTAGTGGGAGACTTCACAAATATATAGGCCTAAGATTGCAGTAAAAATTTGGAGAGCAGTTGAGTCTGGCTTGGATGCAGAATAGTAGAAGGGGGTGGGTGGTAGAGTAAAATAAGGGTAGAAAGTTAAGTTGGTAAGATTGTGAAGGGTTTTAAATCCTCAAGTGGTGACTCTGCATTTTATGGTAGAGGCAATAAAAAGGCACTGAGTATTTTTTGAACAGAATTGTGAAATGAGCTGGTCTCTGTATCTCAGGGAGATTATTTTGGCAGCTATATAAAGCATGGATTGGAGAGAAGAAAGAGAAGAGGCAAGAGACTAATTATGAGGCAGCTAAGTATCAAAGTAAGATGAACTAAGAGCCTGAATGCGTTTGATGGTCATATGAGTACAGTGGATTTGGAGTGTGTGTGTGTGTGTGTGTGTGTGTGTGTGTGTGTGTGTGTGTGTGAGAAAGAGAGACAGAGAGAGACAGAGACAGAGAGGCAGCGAGAGACAGAGAGACAGGGAGAGAGAGACAGAGAAAGAGAGAGATCTTGATAAATTCTTTTAGACATCAAATTATTATAAAAATAAGAAGCAAGTCTCTAGCAGGAACCCAGCTGCAAAATGCCAAAGCTTAGTAATGGATCTCTAAGAATTAACTTTGATCAAATCACTCCAACTCTTTGAGCCTCAGTTCTTAG
The DNA here is from genome assembly GCF_900497805.2 of Vombatus ursinus. NCBI lineage: Eukaryota > Metazoa > Chordata > Mammalia > Diprotodontia > Vombatidae > Vombatus > Vombatus ursinus. The sequence goes on along the minus strand of NW_020954751.1, from coordinate 21,692,842 downwards.
CCTGTCTCTCTGTCTGTCTCTCTCTCTTTCTCCCTTCCCTCTTTTCTCCCCTTCTCTCCTCAAATAATTTAGTATTTATTTATCTGTGTGCATGTTGAATTTCCCCAAGATGATTCAAGGGCCAAGAATATTACTATTTTTGTTTTAATCTCCTGGGCTTATTTGCAATGTTTTGCGCTAAATAGGAATTTAATGCATCTTTTTTTTTTTAAGTTGAATTGCATTGATTAGATGATGCCTTATTATCTCTTCAAATGCTAAGATTCTCTGAATTTCCCCTCTCTGCTCCCAGTTCTGGGCTGTAATAAAATAAAACAAGGGTTTGAGCTGAAATGGTTCTATTACTTTGTTGCTGTCTGTTCATTTATTCTGGAACCATCCAGCACTGTGACTTGGCTGGCCTGATGCTTAATTATTTACACTGCCTTAAAAAGCATTCCCAGGCTCCATTCGATTGCATGTCGCCCCTATTATTATTAGTCTCAAAGCCACTTCCTATTTCCTCCAGCATAGCTCAGGCTGTGACTGTAGGCTCTGGCTGGGAACAACTGTAATTCAGTGACCTTGAAGTGTTCAGCCCAGTGACACTCAAACGTGAATGTTTCATGGAAACTCCTTTGGTGACCTCATTTCCTTTGATGTCTTGGGTTCCCTTGACCTGATAAGGGACAAAGCCTCACCTCAGTGCCTTCTCTTCACTATTTTTCCATTCCTTTGCAAACGTGTCAGACTCCTGTTTCTCGACAGCTTTTGTTTTTACAAAATGAACTCCTGGGTGTCTCATCTTCCCTTGTAAGAAAATGTAAATAGCAACAAAGAAAAGGAAAAAGGTCTTCTAAGGCTCAGCACCTGCTTTTTATGTTGTGTGTGGGTGTGGTGGGAAAATCATGTACTCAGAATCAGTCCAGTGGACCTGGATTCAAATCCTAGTTTGGCACTGGTCAGCTGGGTTATTTTGGACCAGTTATTTTACCTCTCAAAGCCTCAGTTTCTTCATTTGTCAAACTTGACAATCTGTGACTATTACTAGCTGTGTGAGCTAGGACAGATCCTTTAATCTCTTTGTCCATTAGTCAACTTGCAACATCTTATCTACTAAGTCTTAAATATGTTAGATTTCGATCTGCCTTGGTGGAAGGGGTTCCTAGCCTTAGAGTTCCACCCTCCAAAGTATACCACAGATCCTTTGCATATCTGTGGGTGGGAGTTGGAACACAAACAGGTGTTTTGCTTCTCAGTCCTGGGGGTCTATCCCTACCTTTACATCAAGCATTTAGGAGGCCCTATGCCAGAACACAATAAATAGACTGCCCAACTGATGTCTGATTGACTCAGGGCACCTGGGTTTGAACCTCCAGTGCTTACTACTTCTGTGACCTTGGGGAAATGGTGAAGTCTAGCTGGGCCTACCTGGGCCTCAGTTTCCTTATCTGTCAAATAAGATAGTTAGACCAGCCCCGAGTTCCCTTCCAGCTATAGATCCCAGCAAAGGCAACCCACGTGAGTTTTATCCGAGAAGTTAGTTTCCTCCGTAAAGACAAGTACAGCCAGCCACAACCAGTTTCAAAGGCGTTTCCAAGCTTAATCATGATTGTTTTAAATAAATGTGCTATCTGAAACATTCAGGATGCCATTCCAAAATTCCAATCTGTTGCCATCCTTGTTCCATTGCTAGCCCCTCTCTGGTTACGTGTATGGCACCGGTAGATGGTGCCCTGAACTTGGAGTCAGTTAGTCAGTCAATATCAATTAGCATTTACTAAGCATCTACTATCTGTCAAGCACTGGGTTGTGTTAGGGATACAAAACAGAGAAATGTTACAGTGAAAAGAGTGCTGGCTCTGGAGTGAAGAAGACCTAGGTTCAAATCTTGCCTTAGACGCTTACTGGCTGTATAACCTTGGGCAAGTCACTTAAAGTCTCCATATCTCACTTTCTTTTTCTGTAAAATGAAGAACACCTTTCCAAGTCTAAATCTATGATCTAATGATCTTCATTTCATTAAAGTACAGCAATGCTGGAAGGCACTTCAGAGGTCATCCAACCTCCCTATTTTAAAACTAAAGAAACTGAGATCTAGGGAGGTGAAGTGACTTGCCAAACATTAAAAGGTACAGGTTATCGTCAGAAAAGGCAGATTTTTGAACCCAAGGCTTTGAAGTCAAGAGCCAGAGTACTTTTGACTGTACCATATCCTTTTTCACATTAGTTTAAAGATCAATTTTCCCAAAGAGTGTTTGGGCTCCATGTGAACTTTGGGTTCTAATTAACAGGAGTTCTACTCCATTCATTTGGCCTCTGTTATATCAACAACAAGATTGACCATAGAAGAATGTTACTAATGTGAGATTAATTTATTTCCCAACTTAACTGGCCCCATTCAAAGACAAAAACTGCTATTTTTAGTTTTCACCAATCCATCCTTACCTGAACTCTTATTTTTAAATCTAATCTCTTCCTCTGGAGGCAAGAGGATTAAGAAAATAGGACAGCAAATCACCACTAATGTACCTTCTTAAATCTGACAAATATCAGAAGCAAAAACAATGCAGTATTCAACCACAACCTTCTACAGAAGGTTAGCAATACACCTCTCTTCTTTTGCTTTCCCTTTTCCTCATCCTCTCCTCTTTTATCCTTCCTAGGTCCCTTCAAGTACATTTTAAAATCTCATGTCTTTTGGGTATTGGAGCTTATAGGTTTCTGCTCTTTGAGATACTACAGAAAAGTCCAGGAGAATCTACATCAAACTTAAATTGAGTCAAAAGTTCAATATCACAGTTAAAAAAGCTAATGCTGACTTGGGCTATGATGAGATAAATAGAGCATTCAGCAGTGGGGAAGTCAGTCCTGCTGTATTCATTCCTTGTCAGATCCTATTTAGAGGAATGTGTTTAGCTCTGGATGCCCACAGTTTAAAAAGAGTAATGATTAAGCTAGAGATAATTCAGAAGATAGCTACCAGAAGGATGAGGGGACTGGCAATCTTGCCACACAAGGAATGAAGGAATGAACACATTAAGAGTCCAGAGGAGAAGACATATGGGGAAGAGAGAATTTAGTTAGGCTTTGCTATGTACACATTGATAATGAGGTTGACACACACATTGCCAGAGCTAGCTTAGTGTTTGGGAGGCTCCAAAGGAAAGATGAGGTATTAGACTGCCTACCAAACTGAAGGTCTCCAGAGCCATTGTGCTGACCTCATTCTTGTATGCCTGTGAAACCTGGACAGTATGCCAGCGCCATTCCAGGAAACTGAATCACTTCCATTTGAATTGTCTTGGAAAGTTTCTGAAGATCACCTGGCAGGATGAGATACCAGGCACTGAGGTCCTTTCTTGAACTAAACTGCCAAGCATTCAAACTCTACTTCAGAGAGCTCAACTCCGATGAGCTGGCCATGTTGTTTGAATGCAAAATGTGGGCTTGCCAAAAAGACTATTTTATGGAGAAGTCACACAGGGCAAGCATTCACATGGCGGTCAGAAGAAGCAATACAAAGATACTCTCAAGGTCTCTCTGAAGAACTTTGGAATTGATGTGATATGGGAGACACTGGCACAGGACTGCTCAGCATGGTGTGCCCATATCAGAGAAGGTGTTGTGCTTTATGAGCAAAGTAGAATTGAATAGCTCAAAAGAAAGGTGAGATGCACAAATTTAGAGAATCCACTCCAAATGTTCACATGGACTTTTGTGCCTGACCTTTGGTAGAACATTCTGAGCTCTTATTGGTCTGATCAGCCACAGTCAGACACACCGTAACTTGACTGTAGCATAATGATGTCATTTTGGTCCTCTTCAAGAACGAAGGACAACAGCCAGATCTTGCTATATACTAGACACTGTGCTGGGCACTGGGGGTAGAAATATAGAAGTAAGTCAGTCCCTATCTTCTAATGTTTGAAAAGTGATTATAGGGAAGAAGTATTAGATCTGTTTTATTTAGGCACAGAAAGAGAATTACTATCAATGATTAGAAATTACAGGGAAGCTGAACATCCTATAATGGGAAGAACCTCCTAATAATTGTTGTTGTTGAGTCATGTCTGACTCATCATGACCCATTTGGGGTTTTCTTGACAAAGATATTGGAGTGGGTTGCCATTTCCTTCTCCAACTCATTTAACAGATGAGGAAACTGAGACAAATAAGGTTAAAGGGTCACATAGCTAGTCAGTGTCTGAGGCCGGATTTGAATTCGGGAAGATGATTCTATTTGATTCCAGAAGTGGCACTCTATCCATTGTGCCATCTAGCTGCTCCTAATAATTAGAGCTATCCTAAAAGAGAACAGCCTGTTTTGAGAGGTAGTGAGTTCCTCATAACTAGAGGTTGTTGTGAAAAGGTTTCTTAAGCTCATAGATATAAGCTGTCAAGGAACTTAGGTGCCACTGAGTCCAACGTCTTTGTTTCACACTTAAGAGAATTGAGTCATTTAAATTACTTGACCAGGGTAATGTAACGGTCTCTGTCTGCCTGTCTCTGTCTCTGTGTCTCTCTCTGTCTCTGTCTTTCTCTGTCTCTATTTCTGTCTGTCTCCCTCTCTCTATCTGTCTCTCTGTCTCTCTGTCTCTGTCTCTCTGTCTCTCTGTCTCTCTTTCTCCCCACCCCTGTCTATTCATCTACTTTCCACAATCCTCTTCCTTCCTTCCTCCACTTCCTACCTTTGGGTATGGAGCTTCAAATGAGTTCCCCTACAATTTCAGGTTGGCACCTTCTCTGCAATTTAAAGTCTTAGGGAGCTCTCTAGAGGCACCAAGAGATTAAGTGATTTACCCAGGGTAATACAGCTAATCTGTGTTACAAGGCAGTGTTTAAATCTAATCATCTTGATCCTAAGGCCAGATCCCTATCCACCATACCAGAGCAAGCTAGGTGGTGCCATGAATGGAATACTAGACATGGAATCAGGAAAACTTGAGTTCAAATCTGGTCTCATATGCTTACTAGCTATGTGACCTTGGCCAAGTTACTAAACTTCTATCTGCCTCAGTTTCTTCAATTGTAAAATGGGGAGAATAACAACTCCTGACTCATAGGGTTGTTTTGAGAATCAATTAAGAAAATATTTGCAAAGCACTTAGCAGAATGTCTAGAACACAGTAGGTACTTGATAAATGCTTGTCCCTGACCTTTCCCTCACCCTGTATTACCTCCCTATATGCTCTCTAATATCCCTTAAACTCTGGAATTTTCTGATTCTAGAAATATTTTCTACTTTACAGTATGTAACTACTACTTTCTTAGATAATACACTAGAAACCTCACGTATGGATAAGATTAAGAAATAATATGTGAAAAACTGCCATATTTACTCACAGATTTCTCACATGTGAATTTCCTCTTTCCATAGAAAAAATTCAGAGGGAAAATAACAAAACTCAAGCAACATTTTCCCTACAGAATTTCCTCTTAAATTTTCTTGCTCTATTATGCCAGCAGAATCTTCTCTATAGGGAATATACTTCAGCCTTTCCATGACAAAAAGAGGGGATAAATTAAAGTGACTACTTAATATTGGAAATTGAGTCCAGTTGGAGCGGGGAGGAATGCTTACCTATAACCAATATCTCCACCACATCAGCTGTTGATGACTCCTCTTTTGGATCCAGACTATTCAAACAAAATATTCATAGATGGCATCTCTTCCAATCTCCTCATTTTACAAATGAGGAAACTAATGCCCAGAGAGGGGAAGCACTTGCCCCAGTCATACAACCAGGTATTATTATACCCTAGGCATTATAAGTATTTCCTCTTTAAAATACAGGTTTCTACATGCAGCTAGGTGGCACAATGGATAGAGAGTGAGGCCCAGAGTCAAGAAAGACCAAGTTCATATTCAGTTTCAAACACCTATTAGCTTTGCAACTCTGGATGTCATTTAATCTCTATCTGCCTCAGTTTCTTCAACTGAAAAATGGGGATAATAAAAGCACCTACCTCTCAGGGCTTTTTGTGGTGATCAAATGAGATAATATTTGTAATACTTAGATCAGTTCCTAGCACATAGTTGATATTTCATCCCTGTGTATTCCTTTCCCTTACCCCTCCTCTTCATGTTGCTCTTACTGGGGTACTTCGATAGAATTCACATTCAGGTTTGAGGTGGCTGTCTTCCAAAGATGCTTCTTTTCTGTAATGAAGATGGAGAAGGGAGTACGTCTTTTCTAAAATGGGGGTGGAGTGGGGTTAGGGGAGTAGAAAGCAATGTATTTGCATTTACTGTTCATCCCTATGTGGAGTGAAGTTGACCTGCTGAAGGAGCATTTGACATGTCTTCTGAAAACACTCACAGAGCTAGGATGGGAAAAGTAAGTCTCATGTTAAAAGATTCATGAGCTCTACAGATCTCTGGTGCAACCTATTCTTTTTATTACTGAGCAAGCCACGAAGGCCAGGGAGTAATATTAGCTTACATACAGTGGGTTGCTAGAAGGGTCAGTCATTATCACAGTCAATATGGTAGAACATTGACAAAGACACAACAGCTGCTATAGCCTTAGCTCACTGTTCCTGCCCCTGCGTTCGTAGGGTTGAAGGTACGTTGAGACTCCTGTACCTTCAGTGCATCATCTTAGAAGGTATCTAAATGGGGGAAAAGGTCAACCAAGAGGAGATCTCACCTCCTCCACACAATCCAGCCAGGATGCCAATTTCAGCATCACTCAGACTCCATCTATAGGGGAAGTTAGAACTGCAGCTTACTAGCCATCTCCATTATACTATGATTACAGGGTTGGCCTGAGAATGAAGAGAAGAAAGACAGGTGAGACCTGTGTGAGGAAGAGTAATACAGCTTCTACTCTGGAAGTCTGAGGTGGCTTTAAGATTGTAAACCCTCACAGAGACCTTGTGAGGTTTTCTCCAAGCATCTGTGCTTCCTTGTGCTGTGTGCGTCCCTAGGTAAGTCATGATGCAAGGTGCCTAGAATTTTGGAATCTGCAAACATCCAAAACTTTGGACAATAAGGGTCCAATGTCTCCAGGTCAAGAACAACAGGTGAGCCCTTCTCAGTCTTCTTGGGTGTTTCTAAATAAGTAATCATAGCACCCAGTGATTCTCTGAGGAGTTGTCATAAGTTTCAAGCAATGAGAATAATAATGCCATATCAACCTGAAGGCAGGGGAATGGACCACAGTTTTCTGAGATAGATTTTGGGTATATGATAAAATATTGCTAACTTACATTTATATAGTACTTTGCTTTAAAAAAAAAAAACAGACTTTACCTACATGATTAAACAGGTGAATGAATGATTGAAAAAGCTTCTATCAAGTACCTAATATATGCATTTGACAAGTATTGATTTGGATACTTAGAATACAAATACAAAAATGAGAGAGAGCCTGCCCTCAAGAAGCTACTATTCTCATGAGGGAGAGAACGTATAGAAGATAGTAATGGTTAGGAAAGTGATTGTTGCAGGAAAGGGTGATTACAATCTTAGAAATAGGGAGTGGAGACACCAATTTCCATACCTTTCCAAAAGCAATGGAAGTATTAACTTGATTACTGTACCTAGAGCAAGAAGAGGAAAACAGGGTAGAAAGATACGTAAGAGCAGACAGCAAAGTGTCAGGATTAGATGGATAGTCAGATGGGTGATGCAGTCAATAGACTACTGGACTTGGATTCAGGAAGACCTCCAATCAAATCCTGCCTCAGATACTTAGCTGTTTGTCCCCGAATAAGGCACTAAATCCCTCTGAGCCTCAGTTTCCTCATCTGTAGAAATGGGAATAATAATAGTACCTATTTCACAGGATTGTGTGAGGTGAGATAACATACGTGAAGTGTTCTGCAAACATTAAAGAGCTTTATAAATGCTAGGTGTTATAGAGCAAATATAGTGGATTAGGTGACTTGGGTGCTCACTCTCCAATCAGAGCAGCTCAGCCCCAGAAAAGAATCCAAAAATAAAGGTAACTGGTCCAAGTATTATGATTCCCAATTTGTGGGCAAGGAAACAGACTTGGAGAGATGAAGTAATTTGCCCACAGTCCCACTTTTAGTAAATGACAGAGGCAGGATTCAAACCCATGCCTTATTGACTCCAAATATAGCTGTAAGATTTATGATTAAATCTTTCTTATTTGAAACCTCATGGCATAAATTAGATCTATCTGAAGGGACTTTCCAATGAAAGGGAAACATTTCATTATTTGAGAAAGCTGAGGAAACGAGCTATTTATTTTATATCTAATTGATCAGTGAGGCAGAGTTATCATTTCCAATAAGCGGCTTGTCTGATGAGTCTGGCAAAGTGGAGAGAACATTGAATTTGGAATCATACCCAGGTGTGTATTCCTAGTTCATACTTGCTAGTTTTATGATTCTTGGGTAAGTCATTTAATCTTATCCAGTCTTGATTTCTTCCTCTGTAAAATGAGGTCAACAATATTTGTACCACCTATCTCATTGGATTATTGTGAGGAAATATTACATAATACAAGCATAATAAACTATCCATATGTTATGTATGTTATATTATGCTGTGACATGTGTCATGTCACATATTGTTTTATATAATATCATCTCATGCTATGTCATATATCCTATTGTGTTATATTATACAATATTATACGTATACATCTATGAGTTCATGGGTATAAGATGCTTCATGTGAGGAAATCTGTCTACCAATATAGATAACCACATGCTCTGTATCTTATAATCTTAGAAAGTTAATTGGAGCATTGAGATGTTGAGTGACTTGCTTGAGGTCACACAATTAGTATGTTTTAAAGATAGGACTTGGGCCTAGGTCTTCCTGACTCTAAAGTCAACTATCTGCTTACTACACACACTACCTCTATATGTTCTACATCTGGCTACCTATCATATATTCATATGTGAATATACATATGAGCAAAACACATATACACATCTACGCACATGTACATATTTGTATGTGTAAACTCACTGTACATGTGTATCCATGTACATGCACTATGACATTTAAAAAGTATGGGAGAAGTACTATCTGGGTAATTAATCATTTTATTAATAATGTTAGCATATTAAAGGGTCAGTGACCCTCTCAAATGCCAAAGGCCCCCCATTGGAACCCATTTAATGTTTATATGCCCTTGGAAGAATGGGTGTTCCTGAGGGTGGCAATCACCTCTGATTGATTAACAAGTAATGAGAGAAAATGAATATGATAACAAAAGGTGGACCTATTCTGAAGGGGGGGGTGGATGTGATATTGATCATGTCATTTACTTCCAAATCACCCCTAGCCTTGGATAATTTAATCAAAGAATTTATCCCCACCCAAACCTGAGTAGAACACAATGGGCAGGAATTCACTTAGATAAGATGGTCTAGGTGGGGTAAATTTTTGGCAGAGGTCAGTAATGTCCTTCAAAGGCTGGGTTTCAAACAAAGAAATAGTACAGGGAAAAGCTTGGATCTCTCCCATAATTGGTTATTAATAATCATTTCAGCACACAGTGTATATATACATACATGTTTATGCATATGCACATACACATATATATAAATCACATAGATCTAATCTGTGTATATATGCATATATCTGCATGTACACAGACACATATATATGTATGTGTGTGTGTGTGTGTGTATATATATATATATATATATACACACATTAGAGGCAAAGTGACTTACGGATAAAATACAAGCGACTAAGCTAACAGTTTAGTCTAACTCTACCTTTCCAGACATACTTTACATTACTCCCTTGGACATATTCTATATCTACTCCAAATGGTCTTCATTCTGTTCTCCAAGCTCAGCATGCCAATGTTTGTCCCAGTGTCTTTGTGCAAGGTACCCCCCACCCCCATGCCTAGAATGTACCTCCTCCTCAACTCCGCTTCTCCAGGCACTAAAATCCTAATCTTCCCTGAATGTTTAGCTCAGGGGATAACTCCTATGAGCAGCTTTCATGACTATTTCCCATGCTCTCCATCATCATCATCATTAGTGCCCTCTCCATCTTCAAATTCTATTGTATTTACTTATGTGAGTAAATAGTGTATCTCTGCTCTCCACTCTGTCCAGCAAACCACCACTCCCCCCCCCCAAAAATCCTTCTTTAATGAGAAGGGGTAACATTTCATTACTCTTTGTCTCCTTAACACCTGGCACTATGCTTTGCACATAGTGAAAGCTTTATAAATGTTTATGGAACTGAGTGGAATTTTTCCAGGTTAGAGAGCAAAACCTTTCTACTAGCTTCCCTGCCTCGTAGGGTTCTTGTAAAGATCCTAAGAGATGATAGATGTGGAAGTGTTTTTTTTTTTTCTCTATTATCTTTTTTGCTTCATCTTTCTGGGCCTAAGGTTTGTCATTTGCAAAATTAGGTGAAAAGACTCTAAAGTAGTTACAGTTGTAAATCTTATCAGAAATCAGAAGTACTGAATGACTTTAAGGTATTTTTAATACTGTTCCTATTTGAGGACTTTTGTAGACTAAATCTTTTTGAGTGGATTCCCAGACTGAGCTATTTATGCTAGATGTATATGAAAGATTGTTTTAGTCTGAAATATTATCTAAGCACCAAAGCTCAAAATGAGCAGAGGCTATTGAGAAGTGGTAAGGACAACAAAGAAGATTTCTGATTTTTTGTTTGGTCCCAGAGGGTAGATCTCAGAGTATTGGTAAAAGTTAGAAAGGCAAATTTAGGCTTGATTTTTGGGGGGAAAAATTCTGAAAATAGAGCTATCCCAAAAGGGATGGGCTTTCTTGGGAGGTTATGGGGTCCCCCTCCCTAGAGGACTTCAAGAAAAGGCCAGACAGCTCCAGGATGAAAAACAGTACTATAGACCTTCTTCTTCTCTCTTAGAGAAGGCATCTTAGGGAGAAAAAAGTGGGTAAGGGAGGTTGCCTGATCAGAAATGTGAGTATACTGGGTGACAGCTGGATAACATTAGGGTCATTTCTCCTCTGAGATTCTGTAGTTCAGGGAATATCATTGAAGGAGGGTTTTCTTGTGCATAGCAAAAGTATAGCATGTTAGAGTTGAATTTATCATTGAAACATAGGTTTTTAAGCATAGTATAGTATCATTGGGAGAGGCCTTAGATTTCAGAACCTCATAGCATAGATTTAGATCTAGAAAGTTCTTCAGGGGTAATCGAGTCCACCTGACTTCTTTTGTAGTTGAGAAAACTGAGGCATAGAGAAGTTAAGTAGTTTCCTTTGGATCACACAGCTAGCAAATGTCAGAGGCAGGATTGGAACTCAGGTATCTATCACTCTTCCTACTACATTTCTTCACTGCCTAAGTGCCCCGCTCGGTGCCCTGCCCTTTCCCTTTCGCCTTCCCTCTGTTTCTATCCACACACATTTTGTAGATAAAATTAAAAACTTGGGAAAATAAAGTGATCAACACAATAGCTATAATAGCTAGCTAGCATTTTTATGAGGCAGCTAGATGGTTCAGTGATAGAACACTGGGCCTGAGGTCAAGAAGACCTGAGTTCAAATCTCGCCTCAGACACTTACTAGCTGCATGACTCTAGGCAAGTCACTTAAACCCAATTGCCTCAATCCACTAGAGAAGGAAATGGCAAACCGCTCCAGTATCTTTGCTAAGAAAACCCCATGGACAGTATTGACATACTATAGGCCACAGGGTCATAGAGAGTCAGACACAACTGAACAACTATAAGTATAGCTATAGTGTTTTAAGTTTTGCCAAGTACTTGACAGATATGAACTCATTTGATCCCCACAAATATGTGAGGTAAGTGCTATTTTATAGGTGAGGAAACTGAGTTTGTCTCCTGCTCAAGTTCACACAGATTGTCAGAGGTTAAGTATGGATTCAAATTTATGTCTTATTCAAGATCCAATGCTTTCCCCACTAAGCAAGAGCTTCCCTGATACTGTCCTCTGCAGACTAGGAAGAGATAATGCCAAAGCCTGGACTGAGGGAGACCATAGAATCTATAAGCCAGGATAGGGAAAAACTGGAAAACAGAGCCTCCGAGTGTATATTATATTTTGTCCCTGTCATAGGAGATAGTGATTGTCTCTATTGTCTATCTACCACTTTCTCCTTCTTAGTTTGATCACCTAAAGGCATGATTTCCCCACTATTCCTTACTCTTGGCATCTAATCCTTCATATGGAATGCAGCATGATACAGTGGAAAGAATTCTGAAATTGGAATTACAAAATCTGAGTTCCAATCCTGGCTCTGCAACTTATTTACTGTGTGATCCTTGGGCAAATCATGTGATCTCTGTGGACTTCATTTTCCTCATTTGTTTAAATAACCTGAGTTTTTTCAGTGTCAGACCTCTCTCTCTAGAATGCTCTAAAAGCAATTTCAGCAGGGCTCTTTCAGTAAAACCATTCAAAATTATCTTTAATATCTTCTATTAATAGTGCCAATTAACATTAGGTACTTAAAAAAAAATATCTGACATTTCCAAATCATTTTTATCCCTGAATCTAACTGAATTGCAGGGGAGGAAAAAAAAAAAAAAACTGGTGAGAAGGATGTGGCTATTTTGTATCAGTAAGTGTTTTATAATTGGAAACAATATTGAATTTGTATGAAATTGATCATGCAATGTTCTTCACCGCAATGTCCATTTTCCCCATTGCTTACAAAAGCCAGTGTTGTAGAGGATTCTTAAAGCTCATTGCATTCCCACTTTAAGAATTTGGGATTTTTGTTGTTAACTGTGCTTTCTTTACAAACACTTTATAATTTCCCAGAACTATTGGATTAATATTTATTTATTTATTAGTTTGTTTTTGCATTTGGTAACACAGCACAAAACAAATCAGGATCAATAGAAATGGAGCTAGCTAGCATCATTTTCGCATTCCCTATTGAGGACTGGAAAATAAATCAGGTCCATGAATGTTTGCAGAATGTAAGTCACTTCTGGGCAGAGATAATTTCATTTTTATGTTTTTATTTCTAGTGGCTTAGTAATATAATTAAATCATCAGTCTTAGGTATTAACACTTGTTTTCTTGTCTCTTACAATGAGCTGTGACTATTGTGTAGAGTCTTTTCCTGATGTAGCTTCTTTTTTCCCCCACAGTAAAGGGGGACCTTCACCAAAAAATTAAGACAATACTTCCTCTAGGTCCTGATTAGCCCTGGCTTCCCTGTTTGCTGGTCATCTAGGAGCATAAGAAGTCGACTTATCTGGAGTCTGGGCCTTTCAGACTTGGTGGGTGCCTACGACCACATGAGTGGCCATATTCTGACGACCTACTGACCAGATGCATTCTCATGAAGAGACAAGGTGGACACAGAGAAGCTAAATGCTACTGTATTCTTGTTGCATAGAATTACTATGTTAGGTCAATGTCAATCTGTTTGTAAATGTTCAGTAACTTGCTAGGCCTCGTTTTGACTTTACATCAAACCTGGGCTAAGAGAGTGGCACAGAGCCACCCCAACAGTTATTGAAAAAAATTCTAGGGGAAAAAAACCTTAAGAATTTCAATAGACATCAATTATTTTGCACATACTCTGAAAACACTAACAATCAAATGATTACATATCTCAGGGTCCTTTCCGATATTGATTGTATACCTCTGAATGCTATTTAGCTTATTATCAATGACATTTCTATGAATGACACACCCCTCTGGTCATCACTCCCTAGTTACAGCTGTCAGTTATATTAGCTTTTTTGGCTACCATATTTTTCTCCTAACTCATGTTAAGTCTTCAGTACATTGAAATCTCCAGATCTTTGTCAGCTAAAATTCTGTTTAGTCCTTTCCCACTCTTCCTCCCATTTTATTGTATGAAGTTTATTTTCTAAAGCCCAGTTATAAGTCTGGGGAATTAACATAGTATGCAGAATGAGCAAATGAATTTTGAATAAAATGCATGTTTGAGTTCCACTTCTGCTGCTCCCTACTTGTGTGACTTTGAAAAAATCATTTAACTTCTCTTGGCTTTAGGTTCTTTATCTAGAAAACAAAAGTATTGGACCAGATGGTCTTTAAGGTCCCTTTTAGCTCTAAATCTGTGATTCTATGGTTCCATAATCCTATAGCATTATCATTTATCTCTATTAAATTTCATCTTCTTGAAGTGGCCTGTCCTTTTGGATTTTCTCACTTTGTATGGTAACTATTCCCCCTAGCTTTAAGTTATGTGCAAAATTAATCATGTCATATAGGCCTCTATATCTATTGATCAAAAATATTGTATGACACAGTGCTAAGTACATCTCGACATCCCTGAGGCACTCCACTCTAGACTTCCTTCCTAACTGACAATAAAATGAAAGAAAGTCATGTAATAAACTCTTGGAATACAAACACAAAAATTGAGAAAGCCCTTGCCCTCAAGGAGCTTACATTCTTCAAGGAGAGACAACACATGTAGTTAAGTTGAGGCCAATGAAGGAGAAGTTACAAAAATGGAGAAACCAGAAGACAATCCACTAATGTGCCCTTCCAGGAAGCAATAGTAGGATTGATTTGATTATATTCTTAGAGCCCGAGGTGTAAAAGGAGAAGAGGGTATAGCAGAGTGAAAAATGATGGGATGCAGTGGAGGCTGTATAGTCCCAGGGTGAGCTGGGCATACTGTCTGAAGATCTTGTTAGGAGAGTGGAGTGACAGCAGACAGCAGGCAGCACAGTGAGAGATGGTAGGTGAAAAAAGCTATATGGTCCCAGGGAGTCCTAAACTATCAATATCTCCTTTTGGGATCTGGTCATTCCAACCCTTCACAGTCCACTTAACTAGAATGTCATCTTTTCCACACATCTACTTTCTTTTCACCAGGTTAGCACAATAAATTGCAAAAATCTTTGCTAAAATCTAAGTAAACCATATCTCTAGTGACTTGTTTAGCAACCCTGTCAGAAAAGGAAATGAAGTTAGAGTAGCATGACGTGTTCTTCATGAAGCCATGCTGGCTTTCTGTGATCACTATTTCTGTGAATGGCTATATCTAGATGCTGTATCTTTCCAGCAATGAATGGTGAATTTTCTTTGCACAGGGGACATATATTTCAATTCTGCTCACCACAGGACATGATTTGCCTTCTTAGTATGGTAACCATTTTTTCCCCAGTTAGAATTATAGAATCATAAAAGCAGCATTTTGCAGTGGAAAAAAACAATGGAGTTTGGAATCCGGGGAATTGAGTTCAAATTTGACTACATATTATCTGTATGATCTTGGGCAAGTTATTTAACCAGTCTGGATCCTAGTTTCTTCATCTATGAAATTAAGAGCTTAGACTAGACCTGGGGTTCTTAACCCTTTTTATGTTAACTCTTTTGGCATTCTGGTGCCAAATAGACCCTTTGGATGTATGAAGCCTATGGACTCCTTCACAGAAAGATGTTTTTTAAATACATCAGAGAAAATACATGTAATTTTAAAGAAAACAGATATTGTAATAGGATTATTAAAATATTTTTAAAACCAAGTTCATAGATGTTAGGTTAAGAACCCTTGAACTAGTTGATGTCAAAAGTCCCCTCCAGCTCTAAATCTTATGCTTGCAAAAGGATTGAAGACCCTGTAAGGACCTTAGATATCAGAAGATGAGAAGACCACAGAAGAAGGTTAGAGTTAGGAAAGACCTGAGAAATCATCTAAGTTAGCACCCTCTTCTTACAGTCGAAGAGACTGAGGTAAGACTCATGCAAGGTCACATCATTGTTCCAGGATCTGAAATAAGTTTACATTTCAAATGTTATGTGATGTAGTTGTCCTGGACATCAATGACTTTGCCTTTGAATTTTACTTAAAAGTGGTACACTCTTCATGCAGGAGTTGGACTATATGGCTACTGACATCTTTTCTAACTCCTCAAAATTTTTAATGCTGTCATGCAGACTTCTCTGTAAATCTTGACTATGGTGTTGCATCATGGCATGGAAGCGAGCTTAGGTCTCAGATTCTTAGATCTACGTATCTGGGAAAAACCTCTCCTGAGCCCCAGTTTTGCATCACCAACTGCCTTCTGGACATCTTGAGCTGGCCATCCCATGAGCATCTCAAACTCAACATATCTGAAACAGAACTCATCACTTCCTCCCAAACCATCCCCTCTTCTCGACTTCCATATTGCTATCAAGATCACCACAGTCCTCCCAAACACCCAAATTCCCAACCTCTGTGTATTCTCCACTCCTCACTTGTACTCTACCCTGTATGTTCAGTCTGTTGCCAAGTCTTACTATTTCTACCTTCAATGCATCTTGTATACGTCCCTTTCTCTAGAATCATATGGCTGCCACCATAATACAGGCCCTCATCACCTCTTTCCTGGAGTTCTACAATTGTCTTCTAGTGTGTCTCAAGTCTCTTTCTACTCCAGTTGGACTTCTGTTCTGCCATCAAAGTGATTTTCCTACAATAGAGGTCTGATCATGTTACTTCCCTACTCAATAAACTCCGGGGACTCTCTGTTACCTCCAGGATCAAATATAAAATGTTCTTTTATCTTTTTGTTTTTCCATTGCAACCTGGACCACTCATTGTCCCTCATGCTTGGAATGTTCTCCCTTCTTATCTCTCCCTCCTAGCATCATTCAAGACTTAGTTTAAATCTCATCTCTGTCAAAAGTCAGTCATTCAATAAACATTTATTTGGTGCCTACTATATGGCAGGCACTGTTTTAATGCTAGAGATTCAAAGAAAGGCAAAAAGCAGTGCTTTTTCTCAAAAGATCTTTTCTCAAAGATCTCACAAGCTAGTGGGCAAGATAACATGCAAATATCTATGTACAAACAAGATATATACAGGATAAATTGGAAATAATTAATAGAGGGAAGGCACTAGAATTAAAATGCATCATGAAAAGCTTCTTGTAAAAGGAAGAATTTTCACTGGGACCTTAAAGGAACCCAGGAGGTAGAGACAAGGAAGGAGAGTATTCTAGGCATGGAAATAGCAAGTGAAAATGCCCAGAGTCAAGAGATGGATTGTTTTCTTCAAGGAACAGCTAGGGGGCCAGTGTCACTGAATCACTGGGTACATGGTGGGGTCTAAGGTGTAATAAGACTAGAAAGACAGGAGCTGGTGAATAAATTAGTTTATGAAAGTCTTTGAATGTCAATATATGTGTGTTACTATATATTCATAAATACAGGGGTAGAATTGTGTAATGTATAAGAGTGTTAGACTTGGAGTCATAGGACCTGGATTTGAACTTCCCTTTATCGTTTACTATCTATGTGACCTTGGATATGGGTATGTCCCTTAATGTTCTTCAGTTTCCTCATCTGTAAAATTGAACTAATAATAACACCTACTTCACAAGGTTGTTGTGAGGATCAAATGAATTAACATAAGTAAAACATTCTTCAAATCTAAAAGTGCTATATAAATGTTAGTTATTATTATTATTACTAATCTCTATGTATGACTTAATGAACTACTGCTTTAATATTCTGCTTGATCCTTGATAGCAATATGTTGTCATGGAAACAAGTCTGTCTAGTTATTAACACATTTTTCCACACAGAAATTTGAGTGTAATATTATTCTCACAACAAGAATTAAATTAGCAATTATTCGCCTGACAATTGCAGCGAAGAGATTAAGCAAATGTATGGCATACATAATTTGTGTAGCTCATATAAATCTTACTCAATATATACACATGTCACAGGCAGCCAATACAAACAGCTCCAGTATGAGATGCCTAAAATATAGGCTAAGAATTAAGTCTTTGCTCACTGGGAAGAATAACAAGGATTTGAGAAATATGATATGATTTTAAAAAGAGAGGGCAGGCAAGGATGACTAACCTGCTAGCCTTCATCCTTCAAAATGTACTGCTCCTGACCATTATGAGACAGATAGTGATGTATTTGAGGCCATTAAAACTAGTTTTTTTCTACTCACACAGTTATCCACCCTAGTTCATGCCCTTACAACCTCTTTTTGAATCCTTTAAACACTTTAATTGGTCTCTCTGCCTCAGTGTCTCCCCTCTATAATCTATATCCTCTAGTATATCCCAAAAGCACATTTCTGGCCATGTCATTCCCCTGTACTCCTTAGGATAAAATACAAACTCATTTTTTTTTCATATTTGAAGCCCTTTGGCAATCAAACTTCAACTTATATTTTTGAACTTATTTTACATTATACACCCACTTGCCATCATACAGTTCAGCCAAATTGGCATCCTCCATACATGGCATCCTATTTCCTGTCTCCATGCCATTGTATTGGCCCTTTCCACCCTCCCAGCTTCTTCATGGTCTCTATCTTTACTCATTTTTATCTTTGAATTCTAAGTCCTTGAAAGTCTTCGGCTTAAATGCCCTTCCTTCATGAAGCCTTTCTTGATTCCTGTTAGATGAAATTACTTTGAAATTTCCTTGTGTGTGTTTTATAATTAGCCAATCTACATACTGCACCCACTGAATAGACTATAAGTTCCTTGAGGACAGCAACTGTATTCACTTTTGTCTTTATGAGACCAATACTTATCACTATGCCTGGGTCATAACAGTTATTTAATAATATTTATTGAATTGAATTAATCAAGGGCTTGATACATATTAGACCATCTAATATTATGTTGATCTTGTCTAGATGAAGTTGGGCCAAAGGAAGAGAAAGAACTTGTAAATATGATTGCCAAACTATTGTTGCTGATGAATGAATAAGTAGAGCAGTGGAGAGTGCCAGGTCTGGAGTCGGGAAGACACATTCTCCTGAGGTCAAATCTGGCCTTAGACTTTTACTAGCTATGTGACCCGGGGCAAGTCACTTAATTCTGTTTGCCTCAGTTTCTTTATCTATAAAATGAGCTGGAGAAGGAAATGACAAACCATTCCAGTATCTTTACCAAGAAAACTCCAGATGGGGTCACAAAGAGTTGGACATGACTGAAAATGACTGAACAACAGCAAGAGACCAAGAGCACTGATAGGAGATAGGAAATACTGTCCTGGATTTTAAGAGGAGGAAGAAATGGAATTTTTCAAAGTGTAGATTATTGAACTTAAATAGGTTATTAAGTGGATAATTCATGAGGATTTGCTAAGTGAAGCAGTGAGCACTGTGAGTGTCTTGGCAACAAGTCATGAACACTCTCTTTAAATGGTCATCGCATGGTGAGGATGGTTTGATTTCCTTATGTTTGGCCCCAAAGGGCAGGACAGTGGCCAGAATTTGCAGACATGGAATTAGTTTCTACAGAAAGACAAAAAGATTTCTAATAATTAGAGCAATCTAAAACTGGAATGGCCAATGTTGTGAGATGGTGCATTTCTCTTCACTGGCAATATTTAAAAGAAAATTGAGTTAATATTTGTTTAGAATTCATTCATTTCTTAATTCAATAAGCATTTATTAGCAGATATGGTGGTATACGCCTGCAATCTCTGCTCCTGGAGAAGCTGAGGCTAGAGGGTGTCTTGAGCTAGGCAATTCTTCGTTGTGGTGTGGCTAAAGTCAATCACATACATGTACTATATTTAGTATTAATGTAGTGAGATCCAGGGAAGGGAGAGGATTAGGGGAAGCAGATTGCTAAAGGAGAAGTCATCTGGCCCAGGTCAGAAAATGGAGCAGTTTAAAGATCCCTTGTTAATAAGAGTGGGACCAGGCCTTTGAGTGGCCTGTGTGCTTCCACCCTGGCCAAGATAGGAAGACTCAGGCTCAAAGATTAAAAGAAAAAAAAAAACAAAAAAAACAGACAAAACCAAGCATTTATTCATTTCCTCAGATGTTCGAGGGATGTAGTAGGGGGTAGTCCTATAAAAGTATAGGACTAATTGGACCTACCAGAGGAACTCACAAGATCATAGAATTTGGAGTCAGAGGAACAGCTTCAACTCATAGCTCTGCTACTATATGTAAAGCTTAGTAGCCTATGTGTCCCTAAGAAATAGGGGAAAAACTAGAGAAACAGTAAGGGAGGAGGCCCCTAAAACCTAATTGAGTGGAAAGAATAGAATTGTTGGCTTATTGAACTGAAGAGTTAAAATGTTTCTGGTCACTGGATTCAGCTTAAGGCCTCTTCACAGATAATGGCTCTCCTTGGCTGTGGTACATTTTGAAGCTTTGGATGGAAATTAATAATCGACAATTAAAGACAGTTGAGCAATTGTTTTCAATTCAACATATGTTTATTAAGGGCTTACTATGTTCAATGGACAGCCAGGTGGAACAGTGGATAGAGTAGGCTTCTTTCTGAGTTAAAATCTAGCCACTAATATTTACTAACTGTGTGAAATTGGGCAAGTCACTTAATCCTGTTTTCCTCAGTTTCTTCAAGTGTAAAATGAGCTGGAGAAGGAAATGGCAAACCCCTGCAGTATTTTTGCTAAGAAAACCTCAAATGGAGTAATAAAGAAGACACGATTGAGAAATGACTGAACAAGAACAACTTTATTTTCCCCAATGAAGGGGAAAGACATACTCTCAGAAACAGCATCTTGAAACCTAAGGAAGACAAAGAGACAGATTTGTTTTTACAGGCATTTAAAAATTTAGTGCAATGAGACCCATGATTGAAATATTGCTTTATGACTGTATATATCATTCAAAAGAAACAGGAGAAGTAAAATAATTGGGAGGTGTAGGGGTAGGTTAGCATTGCAGTAAGAAGCTATACACTCTGTGAAGAAATCCAGGAATTCTGAGCAGGAAGGGATGGTGGGGAAAAATTTTATAAAGATGAATAGTGGTAGAAACAGACGTAATATTATCATCAGAGAACCCTAGAAACCACTGGGACAGAAAGTTGGACTTGATAACTTAAGATCACAAGCCTTGGCACCATGTACTAATGTACAAGAGGCGCCATGATGGGAGAATTCAATTATTTGGTCAAATTCTCTCTCTGCCCAAACAGAACAAATGATGTCTTACCTTACTGATAGCTTCAAATGTTAAAGAAAGCAATGTCAGGGATGGGGGGAATTTCAGTTTTAGATCTGCTTCTCACTAACAGAGATGATAGATTTAGATATGGGTGGAACTTTAGGGGACATCAAATCCAGGCCTATCTTATTTTTTTTTTTCAACGAGGAAATAGATTTTCAAGCAATTTGTCCAGGGTCACACAGTTAGTAAGTGTCTAAAGCAGTATTTGAACCCAGGTTTTCCAAATTCCAAGTCTAGTGCTCTAGATACCACTCCATAGTACTT
Organism: Vombatus ursinus; assembly: GCF_900497805.2. Lineage (NCBI taxonomy): Eukaryota > Metazoa > Chordata > Mammalia > Diprotodontia > Vombatidae > Vombatus > Vombatus ursinus. The sequence goes on along the minus strand of NW_020954751.1, from coordinate 21,671,738 downwards.
ACTCAAAAGAGACACCTGGTTGCTGAGGGTAGATGTAATGAGTACCATGGGGATAAGTGGTCACTATATGCAGAAAACTTTTTCCAGAAAACCGGAGAAGGAAAAGAAAGCTGACCATCTTCTGAAGTATAACCTAGATTTTTGGATGGCAGATTTCCAAGGCTAGGTGAAAGGATTATTAGGATGTCATCACCTTTAGGGCTTTTAAATCCATGGGGAAAATGAACTGAAGAAAGGTCTTAAGAATGAAAGACTAATGGGACAAAGTGAAACATTTACACTGAGAAGGATAAGGGAGGATTAAACCATGTATAAGAATCCCTGTAGGCTGCACAGTGACTTAGAAAAACACATACACATATGAAGAGAGAGAGAAACAGAAACAGATACGAATATTATATATATATATATATATATATATATACACACACACATATATACATACATATATATAACTGATATTAATATTACATATCTACATAGTATATGATATATTAGAAAGATATTGAGAAAAAAGATATAATAATATCTTTTTTCTCAATATCTTTCTCATATATGCATATGTATACTGTATTAATATATCACATATGTATACAATCTTTCTCAATATCTTACACACACACACACACACACACAAAAGTGTTACTTTCTAAGTCACTATGCAGCCCATAGGGATTTATGATTTAGTTTGTGTGTGTGTGTGTGTGTGTGTGTGTGTGTATTACATGGTTTAGTATATATATTGTTTAGTTTATGTATAATAGCTATTGTACATGAACTATATTTTAAATATTATAGATACTATATAAAGATAATGTATATTAATAATGTATCTCAAAGAGATCCTTATATATGCTTTAGTTTATATATTATATGTATAATAAACTATATTATGTAATATATATTATGCTTTCTATATTATACATAAAGATAATATATATTAATGAATGAACACATTAACATCAGAAAGGGATTACATTTTAATCTTGTTTAGAGAGCACTTGGGAGTATGTGCTACAGCATTTTTGACATTCAAAGACAAATGTAGATTAAAACAAACAAGCAAACACATATAGAATATGGAAGGAAGGGACAGGTAATGAGGGATAAAGACAAAAGGAACATGATTCTGTAAATGTTGAAAGTGCTCAAATTGAGACTTTGATGAGGCTATCAAAGATAGCTGAAGAAAAAAAAGGAGTATAATATTCATGGTTGAATTTAGGAAAAAAAGGCCAAAGAATGCCTAGGACTATTGCTTGTGTCAAATGTCACAATAACATATAATGGAGAAAAGACAGGGCTACTCAACTCCTATTTTCCACGTGTTTCCTCTACTTAAGAGACTCCTTTTTGGACTGAAAAAGACAGAACAAAAGGGACTCTTAGGGTGGTGAAACCTGAGATAAGCACTCACTTGCTCAGGAAGCTCCAGTGGTCCCCTATTGCTCCTAGGATACAATTCAACGTCCTTTTTCTGCTGTTGGAAGCCTTTCACAGTGTAACGACGCCCCCTCCCCCCTTTACAGGCTTCTTACACATGATGCACCTTCATGCATTCGATGATCCAGTCCAACTGGTCTGCTTGCTCTTTCTCAAACTCAGAATTTTCCACTGGCTCCTCCTCCTGACCAAAAATAAACCTCCCACATACCTTTATATCATGGAATATCTAACTTCCTTCAAGAATTAGCTCATGTCACCTCCTACCCAAGCCTATTTTAATTCACTTACCATAGAAATAGAACCTTCTTTGAAATTATTTTGTATTTGGCTTGTCTATCTTTTGCATATACATGTCTGTATAAATGTAATTTTGTCTCCTTAAATGGAGGTCAGGGTTGTTGTTTTTTTTCCCCTTGATTTTTCAGTCTCCAGTGCCTAGCTCCGTGCTTGCAATTGGTAGGCACTTAATAAATGTTTGTCAGATAAATGAAGCATCTGAGGCTGTTTCCACGGCTATAAAATAAGGATATTAATGTCTACATTACCTGCCTTAGAGGGTTATTAGGCAGCTCAAGTGAGATAATTTATGTAAAGCATTTTATAAGCCTTAAAGCATTTTCTAAATATTAGGTATTTTATTGTGCTGGTAAGACAGCACCAAGCTGCCTTTGATGAGTTCAAATCACTAGGCCCAGGTGAACTTTATCCTGCAGCACTGAATAAACTGACATGTCACAGAAATGGAGAGGCGCTTTAGGATTAGAAAAACAAATATCTTTATTTTCATACAAGGGACAGAAGTTGAGTCTTCAAAATACTGGTTTGCTTTCGATTTAAGGCAGGTGGTTGGCACAGTGCTGGACTTGGAATCAGGGAGACCTCAGTTCAAATCCTTCCTTAGATAATAGTAGGGTGGCTCTGGGCAAGCCATTTAATATCTGTAGCCTTAGTTTTCCTCATCTGTAAATCAGAGAAAATAATTCCACCTATCTTACAGAATTAAGGATTAAATGAGATAATATGTACAGTGCTACAGAAATATTAGCTATTATTATCCCTAGGGAAATTCTAGAACACATTTTTAAATAAATATGTGTGTGTGTGTGTGTGTGTGTGTGTATAGTTAAATATTTCCTATATCATGCAAAAACTTTTTAACTTTTTCTTTAATTTATTTATCTTTTTAGGCAATTGGGGTTAAGTGACTTGCCCAGGGTCACACAGCTATTAAGTGTTAAGTGTTTGGTCTGAGACCAGATTTGAACTCAGGTCCTCCTGACTTCAGGGCTGGTGCTTTATCCACTGTGCCACCTAGCTGCCCCTTTTTCTTTAATTTTAGGTTCCAAATTCTTTCCCTCTCTCCCCTCACATGTCCCTTGAGAAGGCAAGCAATATGATATTGATTATGCATGTGAAATCATGAAAAACATTTCCATATTGGCCACGCTGCAAAAAACACACAGAGAGACAAATACGAAAAGTAAAAAGAAAATGCTTCAATCTGCACTCATTTTTTCTCTCTGAAGATGGATAACATTTTTCATCATAGGTCCTTTATCTTGGTCAGAGCAGCTAAGTCTTTCACAGTTGATCATCCTTACGCTGTTGCTGTTACTGTGGACAACGTTCTCCTAGTTCTGCTCACTACACTTTGCATCAGTTAATGTTAAGTGTTCCTGAGTTTTTCTGAAACCATACTGCTTTTCATTTCTTATGACAAAATACTATTTCCTCACAATCATATATCACAACATTTTCAGCTATTCCCCAATTTATGAGTATCCCCTTGATTTCCAATTCTTTGCCAACATAAATAGAGCAGATACTCACAAACATACATTAAAAACACACATATGTTTTATATATATATGTTTTATATATATGTATGTATACATATGTTGTAATACATACATACATTACAAATAGGTCTTTTTTCCCTTCTCTTTGATTTCTTTGAGATGCAGACCTGGCAGTGATGTTGCTGGGATCAAAGCATAAGCACAGTTTTATACCTCTTTGGGTATAGTTCCAGAATTCTCTAGAATGGTTGGTTCAATTCACAACTCCGCTACCAGCGTGTTAGTGTCCCAATGAAGTGGTATCTCAGATTTGTTTTCATTTGCATTTCTCTAATAAGTAGTGATTTAGAACCTTTTTTCATGTGACTATTGATAGCTTTGATCTCTTCTCCTAAAAACTACTTGTTCATATTCTTCGTCCATTTATCAATTGGGGAACAGCTCATATTTTTTATAAATTTGGCTCACTTCCCCATATATTTGAGAAATGAGATCTTTATCAAAGAAATATTGCTGTAAAATTTTTCCTAAGCTTCCTGTTTTCCTTCTAATTTTGGCTACATTAGTTTTGGTTCTGCAAAAACTTCAATTCCATATAATCAAAATAATCCATTTTACTTCCTGTGACTCTTTCTATCTCTTGTTTGGTCACAAATTCTTCCCTTTTCCATAAATCTGACAAATACATTTTTCATGCTACCATAATTTACTTATGATATCAACATTTGTCTAAATTATTTATCCATTTTTACATTAATTTGGTATATGGAGTGAGATATTGTCTATGCCTATTTTCTGCCAAGCAGCTTTCCAGTTTTGCCAGCAATTTTTGTCAAATGATGAATTTTTACACCAAAAACTTGGATCTTCGGGTTTGTGAAACACTAGATTATCATGGTCATTTACTTCTGTGTATTTCGCACCTGATCTATTGCATTGATCCACCACTATATGTCTTAACCAGTATAAAATTGTTTTGATGATTACTATTTTAATATAGTTTGAAATCTGATACTGGTAGGCCATCTTCTTTACATTTTTTTATTAGTTTCCTTGGTATTCTTGACCGTTTGTTCTTCCAGATGAATTTTGTTAGTATTTTTTTCTAACTCTATAAAATAATTCTTTGGTGGTTTGAGTGGTATGGCACTGAATAAGTAAATTAACTTAGAATTTTTTTTATAATATTGGTTTAGTCTGCCTTTGAGCAATTAATATTTCTCCAGTTGTTAGATCTGTCTCTATTTGTTTGGAGAGTATTTTATAATTGTATTTATATAGTGTCTGGGTTTTTCTTGGCAGGAGGACTCCCAAGTATTTTATATTCTTTAGTTATTTAAATGGAATTTTGCTTCATATCCCTTTCTGCTGGGTTTTGTTGTTAGTATATAGAAATGTGGATAGTTAATGTGAGTTTATTTATTTCTTATTCTGAAACTTTGCCTAAGTTGTTGATTGTTTCAGTTAGTTTTTTTTTTTAGGTGATTCTGTAGGGTTCTCTAAGATTACCGTCATACTATCTACAAAGAGTGATAGTTTTGTTTCCTCATTGTATATTTTTATTTTTGTAATTTGTTCTTATTGTCTTATTGCTATAGCTAGCATTTCTAGTACAATGTTGAGTAATAGTGGTGAAAATGGACAATCTAGCTTCATCCCAGACCTTACTGGGAAGACTGGAACTTTATCCTAATAACAGATAATGTTTGCTCTTGGTTTTAGATAGATATTATATATCATTTTAAGAAAAGTTCCATTGGCTCCTATACTTTCTATTGTTTTTAGTAGGAATGGATATTGTACTTCATCAAAATTTTTTTTTCTGCACCTATTAATAAAACCATGTGGTTTTTATTGTTATTGATATGGTCAATTATGCTGACAGTTTTTTTTTAATATTTAAGGAGTCCTGCATTCCTGGTATGTCCCACTTGGTCATAGCATATGATCTTTCTATTACATTACTGTAATCCCCTTGTCAGTATTTTATTTAAAATTTTGCATTGATATTCATTAAGGAAATTGGTCTATAGTTTTTTTTTTCTGTTTTTGCTCTCCCTGATTTATGTATCAAAACCATATTTGTGTCATAAAAACAATTTGGTAAAACTCCTTCCTTCTCTACTTTTTCAAATAGTATAATTTTGAGATTAATTGGTCCTTAAACGGTTGGTAAAGTTCACTTGTAAATCCATCTGGTCCTGCAGATTTTTTTCTTAGGGAGCTTATTGATGGCTTGTTCAATTTCTTTTTCTAAGATGGGGTGATTCAATTATTCTATTTTTTCTTCTGTTAACCTGTGCAATTTGTATTTTTGTAAATATTCATCCATTTCACTTAGATGCCAGTTTTACTGGCATATAGTTGGGTAAAAAAGCTCTTAGTAATTGTTTTATTTCATCTTCATGAGTTGTTCATTCACCCTTTTTTGATACTAGTAGTTTTTCTTCTTTCTTTTTTAAAAAGCAAATTAACCAAAAGTTTATCTATGTTGTGAGTTTTTTTACTTTACCTTTTTTAAGCTTTTATTTTCCTCTAGTTACATGTAAAAATAATTTTTAACATTTATTTTTAAAGCTTTGAGCTCCAAATTCTCTCCCTTCCTCCCTCACCATTGCCCCCATTAAGCAGGTAATCAATTCCATAAAAATTATACATGTGTAGTCATGCAAAACATATCCATAATAGTCATGTTGTGAAAGAAAACATAGACAAGAAAAAAATTCAAGAAAAATAAAGAAAGTGAAAAAAAAGTATGCTTCAATCTGTATTCAGATATCATCAGTTCTTTCTCTGGGGATAGAGAGCATTTTTTTTATCATAAGTCCTTCAGACTTATCATGGATTACTGTATTGCTGAGAATAGCTAAGTCATTCACAGCTAATCATCTTACAATATTACTGTTACTTTGTACACAATACATTTCATTTGCATTAGCTCATGTAAGTCTTTCCAGATTTTTCTGAGAGCATTCCGATCATCATTTCTTATATTATAATAGTATTCTATCATAATCACATACCACAGCTTATTCAGCCATTCCCCAATTGATGGGCATCCCCTCAACTTCAAATTCTTTATGCCTAGAAAAGAATTGCTATACACAAACACACATACACACACACACACACACATATACATATCTTTTTCCTCTTTTTTATCTCTTTTGAGATACAGACCTAGTAGTAGGTCAAAGGGTATGCATAGTTTTATAGCTCTTTGGGCACATTTCCAATTTGTTTTATAGAATGGTTAAATCAGTTCACAACTCCACCAACAATCCATTTAGGGCTAATCCCATTTTTCCCACATTCCTTCCAACATTTGTCATTTACCTTTTCTGTCCTATTAGTCAATCTAATAGATATGAGGTAGTACCTCAGAATTGTTTTAATTTGCATTTTTCCAATCAAGGGTGAGATAGAGTATTTTCATAGGACCATAGATAGCCTTGATTACTTCACTTGAAAACTGATCAGATCATTTGATCATTTTTCAATGGGGAATGGCTCTTATTTTTAAAAATTTGACTCAGTTTAATATGTTTGAGAAATGAGGCCTTTATCAGAGAAACTTGATTAAATTTTTTTTCACAGTTATTATTGCTAGCTGTATTTCTCTCAATCCTATCCCACCGCCCATTTATTCTATTCTCTCCTTTGACCCTCTTCCTCGTCAAAAGTGTTTTGCTTCTGACTACACTCTCCCCCAATCTGCCCTCCCTTCTTTCGCCCTACCACCCTTCTCTTATCCCCTTCCCTTTCTACTTTCCTGCAGGGTAAGATAGATTTGCATATCCAATCGAGTGCATATGTTATACCCTCACTTCCCCCACTTCCCCTCCACTGTAAAAGCTTTTGCTTGCCTCTTTTATGTGAGATAATTTGTCCCATTCTACCTCTCCCATTCTCTTTTTCCCAGTACATTCCTCTCTTGCCCCTTAATTTTATTCCTTAGATATTTTACTTTCATATTCAACTCACAACTGTGCCCTCTATTTATATATGCTCCTTCTAACTATGCTAATACCGACAAAGGTCTCATGAATTACAAATACCATCTTCCCATGTAGGAATTAAACAGTTTAATTTTAATAATTCCCTTATGATTTCCCTTTCCTGTTTACCTTTTTATGCTTCTCTTGAGTCTTGTATTTGAAAGTGAAATTTTCTATTCAACTCTGGTCTTTTCATTAAAAATTCTTGAAAGTCTTCTATCTCAAAAGAGAGGGTAGATTGAGTGAAGGGGTAATCAGAAGCAAACACTTTTGAGGAGGGACAGGGTCAAAGGAGAGAATAGAATAAATGGGAGTGGGGTAGGATTGAGGGAAATATAGTTAGTTTTTCACAACATGATTATTATAAAAGTGTTTTGTACAACTATACGTGTATAACCTATATTGAGTTGCTTGCCTTCTTAATGAGGGTGGGTGGGGAGGGAGGAAGGGAGAGAATTTGGAATTCAAAGTTTTAAAAACAAATGTTAAAAATTCTTTTTACATGCAATTAGAAACAAGATATACAGGCAAAGACATAGAAATCTGTCCTGCCCTACAGGAAAATATAAGGGGAAGGGGATAAGAGAAGGAACAGGGTGACAGAAAGGAGGGCAGAAGGGAAATGCTATTCATAATGGACACCATCTTGGGATGGGGGAGGGGAGAGATGGGGAGAAAATTTGGAACTCAAAATCTTGTGGAAGTGAATGTCTAAAACTAAAAATTAATTAATTAATTAATTAATTAATAAAAAAGAAAGACTTCTATCTCATTGAACAGCCATTTTTTTCCCTGAAGTATTACACTCAGTTTTGTTGGGTAGGTGATTCTTGGCTATAATCCTAATTCCTTTGCCCTCCAGAATATTATATTTCAAGCCCTTTCATCCTTTAATATAGAAGCTGCTAAATCTTGTGTTGTCCTGACTATGGCTCCACCATACTTGAATTGTTTCTTTTCTGGCTGCTTGCAATATTTTCTCCTTGAATTGGGAACTCTGGAATTTGGCTATAATATTACTGGCAGTTTTCTTTTTAGAATCTCTTTCAGAAGGTGATGGATGGATTCTTTAAATTTCTATTTTACCTTCTGATTCTAGAACATCAGGGCAGTTTTCCTTGATAATTTCTTGAAAGATGATGTCTATGCTCTTTTTTTTATCAAGGTTTTCAGGTAGTCCAATAATTTTTAAATGATCTCCCCTGGATCTATTTTCCAGGTCAGTTGTTTTTCCAATAAGATATTTCACAGTCTTCTACTCTTTTTTTTCATCCATTTTGTTTTTGTTTTATTGTTCCTTGATCCCTCACAAAGTCATTAACTTCCATTTGCTCAATTCTAATTTTCAAGGAATTATTTTCTTCAGTGAACTTTTGGACCACCTTTTCCATTTGGCCAATTTTGTTTTTTAAGGCATTTTTCTCCTCATTGGCTTTTTTGGACCTCTGTTATCATTTAGCCTAGTCTGTTTTTTAAGGCACTATTTTCTTCAGTATTTTTGTGTGTGTGTCTCCTTTACCAAGCTGTCTACTCATTTTTTCTGATTTTCTTGCATCACCCTCTTTTCTCTTCCCAATTTTTCCTCTACCTCTCTTGATTTTCAAAATCTTTTTTTGAGCTTTTCCATGGTCTGAAACCAATTTATATTTTTCTTGGAGGCTTTGGATGTAGCAGTTTTCACTTTGTTGTCTTCTGAGTGGGTGTTTTTATCTTGCTTGTCACTATAGTAACTTTCAATAGTCAGTTTTTTTTCCATTGTTTACTCATTTTCACAGGTTATTAGTTGACTTTTAAGTCTTTGTTGAAATAGAGCTCTGTTTCCAGGCTGGAGATCTTTTTTCTTATTTTTTTTTCATAAAACCAACTTCTAGTTTTATTAGTTCAATGTTGTTATTGTTGCTGTTGTTTTACTTTCAATTTTTTTATCCTTCTTTAATCTTTAGGATTTTCAGTTTAGTGTTTAATTAGAGATTTTTGACTGGTTCTTTTTCTAGATTTTTAGTTGAATGCCCATTTCATTCATTTGGTCTTTCTCCTTTTTATTGATGTACTCACTTAGAGATATAAATTTTCCTCTAAGGACTGCTTTGGCTGCATCCCACAAATGTTTTCTCACTGTTGTCATTATCTTTAATGTAATTATTATTTCTATGATTTGTTCGTTGGCCCACTCATTCTTTAAATTAGTTTTTAATTAATTTATAAGTTAAGCTTCCATAGACCTTTATTATGTGTAATTTTTTATTGCACTGTAGTCTGAAGAGGATGCATTTAATATTACTGATTTTCTGCATTTAGTTATGAGGTTTGTATGTCATAATATATGGTCAATTTTTGTGAAGCTGCTAGGTACAGCTTAGAAAAAGGTGTATTCTTTTCTGTTCCCATTCAGGTTTCCCCAGAGATTTGTTCTATCTAACTTTACTTTCCTGTTCCTCATTTTCCTTTTATGTAAATTGCTAAGGATGAGCTTTGTGTTCCCTTCTAGATCTAAGATTCTATTCAGGTTGAATGGGAAGTCTTCTTGTCTTATTATTTAAGGGAGGAATGAAGGAATTACTCATAGAACTCGTCACAATACTGACTCCTACTCACAAGACAACCCAAACCTCAGCTTTTCGGTACCCATTTCCTCTGAGTTAAATGCTAGGTCAATGTGAATATCAAGGTCCTCTCAATAGGTTGTCAGGAGTTAAAGCTAAAACTGGCATTTCTAATTTATTTCTTTTCTCTGGAGACCTTTTATCAGGCTGGAAGCAAGGCAGACTAATCCACTCTGGGAGAAAAAAAAAGGAAGTGAAAGAGATTAACATTTAGGTAGCTCTATTTTGGGGGGACCTTTGCCTGGGTGGACAGAGTGGAACACATATATGTAAGTGGCTGAGGGATTTCTTCTCCACTCTGCCTCTGAGACATTGGCCAACATTGAGCAGTTCAGCCTTGTTGCTCTTTGCTCATGAGACCAAGGGTATACACACAAGCTGTCCATAGCAGACAGACTGACCCAATCCCAGATGTTCAGTTCTATTACTTTGCTTATTTGTTATGGTCTTATTAAGCCATTTTGACAAAGTGGAGAGCACACTAGGTTCTCATTGCATTAGAATTAGGGTTCCAGCTATGACCCTCATTAGCTGTGTGACCTTAAATAAACCTCTTAATACCTCATGGTCACAATTCCCTCCTGCTGAATTATTTCAGCAGGTCCACAATCTGGATTCCTCATCTGTAAAATAGAGCTAACAATACTTGTCCTGTGTATCCCAGAAGATTATTTGCAGGACCAGATGAGACAACTGTAACCATTTCTAGCACCTGGGCAGTCAGGAACCATCAGGTTGTACCCAAGAGGATGGTGACCAGTCCCTGTCCTTTATTTTTTGTATTTGCTTAGGGTTCTTTTGCTCTAGGCTTGCCTGTCTTTTCAATAAAGATACTAATTGGTCAGGAAATAAGCATTTATTAAGTGCATACTATGTACCAGTCACTGTGCTAAGCGCAGACAATTTTTAAAAAGAGCAAAAACATGCCCTGCCCCCAAGGAGCTAACACTTATAATCACTTCAATTCCACCCCTTCCTCAGACTCATTCAGAAACAGTTATATATTTGAATTTTGTGTTATATATTTGAATTTTGTGTTCCTCTCAGAGGCTGGGGGAGGGTGTTGAGGGGAGGAGTGGGGAAAAGTAAGTAAAAACAGGTATCCAGATCACAAACATTAATCATATATGAAACAGGCAGCTATATTCTCAGCTAGAAAGTGTATTGTAAGCAGTAAAAAAGATTTAAAGCAAAGTGAGATGCTAGTATTCAAGCTTCCTTGGGACATTTATATCTGGTCTATTAGTTGACTATTTGACATTTTACCTCCATTAATTACAACTTGATCAATGTCAAGTGGGCTTCTCCCCACCTCCCCACACCCCACACCCCACACCTTCGTGGTTTCCCTTTGGGCAACCCTACTCCTTTTGACCTGTTGGCTACTTCCGCTTTTGTTAATGCAACTAGTCTAGTAGCTGATGGGAAGACACCAGCTATCTTTTTACATGTCCCATGTCTCTGAACCAAAGGAAAGGAGAAATAAACAAGAGGAAGTACCATTCTAGACAAAGACTTACATAGAGTGCCATAAGGTCTTAGGGTGGTCAGACAGGGGGAAGGGGATTACACCCCTACCTCCCTTAATCAAGGCTCCTGAACTCAGAGCATCAATCATACTTATATCTTGAGTCCAACAGGAAGTCCAAAGTCCAGGGGTTGGCCCTTTGTTATATTTACAGAACTATGACTGAAAAACCAAGTTAAATTGCCCTGATGGCAGAGAGGATACAGAGGTTACACGTTCCTACTCTTAAGTCAAAGGGAAAGGGTCCCTCTATCACATATCCCTAAGGGGGTGCTGCAAGAGATAGTTCCAATTAAAAATATTATATGTTGTTTTTATTTCCCTGCTGGTGTTCTAACCTGCCTTATGTGGAACTTGAAAGCCTTTGCCAGAGGATAGGAAACCTTCATCAAGTCTCACCTGGAAAGTCTTCATGAAATGGCACAGAAACAGATTGTCTGTCATCTAAGAAGTGACCTAGCTAAATTCAGATAGGTTCACTTATCTCATCTAAGCTACCAAGCATTTTTACATGCCTACTATGTGAAAGGTACCTTGCTTATCATCATAAAGGGTACGTTAAGTGCTTCTTATGTGCCAGGCACTGGAAAAATGGCGGGGATAGAGATACAAATAATAAGGTGACACAGTATACAATCCAACAAGAGAAGACATTCAGTATGTACAAGATATATGCAAAATAGATGAAGATAATCTCAAGAGAAAGGACTAGGAGCTAGGGAATGGAGGAAGGGAGGAGGGGGAGATAGGAAAGACTTCCCACAGAGAATAAAATTTGAACTGAGTCTTGAAAAAAGCTAGAAAATCTAAGAAACAGAAGTAAACAGACAATGTATTACAGCTATAGGCTATAGCCAGTGAAAAGGAGCAGAGAAGGAAAATAAGAGTGTCCTCAACATTTCTTGAATCCATCCCTTTCTTTCCACTGCCACTATTGTTAGCTCAAGACCTCTCAACTAAACTATTGCAATAACTTTCTAACTGTTGCTTTTGCCTCTAGTCTTTCCCTTTCTCTATCCTACATAATGCTATTATAGATTTTTGAGTTCTACTGGAAATAGCTCCCAAGTTCACTTGAACTAATCTTTTCTCAACATTTGAGAGTGCCCAGATTATGGCATCAGCCTATAATTATTAACTTTTTATCATATGGGCCTGGTATTGATATATATAAATGAATGAAATAAAAGTTAAAATGTTTAAAAAATGTATGCCATATTTACTTATATTTCACCACCTTAATTTTTAGGAGGAAAAAGAAATTTTGGGGGAATTTTTCTGTCTTATCTCAGCAATCCTGAACCTCAGAACTTTTAGTATACTTTCAAGAGTCAAGAAAGATTTTAGGGAGACAGAGCCAAGATGGTGGAATACAAGCAGTGACCTGCTTGAGCTCTCCCCCAAAACCCCTCCAAATACAACCAAATACCAAAACCCTCCAGCAAAAATGGCTCTAAACAAATTCTAGAGCAGCAGAACTCACAAAAAGACAGAGTGAAACAAATTTCCAGCCCAAGACTACCTAGTTGGTTGATGGGAAAGATCTGTTGCACCAGGCTGGGAGAGGAGCACAGTTCAGCATGCACCATGCAGACAAAGACTAAGTCTCACCAAACCTGGAACAGTCCTCAGGAGATTAAATCAAAGGGAGCTATGGCAGTTTCCAGACTTCTCAACCCACAAACACCAAAGACAACTTAGAAGGTCAGTAGGAAAGGTCTGTTGGACCTCAGTGAAAGAGGAGCTCAGTCCAGGCCCACTCCCAGCCCAGCCACAGGGCAGTGGCTGCTTCTGGAGCTCTCAGCCCACAGATGGAGGAGGAATACAGCAACTGATCAGAGGGAGATTGCAAGGATTTCTTTGTTGATGCTGAGGCAGAATTCTCTTGCTTTGCTCATGCTTCAATGTGGTTCACAGTTCTGGGTGGCGGTCCTGGGGAAAGGAGCACTGGCACTGGTGGAACTTGTGGTGGCGGTGGAGAGGGAGCCCTCCTCACAGTTTCAAGATAGAAAAGACTGCTTATGGCCACTCATAGACCAGAGCCCAGGCTAGGAAAGGAGTAAACACCTCGCCCTTGATCATACCACCTTGGATGAACTGAAAATTTACAGGTCCCTAGAAGTGTCTCTGAAAACAGCTGCACAAAACCCCCAAAGCTTGGGACAGTACATTCTCCACACTGGAAGCAGACCCTTATCTTAACAAAGAGTTTAAAACTCAAGTAATTGGCTGGGGAAATGAGCAAACAGTGCAATAAAAGTCAGACCATAGAATCTTACTTTGGTGACAAAGAAGATCAAAACATACAACAAGAAGAAGACAACAAAGTCAAAGCTCCTACATCCAAAACCTCCAAGAAAAATATGAATAATTTCCAGGCCATGGAAGAGCTCAAAAAGGATTTTGAGAAGCAAGTGAGTGAAGTAGAGGAAAAACTGGGAAGAGAAATGAGAGTGATGCAAGAAAATCATGAAAAACAAGTCATCAACAGCTTGCTAAAGGAGATCTAAAAAAAAATACTAAAGAAAATAGCACCTTAAAAAATAGACTAACCCAAATGGCAAAAGAGGTAAGCCAATGAGGAGAAGAATGCTTTGAAAAGCAGAATTGACCAAATAGAAAAGGAAGTCCAAAAGTTCACTGAAGAAAATACTTCCTTAAAAATTAGAATAGAGCAAATGGAAGCTAATGACTTTATGAGAAATCAAGAAATTGTAAAACAAAACAAAACAAATGAAAAAAATAGAAGACAATGTGAAATATCTTATTGGAAAAACAACTGACCTGGAAAATAGATCCAGGAGAGACAATTTAAAAATTATTGGATTACCTGAAAGCCATGATCAAAAAAAGAGTCTAGACATCATCTTTCAAGAAATTATCAAGGAGGGCCTGCTAGGTGATGCAGTAGATAGAGCTCCAGCCTTGGAATCAGGAGGACCTGAATTGAAATCCGGCCTCAGACCAGACACTTGACACTAGCTGTATGACCCCAGGCAAGTCACTTAACACAATTGCCTCACCAAAAAAGCAAATAAATAAATAAACAAGTTATCAAGGAAAACTGCCCTGATATTCTAGAACCAGAGGGTAAAATAGAAATAGAAAGAATCTGCTAATCACCTCCTGAAAGAGATCTCCAAAGGAAAACCCCTAGGAATATTATAGCCAAATTCCAGAGTTCCCAGATCCAGGAGAAAATATTGTAAGCAGCCAGAAGGAAACACTTTAAGTACTGTGGAAACAAAATCAGGATAACACATGACTTAGCAGCTTCTACATTAACTGACTGGAGGGCTTGGAATATGATATTCCAGAGGTCAAAGGAGATAGTATTACAACCAAGAATCAGCTACCTAGAAAAACTGAGTATAATCCTTCAGGGGAAAAAATGGAAATTCAGTGAAATAGAGGACTTTCAAGCATTCTTGATGAAAAGACCAGAGCTGAATAGAAAAGTTGACTTTCAAATACAAGATTCAAGAGAAGCATGGAAAGGTAAACAGGAAAGAGAAATCATAAAGGATTTATTAAAGTTGAACTGTTTACATTCCTACATGGAAAGATGATATCTGCAACTCATGAGACCTTTGTCAGTATTAGGGTAGTTGGAAGGGAAAATATATCTATATCTATATCTAAATATATCTATCTATATATGTAGATAGATAGATAGATAGATAGATAGATAGATAGATAGATAGATAGATAGATAGAT